>NW_026775576.1:57777549-58232549 GCF_030987335.1 Cornus florida
GTTGAGGGTGAAAATGTGGTTAAAAGGTGTACTGTTCAAGAGTTTTCCTGTGGAGTCCGATCTTGCGGGTGTTGGAATTTCAAACCAGAAGTCCCGGCAGAATGGACGGCCATCTTGAACTTTGCATCAATTTCTCGTTATAAATCTTGTTATTACTTTTTTTTTAAGCTAACCTTACAAAGGGTGATTTCAATGAATGGAATATTATTGTACACGGAAGCGTCCATGCATTTTTGGACTCAGTTTCTTTTCCCAAACAAGATGTCCATGTGAGAAACTGAAATTTCTTGGCATCAACACATTCTTTGGTTTGTAGATATATTGATGAGATGAAATGTCTTCCAAATGCTATGTCTGAAATCTGAGTCATGGTATTTCTTTATGGTAATTTTTTCATGAATGGTGAAGTGTATGGAATGATCTCATATATACAGAAATGATGTTCACCATACATAATTTGATATGAGTAATTCAATATACAAATAAAAAAATGGCTGTTTCGGAACACTGAATCTAAGCTTTGGGGAGGAAACGTACTATTAACTCAATTTCTTTCAAATCCAATTTGAAGGTGACAATTCGGTTCCTTACTCCCAAACGCTTATCCAGGTTACATTGCAGTATAAGATGGATTCATCAAATTTCCCCAGAATATCCAAACCCTATAAATCATCGAGTACTCCAGACATATTGTTGTTTTATTATTTACAAAATGTAAAACCACAACAATGAATTATCAACCGCGGAGATTCGTAATCAAGATAATACCATATAGGTGACCCACAATCAATCATCTGATCATCTCTAGACAATCAACTCACATGCAAAAATAACAAGTACCAAACAGGATCTAGGACACCCCCACTAAGAAGGAATAGTTTCCAAGGAAAACATAGAAGTAAAAAGATCATACAACAAAGAAAGGTATTCTTCATCCTTACTGTAGATAATCAGACATGAACTAGTTCAGCTCTCGCGCCTCTTCAAGTCGCGCAAAGCCTGAGCCTCAACATTCCATTAAAACCCATCTTTACCATATCCCACCAGGTTGCTTTCATTGCAAATATTGGCATAAGCAGTCATCAATTCAGCAGCCACCAGACAATGTAAGGTTGACCCTTCTTGTTCCACATCTCCAGAGAGCGATTATCAGGGCTTGAAACATTATATGTGCTCATTTAATCATTAATTGGTTGGATGCAAAGCCTGGAAAGCTCGTCTTCAAGCATACCAAGCGAAAAAGAGAGACAGCTATGTTGAAAGACTACTCAAAGCTTACTCGGTTGGTTTGTTTTGTTTCATTGCATTTAGAAGGGACACCATCTTTGGCAGAGTGAAATCCCAAAGCATGAGCAAACATCCTCTTCGCGGCTCCCATATGCTGCTCTTTCAAATTGTCCTTCGGAACAGCTATCTCATTTCTTTCGGTTCGAGATATGCCAACCCTAGCGGGTGTCTTATCAACCAGTTTCTGTGGCTGCTTCTTCCTTTCAGGATGTGATGATGCACCACTGTCAACTTTGCTGACTTTTGCTTTGCCACATGAGTTCTCAGTTTGTCCAGGCGGGATAGTTGTCTCTTGAAAAGTTTCCAACCTCGACAAGGTACCACGTTCTCTCCTCTCCTGAATGTTCATCTGATCATTTTGCTCTCCATACTCTTCAGTAGATCTAAGGCCAGGCGCCTGATTGGATGAATTGATTCTTTGACCAAGAGCATGTGCAATCATACGGCGGGCAACAACAGGAATTGTTCTCGTCTTCTGCTGTACGGGTTCTTTTACCTCACCTTCATCCACTGAAAATATCCGCTCACGGGCAGCCAGATAAGCTGCTTCTCTCTCCTCAAGTGAGAATTGAAATGTAGGTTTTTCAACCTTCACTGGAACAAACATAAGTAGTTCAGATTTTACACACTGAAAATCTAGATTAGCAATCTAAATCCTAGTTCCTAACACAAGCAGAAAGACAATGCAACTTCACTTCTGAAGCAATATGTAGAACAGTAAGATCCCTTCCACAATCGCCTCTGTCTAGCGATTCTAAAAAAGCAAATATCACAAATGCTCTGCCAATTTCCAACAAGGCAATTCTTGCTATATGTAAATGATTCTTGCCTTGCGAGGCATGTATTACATAAATTGGTTTGGTGCATCTTGCATGATAATTTTGATTTCACCGTATTCTTTCCATATTAATCAACATTATGCTATTTCACAAGTTTGAAAATATGGACTGTTGCCAATTTTGAATAGGTAGTAGCTTAACATAAACTGTTTTGTTTTACTTACACACACACACACACACATATAAGTGCTACATGGTAATAAACTAATTGTCAATAACGTATGCAAACCATATAACAGTATGATACTTGAGTCGTCGTGCTATGAGCGCTACTAGGTAATAAGATGTAGACTATACACTATATATCAGCAGAAAGATGTACAGACTTCTGTAGCAATGACAAAGCAAATTCATGTGAAATTGCAAAGCTACCCACCAAATGCTATAAAGAAGCATTGCTTGCGTGCATTGTTCACTAAAAGTCTCCAGAAAGTAAAAATTGAATGCAATGAATATCCATTCTTTAAAGTTCCAAAAGAAAGCAAAACAGGAGATTCTAGCTAAGCCCAGCCAAATTGACCATGGCTCATAAAAAATGCAGAAAGCTCAGCCTCAATCCCCTGTTCAGGCTCATTCAAGTCTCAATATTGCTCTGACTAAGCTTGGTTCATTTTAACTTCAATAGCCTCAAGCACAAATAGTTTGGCCAGAGTTGGAAGGAAAATAAAAGCACAAACAAAAACAACTGTTTTCAGCACCTGAGCCGCATAATGGCAGAAAGGAAAAAGATACGCTGAGGGATATTGATTTAAGACCACAATTTCATCAAATTATGAACCAATTCATGCCGAATTTTCTATACCAGTAATGTTTAACCATTTTAAAGAGCTTTTAGGTAATGTAAAGAGGTGTTTTGAAATCAACTTCAAGTTTTAAATAATATTGAGAACTACAGATGTCAATTACAGATGAAGCATTTTATCAAGGTAGTCTTGGAAAACACACGACCTCCAGTTCTGTATATGTATCCTACTAATTCATTAGATGCAACATCTTAACATCTCCATGTATTCATCTTGGTCTATATTACTTGTTAGGCGTAAGGATGGTATTTGTTAGTGCATTCCAATACTTGGTAAGTAACAGTCAAGAAGTATGAAAATGTAGTTAGCATGATTCAACTGTACATAACACCTATTGATCAGCAATACTCTGAGGCAAATAACAGAAGCAACTCAGTGGCCTACATATGCTTTACTGGAAAAGAAACAATTAACCTGGGGAAGCTTCTTTTCTCCTTAGTAATTGGTGTGACATTGGAGATTGATAATCATCATACTGCCACAATAAATCACTGACGAGAATGGAAGGTCTGCATTTTGATCAACATAGGTAATTAATGAAAAGAGAACGAAGAAGGTAGTTTCAAACACTGCGAGAGCTAAGCAAGAACAGAACAGTTGCAAATACAACAAATGTAACTCGAGTTCAACAGAAATCAAACATTTTCCCAATTAGAATTTGTGTATTCAACAAAAATACAAGAACACGAATCTAAGCTCCCATAATGGTTCGCGAATATAATATAATATGCCAACAAAAATCCAAGCTAAAATTACAGTTATCAAGGGCTCAAAATCAACATAATAAAATATCACTTCCTTTTGTATTAGTGCAGCCCTTGGAGAGAGAGAGAGAGGGGGGGGGGGGGGCTCGGCGCGCAGGGGGAGGGTGATCTCAACAGACAGCAATGTAATTCTATTGACTCTCGATACATATTGACCTTTAAGTAGGACACTCAATAACCAAAGTACATGCAAAGAGACTCTGCAGACTCATACAGGAAAGCATTCCAAGAAAAGTTAAAGGGCATCAATTGGTTACACTGAGATCAAATAAGCTAACCACATTAGAAGAAATATCAGTGTAATAAAATTAATATAAGTTGTAAACATCATCTACCATCCAGCAGTGGAGCCATTAACCCACACATGTCCTCATGGCTCTGAATGTTGATCTCTTGTCCAAACTGACCAGGAACTTGAACTTAACTAATAACATAGGCATATCAGAATGGCCAAACAAATTGACAATGTTAAAAAAGATGACAATTCAGTAGATTTTTTTTATCTTTATATAGTGAGACAGTGATTTGTGAATGGAGTCAACCAAACCAATCTTGCAGTTAGAAATTCAATCCCCCAAACAATAAATGGGAAATCCACACACAAACACACGCGCGCGCGCGCGCACACACACACGCTCATATATATTTGGATAGTCAACTAAGTTTGCACTAGCCATGAAAATCTATTTCCATCGTCGAACTTTATTTACGGTCCAAATATATATATTAACATACATTCATAATATTTGTATCTCATAGTGACTCAGCCAAATTAGGATTGAATGGGTTAATTGATAGAATAAATCTCAAGCATATAAGCTCAAAATAAATTGAAAAAGGCTATGCTCTACTAATAAACTGCAACATGCTAACATGAATATGTAGAAATACATTGGCACAAACAGGTGCATATGAAAAGGCTCCATTCTATAATCATTATTCAAGCCAAACAAGAATTAAAATAACACAGAGAGACAAAAGTGAGTGATATTTGAATAATAATCTGTAGAATGCTGAGTAGAACTTCTTGTCTTTTCACGTACATTGACGTCTCTGGACAGCGTTCCAATACTAAATGTCGATTATCTCCTTCGCCAATTGATTGATGGGAAAATCTAGCACATTAAGACAATAAGTAGCACTCTCAAATGACTATTATATGGGGGGAACATTGAGATACACCAATTAGCATAAATATCCTCTGGTAAAGTACCATTGCAATAATATAAAAAATGGAAAACTATGCTTAAAAAGATACCCAAAAATATCTGCAAGACGATGCAAGAGAAGGCGGTCATACGGATTCATTGGTTCCAGCTCCAGCACACCATCTGAACTGCAGAGAACAATTTTCATTTTTAATTTTTTATACATTCCCTTAATAACACATACACTTTCCAGTCATAAACTAAAAACATTAACATTATTAATTAAATGCTCTGCACAACTTTGAGGCAAGAAAAATAAATTTTTGTAGGCAGCATTAAGAATAAAAAATGATCACCAACACCAAACATAGGCTGTTTGTATCAATGACCATTTAAAACTAAAAAGAATCCTTTTTCAGCATATTATGGCAGATATTACATATTATTATGGGTTGATTGTACCAAAATCATAAAAAAAGTGTGAAAGTTTTTCAGGAAGCATGAGGTCTCACACCATTGACCCGATAAATCCTCAATCCCATGGATTCTTCTAGTCAAACTAAGTAGACTGATTAAACTATGTGCAACAAAAGTGAACAATAGATACATCTACGCATGCCTCACGTGATGTCACCTGATCATTAATAATTGGTCCCTTTTTCCCGTGTTCTTTAGTGGATAAAGTTTTTCACTTTAGAATGAATCTTTTATGGGCCAAGATCAGCTTTTTTTTTTTTTTTTTTTTTTTCCATTTATTGGGGAAAAAAAATTGACATTTTTTTTCGTTTTCAAACTATGAAGTGTACTACGGACATTTAACCAATCAATGGGACATAGAGCTAATAGGGTGGTTGTACTATGTATCACAAAACATCAAGCAAATTGATCGACACTATTTTAATGCAAAAAGATAAAGCAGCCCAATTAAATGGAAAACAGAAAAGAAATCTTTTTCTTTCCTTTCTTTTCTAAATCATCATTGCATAAAATTATATTATCTATGCAGTGATAAAAACACTCGTCTTCTGTAAATCTTTGTTGCTAGATCTGGTATTCAAGAACAGAAAATTAAAATAGAATGTGGTATAGAATGAAATAATCACTCCTAATATAATGTTTGGTTGGAAATTTGAGATGCATGAATGTAATGATCATTTCCATTATAGTATTTGAGTAGTCCAGTTCAAATGTAGAAATGAAAGATGTTTAATTTTTTCTAAGAAAAAAACTTCTAAAAAAGAATTAAACTACTTTTTTTGTCCCGGTAAATTAGAATTAAACTGCTTTTTCATCAACGAATTTGAACAATACTTACTAACTTTTGAATAAAAGATGGTCATTCGTAGACTTCCGATCATATAAATAATGTCAAAGCTTTCTAGAAATATAGATTTAAGAAGATAAACACAAGATACATACATAATAGATATTACATAATACATTTTTATACATGTAAGTATTATATTTTATATTGTTCCTATAAAATAAATATGATAGCCCTGGTGCCTTAGGTCTAGGGTACTCCTATTGTGTGCAAATCCTTGGAGTGGGGTGTGCGAGTACCAACTAGGAAAAAATAATAATAAAACAAAACAAAATAAATATGATACAAGTAATATATAAGAATTTCCTGCCTTCAAGAAACATACCTAAAAGGCCACAATATCAAGATTATGTCAATGAAATTTAAACATGCCTAAATGGAAACAATATTAAATCACATAAACGCTATGCAACATACCTAAAAGACAACAACATCAACATCACATCAATTCAATGTAATAATAAAATATAAATATATGTTCAATATATAAGCTAACAGCTTCTCGTTACATTTTAACCATCCCCCTTATACGCAATACAGCTCTAGACAACCCCAAGGGGTTGGCTCAAGTAGGTAAGAACTTGGCCCTGGCGCCTCAGGAAGCATCAGTCTAAGGTTCAAATCATTTTGGGCGCAGACAATTCCTTGATGGGGTGTGTGTGAGTATCAACTAGGGAAAAAAAAAATACAGCTCTAGACCCATCTCACTCATACACATGGCTTTTTTTGGAACTCTTAGTAATTATTTGTGTCGCCTTTTCATCATCATATTTTTCTCATTCAATCTTGCCAAATAATTTTACAGCGAGGTTAATCCATTGACCATTACCAGACTTTCCGTTCTACAACCCATATGTGACTCGTTTGCTTCTTTTGCAAGATTTGTTCCCTAACAACAATTTAATATGGCTGCAATGTGAACCTCATATAAGTTGTTACAAGCAGCATCATTTTTTTAATCAATGCAAGTCAAGTGGTTAGGCAATCGACATTGATTGTGTCAAATGAATGTCAATCGTCACTCCATCACATTTGTCTATCAAAATATTGAGCTTGTTCATATTGATTGCATGGATCTTTTTCTCTAGATACATAGTACATGTGTCAAAGACACTTCCACATTGGACCTTATACAAACAGGAATACCAGGAGTTTTGGAGTCATCAAAAAGAGAATCGTTGCTTGTTAAACAACAAAAATATCTTAAATTTTTGTACTGCATGCCAAATGCTCCAATAGAAGGGAATGGTTTGATTCGATTTAGTTCCGTTGCACACCTAGTTCACTTAGGACGCCACAGCTTGTGGACGGTTACGACCTTTATAATCTTAACCTTTTGAGTATCGCTGTTAATAACATTAGAAATTCTCGAGAATTTTTTGAGCTGCATCGCAATGGACAGACTGAATTAATCATTGATTCAGGAACAACTTTTACTATACCAAAAGTTGACTCATTGATGTCACTATGTGCGATTTCACCACACTAGGGGTGACTTGTGGGGCGATTTGAGTTTTGTTAGGTTGGGATGAAATCCTTTCTGGAAATTGCAAGATTACCAAGAATCTTGCTTGGTGGGGAAGTGAAGTCGGCAGTTCCTCACCGAGGACCATCGTTGTATATTGACGGGGAGTCTGTCGGAGGAAGGAAGTCAGTCATTTCCTCTTGTTTGGTCGGAAGGTTTGATAAGGAAGTGGAGAGCTGTGATCGTGTGCAAGAATGGGCAGCGCGGGCTTGGAATACGACTTGTGGAGTGGGGGTAACACCGTCATCCGATTCACTGCTTCTTTTCCGGTTTCCTTCTTAGGCAGAGGCCAAACGCGTGTTGAAAGAAGGGCGACAACAGTGGGGTTCTGCAACTTTTGAGGATCGACATGTGGTCCTTCCGTGTTGGGTGTTGTGGCGTTCTTAGTGATAAAGGTCTCAAGCAGATCAGGCTGTTTGGCCTCCCTTTGCATCTCTAGTGTCATGCTTTGTTCGTCGAAGTGGGAGAGCTTTGTGGTGGATACGTGAGATCTAATGTGGATGAGACTAGGGATGTTGAAAGCGTTCAGATAACAGTGAGATCCGGCCGTGAATGTCCAAAGTTCGTGTTTATTAATGACACACCTTTTGTTACAAGGTTGCGATTTGGGAAGAAATCTCGCCGGAGCTTGTTCCTTCAACGGAGAGTCTTGAAGGTAGTGACGGATCTCATCTTATGTTGGAAGAGAAATGGAATGAGATTCTTAGTAAAAGGAAAAGAGGGGGTTCTCGAAATTCAGCAGTGGCTGAAGGATCGCGAAATTCAGCAAGCAGTGAAGTACATAGGAGGTAGAAGACGAAGTGATCTTCACGCGCCGGCCAAACGCGTCGTTGATGAGCAGAGAAGGAGTACACGTGGAGATCGACGGGGTGCTCCTCCTGATTCGGCCTTATCCTTATCTCTTGATGATAAGGTAGGGGAGGATTTGTCTTTTTGGGCTAAGGATGGCAGTGTGATGGGCCAGAAGATGTCTAGACAGGCTAGGACTGGGCCTGGTCTTAATATTAGGCTCATTCAGCCTAAACCCAATAGAGCAAATTTTGGTTCTGGGCCTTTTCGACGGGTACAAAAAAGGCCGCTTAAATTCGGGCCACGTGGGCGGACTTAGGTTGGGCCTATTAGATCTGGGCCTAATAGAAGGGTGCGAAAACGGCCAAACTCTTTATTTGTCTCTTTCCCAAACACCAAACCTGGCCCTAAGCCATTTAAAGAAGTACAAGCCCATGCTAAGCCTTCGACCCATTTGCTGAAACCCGAGCGGAGGATGATGGATGTCGGTCGCCATGGATCTCGGTGGACTCGGAATGAAAAACATAAATGGGTTGCACGAGCTCACACTTCAATTTTAGGTTTGACTTCTGATCATTCTCAAAATGCTCTCTCTACTTCTACTTCTTCTTCGGGTGGAGAGGTGAATAATAAGGATGTTGTGGACGATGTTTCGATTTAACAAAGGGGTCTTTTTGGGTCTTCAGGTTCATGGTGTGATGGGTCAGAGTTGGATGTCTCAAAAGCCATAACTGGGAGTGTGGGTTGTTTCAATGGAGTGACAGCTTGGGTTGGGAAAGATCTGCACTTCAAGTTTAATAATGACTTAGCTGTAGCTCTGCTTAAAGAGCTTCGGCTCTTTGCTACGTTTGAAGGTTTGAACAGTCAATCATCTGCGAATGAGGTGATTTTGTCAACTGAACATGATGATTCGGAAACGGAGGGGAATATGCAGTTAGGAGTGGTTAATGTTCCTTCTCAGCAACACTGTTCTAAAGATTCTTTTTCCGGGATGGATTTTGATCAATCTGAAGTGGATTTAATGGAACCTTTGGCAGTTGTACGGCCAGATTGTATGGAGACGACCATTGATCTGGGCATGGAATGGGTTATCGAGAATATTGGAGCAATAAGTGAAGCATTGGGTGTCTCTTCAGAAGGGTACGAGGAACAAACCTTGTCTATTCTTCACGAAATTGTTGCAAGAAATGGTAGTATGAACCTAATCGTGGCCCAAAAGAAATCAAAGTCAGAAATTCACATCGAAAAGGCGAACAGGAAGTGAAGAATCTGATTTCTTGTGTTAATTATGACGGGAAGAATGGGACGACCAAAGAAAGGGGAAGAACCAGAAGTGGTAAACCGGGAGGAGGAGGAGAATTGATCGTTTTCGGTTCTACATGAAGCTACGACTTATAACATGGAATGTTTGGGATCTAAATGATCCGAAAAGAAAAAGAGTTGTCAAGGTAGCTTTGAGGAAGTGGAGTGTTCATGTCGTTTGTTTACAGGAAACTAAGATGGCTGCTATCACCGTTGAGATTGTCAGGAGTCTTTGGGGAGGTAGGTTTGTGGAATGGGAAGTGCTGAATGCAACAGGCACTTCAGGTGGTATTCTTCTCATGTGGGATCGTAGGTGGTTATCAAGTTTGAATTGTTGGAAGGGTATTTTTTCTGTGTCTTGTTTGTTTCAGATGGAGGAAGACAATTTCGGATGGGTGTTTTCAGGTGTTTATGGGCCTGTTACTGATAGTGATAGACCAGTCCTGTGGGAAGAGCTTTGCTATGTTAAGGATTTATGGTCATTGCCTTGGTGTTTAGGTGGGGATTTTAATTCTGTTAGGTCCCCATTTGAGAGGTCCACAGGGGGCAGGTGGTCCTCAGAAATGACCATGTTTTCAGAATTCATTGATAGTAATTTCCTCATCGACCTACCATTGGAAGGAGCGGCCTTTACTTGGTCTAATGGTAGGGAACCGGTTACTTTTTCCCGGTTGGATAGATTTATGATTTCTGGGGCGTGGGAAGAGCATTTCCCAAATGTCTTTCAGGCTGTTCTGGTTAGAGTAACATCTGATCATGTGCCTTTAGTTCTTGATTGTGGAGATTTGAGTTCTAGACGCACTCCTTTCTGCTTTGAAAACATGTGGCTTAGATCTGAGGACTTTCAAGGGAAGGTTCAGTCTTGGTGGGAGGAAGCGAATTTCACAGGCTCTGCTAGTTATGTGTTAGCTAGAAAGTTTCAGTTTCTTAAAACTGAGTTAAAGAGGTGGAATAAAGAAGTGTTTGGGAATCTTGAATGGAAGAAGAATAGAGTTCTTACTGATATTGCTGAGCTTGATCGTCTTGATGAGGTGGGGCAGAGTGGGGAATCATTACGCTCTAAAAGAGCCTCTTGCCAAGCGGTTTTTGCTGAGATTGCTCTTATAGAGGAGATTTCGTGGCGCCAGAAGTCTCAAGCTTTGTGGTTAAAAGATGGGGATCGTAATACAAAATTCTTTCATAGACTTGCCAATGCTCACAGAAGATGTAATCACATCGGGCGTATCGGGGTCACTGGTTTTGAGTTGTGGAGGGAGGACGAGGTGTGCGGGGGGATCATTTATTTTTATCAGCAGCTTTACATTAAGACTTTGGATTGGAGACCTACTCTTGATGGTCTTCCTTTTAATTCTATTTCTGCGTTGGATAGTGATAGGATTGAGATTCCATTCACGGAGGAGGAAGTGCTTAAGGCACTTTCTAGTTGTAACGGGCACAAAGCTCCGGGGCCAAATGGGTTTACTATGTGGTTTCTTAAGGAGAGTTGGGAGGTGGTGCGAGCTGAGGTGATGGGCATCTTTCAGGATTTTTATTCTCATGGCACATTTGAGAAATCACTGAACGCATCTTTCATTGCTCTCATTCCTAAGAAGGGCGGTGCCTCTGATATTAAGGACTTTCGGCCAATTAGCTTAATTGGATATTTGTATAAGCTTATTGCCAAGGTTCTTGTCACCAGGATGAGTAATGTTTTGGATGGTCTCATTTCAGAATCACAGAATGCTTTTGTTGGTGGGAAGCGGATTTTGGATTCTATTCTTATTGCAGGAAAATGTGTTGACTCTAGATTAAAAAGTGGGGTTCCTGGCGTTTTGTGTAAGCTTGATATCGAGAAAGCTTATGATCATGTTAATTGGAAATTTGTTCTGTATCTGCTTAGGAGGATGGGGTTTGGTGACAGGTGGATAAAATGGATTGAAACTTGCATCTCGTCAGTTATGTTTTCTGTGCTCGTGAATGGTTCACTTGCGGGTTTTTTTGCTAGCTCGCGTGGTCTGCGACAAGGAGACCCATTATCGTCTTTTCTTTTCCTTATTGTCATGGAAGGTCTGAGCAGATTAATGAGAAAAGCGGAAGATTTGAGTTACATCAGGGGTTCAGTGTTGGCAGAGATGTTGAACATTAGATGCAGATCTCCCATTTGTTGTTCGCAGATGATACTTTGGTTTTTTGTGATGCTGTACTTAGATATTTGAGGTGTATTCTTGCTTGCTTCCAAGCGGTTTCTAGGTTAAAGATTAATGTTGGAAAGAGTGTGCTTGTCCCAGTGGGGGATGTTCCAGATATTTCCTCCTTAGCTGTTGTCCTAGGGTGTGGAGTTGGTGCTTTTCCTCTTCCTTACTTAGGATTGCCTTTGGGAGTTTCTTCTACACGAGTTAGGAATTAGGATCCAGTGATTAGTAGATAAGAGAAACAATTAGCAGGATGAAAAAAGCAGAATCTATCTAAGATGTGGGGGGGGGGGGGGGGGGGGGGGGGGGGGGGAGTCACACTTATTAAGAGTACTCTCTCATCCCTTCCTACCTACTTTTTATCTTTGTTTCAAATTCCATGCTCTGCTGCTGAAAGGATTGAAAAAATTCAGAGGGATTTTCTTTGGAGTGGAAGGGGAGAGGAGTTTAAGTATCATCTTGTTAATTGGGATCATGTCTGCCAACCGTTGAGGTTAGGCGGGTTAGGCATTCGAAAAATCGTCACTTTTAAATGTGCTCTCTTGGGAAAGTGGTTATGGAGATTTGGAAAGGAACGCCATCGTCAGTGGAGAAGAGTTGTCTCGTGTCATTTCGGTGAGGAGAGTGGGGGCTGGTCATCTCTTCCAGTCACTATCACAGGAGGTGTTGGTGTGTGGAAATTCATTCGGAAGGGTTGGGATGTTTTCTCCACACACATTAGATTCAAAGTTCGTGATGGCAGACATGTCCGTTTTTGGGAGGACCTTTGGTGCGGAGATCAGTTGCTGTCTCACTCCTTTCATAGACTTTACAGTATTGCAGCCAATAAGCATGTCTACGTGATTGATTGTTATCAACTTGATAACAATGGAGTTACGTGGGATGTGCGGTTTAGGCGCCCCTTTCAAGATTGGGAAATGGAGAAAGCTTGTGTTTTTTTGGATACGTTGTATAGGCAGAAGGATATTGGCAGAGGGTGTGATGATATTTTGTGGGTTCCTTTAGCTCATGGTAGGTATGGTGTCCGATCCATGTTCTTGTGTTTGTCCAATTTCGTTAGTCACGAGTTTCCTTGGAAGTCTGTTTGGCGTTCTAAAGCTCCTCTTCGAATCGCATTCTTCGTTTGGACTGCCCATTGGGAAAGATTTTGACATTGGACAATTTGAGAAAGAGAGGCAACATCATTGTTAATTGGTGTTGTTTATGTAAAGCTGATAGTGAATCCGTGGATCATATTCTTTTGCATTGTCCTGTGGCAAATGATTGTTGGAGCTTTACTTTTTGCATGTTTGGCGTTTTTTGGGTAATGCCTAAGCACTCCTCACAATTGATTAAGGCTTGGAGAAGGTGTCTTGTTAAAGAAAAAGCTCGTGATTATTGGAGGATTGTTTCACATTGTGTCTGGTGGTGTTTGTGACGTTAGAGAAATAATAAATCCTTTGAAGGAAAAGAATCGTCTTTAGCTAATTTAAAAATTCATATTCTTTGTTCTTTGTTTTGTTATGTAAGAGGAAATGCATGCTCCTCGATTGATGATTTCTTTGATCTCTTGGATTCTATTGGTCCTTAGATCTTTTTTCTTCTTGTATTAGGGACGCGTTCCCCTTTTAAACATTTTCTAATTTATTTTTACTTATCAAAAAAAAAAAAAAAACTTTTACTATACTGAAATCATCTAATAACATAGATGACATGTAAATTGGTTGGTGAAATAAGGTTCCACCAATTGATAGTTGGGAATTTTGCATAACAGATATCTCTAAATAACGAACATCTCTTTCCAATTTCGGAAAAGGATGATTTTATTTCATGACTTTGGTCTCCGCTTCTAACGGAATTTGTTATTGCCTTGCTTTGATAAGATCTAGCAATGTGCATCCATATAGGGAAATCATCAACGAGGACTCAATGTAGGACACGATACGTAATAGATATGACCACTGCAGGAAGACCAATTTAGTTATATATATATCAATAAATTAATTATCTAGTCTTATTACGATGGACATGCCTCTTTGTTGATGATTTCTCCATATAAGCACTCCACTTCTACCTCATCAAAGCTTGGTATTAACCAATTCCATCAGAAACTATGATTTCTCCATATAGGTACCACTACTACATCATCAAAGCTTGAAAGAAACCAATTATCAGAAACAAAGACCCAGATATTCTCATAGTAAAGGAAAAACCTCATATCCATAAATTGGAAAGAGACACCTGGTGCATAAGAGATATTGCCATGCAAAATCAATTATCATTCCAGTCTGTCCATTGCAACACATCTCAATCACTAAAGCACCACATAATGGCACAATGGAACAAAATCAGACTATATTTGTTTGTAAGGAGTCGTAATTATCGTGAGCACAACCAGATATAATACATGTAGCTCTCGTAAATGTTTCAGCCTTGTCATTCATTAATATAGAAGTTTCTCTATTGTATGTACCTAGAGAAAAAGATCCATCCTCGTAGTCTAGTCTGTGAACAAGCTCTCTTTTGGTTGACAAATGTGATGGGGGTGATGATTGACCTTTAGTGCCTCAACCAATGTTGTTCACAAAACTACTTGATTGCACTAATAAAAAAAAATGGCTAGGAAGCACGGACACGCCAAAATGGGCGAAGAATCCGTGTCGGACACGGACACGCTCCGACACATGTCGGACACACCAAAAAACGTGTCTGGAATTTTTTTTATTTTTTTTATTTTTTGGACACGGCTCGGACACTCCGCGAACACACGTGTCTGGAAATTTTTATTTTTTATTTTTTATTTTTAATGCTGATATGTTCTGTTTTTGTTTTGTACTACCCTTTTGGTATTGTAAATGGTAAAAGTCCTAGGTCAAATAATGGATGGGAATAGATGATAGTACACTGACTGGTTTTTGTATCTTTTTTGGGGACTAGCCTTTAGGTTTTTGTGAATGTTAAGTGCTAACAGTAAAGTCCTGAATGTTAAACAGTCATGAATGTTAATAGTCCTATCTGTCTATGCTTTTGTATTTGGAGTAAAGTTGCAATGATGATTAAATGATACTAGTTATTATTCTAATGTCTTGTTTTTTATTTGGTTTTATAACTATGCAACATTGTTCTTTTATAGTTTATTAGTTATAAGTTATAATTTGTGTTTTTTTTTTCATCGTGAGATTGATGAAAAATAGTAACACTCAGTAATTTTTAAAGTACTACATCACACACACACACACACACACACACACACATATATATTATTCGCTGTATCCGTGTCCGAGTCCGTATCCTAATTTTTTTGGATTTGCCGTGTCGCCGTGTTCGTGTCATGTCGTATCCGTGTCCGTGCTTCTTAGAAAAATGGGCACCTATTGGTTGCAACAACTAATACGTTCGCATGGCAACCATATTAAATCGTTAACAGAATGGTAAATGTAATAACTGGTGGGGTTCCAATGCTCCTCTAGTTCATAACGAACTCTGTTGGTAATAATTGCTCGAGGTTCACCAAAATGTTGGGGTCAAGCAATTGAGAACCGTGGTGCATTTTGCAAAAGATGTAAACGAGTTGCATTTGGCATGTAAAATGGAGAATCAAGTGACATTCTATGGACTAATCTTGCCATAAAACCATTTAGCTCTTAGACTGAATAAAAATATATATATAATTATGAAAAAGGCAACAATACCGTGTGTAGCAACAAGATGGGTGTAAAACTATTTTGCGTATAAGAGGGATGGGTGAAATGTAATGAGCAACTATTTGCTTATTTATTGAACAAATGATTATGTTTCATAGCTATGTTTACATTTCCTTGGTGTGATCTTAATATTGTTGTCTTTTAAGTGCATCTCTCTAAATCACAATTCTTAAATACTATAACTTTATATAGACCACATGCTAAGCTAAAAATAGATAAATAATAAGTAACAAGCTGGAAGGGAAAGCGCTTTTTTGAGCTTTTAACTAAAGCAAAAAACTAGAAATGTACAAAAATAAGCAAAGAATCGTGTGCAAATGAAACTGAGAGAGGCAAGAATGCACTTTGGGTTGACATATAGAAAATTAATAACGTTTGACCATAAATTTGTGCACAAGGGTAATTAAACCGGCAGGAGTTCATTAGCAACAATAATAAATAAACAAACAAATATTGCACAGGGGTGGCTCCAGAACCCTTGAGATCCTATTTGAGAGTCATCAGCATAAAACTTTGAAAAGACTTAAAGCTCTAGGTAAAACAAACCAGTTCTCTGGCTGTGTACTCTTTACTTTACGATTTGATGATTTCCTAGAAATTTCATGTTGCTAGAGGTCATGAGGTGGAGACAACCATTAGTATTTCCTCTGGTTAGTAGTTTGCGCCAAGTAGACAACGGATTAGCTTGTAATTTATTTCAATAGTCCCATCTTATTTGGGAAAAAAAATTTCAATTTCACACTTCCTCTAAATATATATATATATATATATATATATATATATATATATATATATATATATATATATATTTAAAGCAACTCACACCCAATTTCTGGACACTTGGACACTATAGCAATTTCCCTGCACTCTAAATTGTGGAGGTTAAGTGAATTCACCTTAAAACGCACCCAAACCCAAAACACACTACCAAGCCCATGTAATATAGCTCCCTGGAACATGCAAGCTTGAATCAGAAAACACCACAAACTAAAGAAGAATGTGGTTGGTATGAACTGCGATATAATGCAAAGGTAAGACTGTCTTTTCTAGAAAGGAAAATTGGTTGCAGAAAGGTGAGATTCTTTCTTTCATAAGCACAAGAAAGCTGACTGATAGACCTGCTTTGCCATCCTCATCTACCCCAGAATTTCTTTTTTCCCACGGTCCCCTCTATCAGGTAACTCAAAAGAAACATATTTATTGACATAAGGGAGCTACAGGACTACTTTCATCATTTCATATAAAACTACACAAATAAGAGGAGCCATGTCGTTTGTAGGATGTAAACAAGCCAAAGTACAAGTACCAAGAAGTTTGAGCTAAGCTTGGTGGATTAAGGGTGGCGCACTGATGTTGGAGACTAACTCAGCTCAAAAGTTACAACTAAGGTTCAAGCTCAGCTCGGTGGGGCAAATGATCTATTCAACATTGGTTCTACTTGGAAGCTTCAAAAGTTAAAACTGGGAGGGGAAAAGAAGGTGATTTTCATAAGGCAACAGTTTGTTTGAGAATTCAATACTGGATCCTGAGCCTTGGTATGTTATTGTCTGTAGCTTTAATGCAAAATAGTGAAAAGCAAAATTGTATGGCTTTCTGTCATAAAGAATGCTTTTGTAGCAAACAAATTATCTTCAGCAATATCCACAAAATCCTATGAGTGCAAAGGTACCTCGACCTCGTATGATCCTGTAGGAAATTAACTAAGGCTTCTTCCATAGAGAGAACAAGGTGCTTGGAAGGAAGATTGTCCTTAATAAGAAAAGCCAATTCTTCAACCTGCAGTTTGGTGACATTATTGTTAAATATAGAACCAAGGGTTCAAAGTAAAATTATATCCAGGAAAAAAGATCAGAAGAAATCCTAGAAAATTAGAAGCAATATGTAACTCCTTTAGAGAGGCACCGTAATGTTCATGCAAATATCATATAGTAATTTCCAGTACATTGCGTTAAGTTTTATTGCATCTGACTAGACACGAGTTGTAGCGGTCACCAAAAAAATTAGGTGAGGCTGACATCATGTGTTATAGATCAATAAGTAAATTCAGAAGACAAAACAATGAAGGCCAAGGAAATGAAACAGCGAAGTTTAAGCAACCTTTGCATTTCTAAATAAAATAACCATGATAAAAAATACAAATTGCCTGTACAAATATCCGTTGAGAACTACGTTAAACTGTCAACAAAAAAAAGAAGGATAAAAACAAAATCAACAGAAATAAAAATAAGAATAAAAGAAGAAAAACAATCAGAAACTAAAATATCCAAAACAAAGCAAAAGTAAAACAATTTCCAAATCAACAACTTCTTTCTTTTTCTTTATTTTTTCTCTGTGGGGTGAGGGAGGAGGAGGAGATACAGATGTCTTTACCACAGTGGTTTGATTTGAAATTAGTAAAATAATCGAACAATTAATAATCCTTATCTCTATAGGAGAACACTTGCATTCTCCTTTTTTGCACATGCAGCTAGTGTGACGAAGGTATGTAAGATAAACAAACTTGCATTCTCCTTTTCTGCACATGCAACTAGTATGAAGAAGGTAGGTAAGATAAAGAAATATTAATTCCTCTTTTACTATTTTCGGTTAAGATAAAATGAGAACCTGTTGATTGTATGCATTCAAAAAAAAAAAAAATCTTTTCCTTTTCTCCCAGCATAATGCAACAAGTTTGACATTCAATGGAAAATATGTAGATTTCCTTTCATATTGCTTCTCTTTAAAGTTATTCTTCTCCTTTTCTTAAAGACTTGCCCCTTATGGAGTTTGGACTCATAATTATCCATAAAAAAAATGCTGTTTGTGGCAACATTCACAATACAAAAATTAAACAAAGATTAGCATCCTAAACAACCCTATTTCAACATGCTCTAGATTCCTCTATTTTATTTTCCATATCTACAAAAGAAACTACGAAGTGGGAAGCTGCCGACTACCAAGTGGAAAGCATCGCCAGTGGCAAACCATGTCGTGCAAGACTGGGATTTACCGGATTCATTCATTAGGAACGATCCATCCTCTTCTTCTTCTCAGATGAACAGTGCTCTGCTCTACAATCAGAGCATCATTCCTCTGGGTTTGGTGGAGTGAGAATGCTTTAAGTATGTGATGAGCGGGCCTTCAATGACTTGGATTTCTATTTGTATTACATTTGGGCCTAACATCCTGTTGGGCCTTCTTGTTACTGTTCAGTTTTTCTTTAAAATAAATTGATTTACCCTTTCATCAAAAAAAAAAAAAAAAAATTCCATGCCCTCATAGAAATATAAATTAAAACCTTTTTCTCTGCAAGATCTACATATTCTCATCATCCCATTCCACCCCACCCCATATGTGTGCACACCACCAAAAAAAAATTAAAAAAAATTTACAGGGATAAGATCTAAGAAGTATGGACACAGACATGAGGCACGGACATGATACGACAAGTATATGCCAACAAGTCAAATTCTAAAAAGGTAGGAAGCATGGACACAGACATGAGGCACGGACACGATACGACAAGTATATGCCAACAAGTCAAATTCTAAAAAGGTAGGACATGGACATAGCGTGGACATGGACATAGCGGGGACATGGTTAATATAAATATAAAATTTCATTTATATATTTATTGAACAAGACAATTTTAGAACTTTAATTAATTTATAATTTCTCTACTAAAGTTGCATGAGTTAGGAGAAGAAGTTATTTGAATAACAAAAGGAATATATTATATTATATATGATATTACTCTCCTATCTTGTCATTATAGTTATGTTCTTGTTCATTACATACTGTGTGACATGTTTAATGACAAATTTTTAAAGAAAATAAGGTTGGAGACTTTTGATGTATGTTCTTAACCATGTTTTTTGGACTGTCATGTGTTCGTCTTACATAAGACGAAGAGCATACGATGAGTTGATCAAGAGTCCGGAACATGTCGACCAAGTGTCCAAAATAATAGAAGTTATTTCTAAATGATGGACTTAGCCATGAAGTGTCGGTGTTCAACACAAACATGACACCTTCGTAGAAATGTCCGTGCTTCTTAGGACAATATCAAAAGAATGGAAAAAGAGATGCAATGTAGCCAACCCCATTCATATGGGATAAAGGAAAAAATGATGATGAGAGACAATTAATAGCTAGTTAAAAGTGGTTTTTGTGTGCATGACAATTTTTAAAAGAAAAGGGGAGGCTGGCAATACTTTTTTACATAGTTATTAAAGGCACGCCTAGGCTCCAAAAACCAGGCTCACGTAAAGTTCTCACGATGTGCTTTTCAGCTAGGCTCCAGGTTCAAAAAAAGCATGCCTCTTATTTTTTAATCACTCATTATATTCATTCATATCATTTTCTTTGTACTTCTATAAGAATTTGAATTTACATATTCTACAGCCAATTGTGGTCATATTCCATGGATCACATAGTTTAAACTAATAAATATTTGACTGAATTCATACGTTATTTAACTACTTATTTGACTGAATTCATAAGTTATTTAACTAATTACATTAATGTGCCTCGTGCTTAATTCTTGATTTGTACCATAATATAGCAAATACTTAAATTACATAATCATTGTTTTTTGTTGTTGCACAATTATAATGGTATTTGATTTAGTTACCGCATATGCCTATTAAAAGGATTTATGTACATTTGTTTCTATATTAATATTTAATATTTATTTCTATTACAGATTCACCTTACTTTAATCAACATCACTCCTTATGTTGCGCTTTGCACTTAGGCTCCCAGGAAACCTTGGCGCCTTAGTGCACCTTGAGCCTTTATAACTATGCTTTTGTGGTACGAAATATTTCACAATTCCTTCAATGAGGTAGCAGAAATGAGAATATTTATACGATTAGTAAGCAATATAAAAATTCAAAGAATTAAAGAATTGGATATTTGGTGGGTTGGTGTGGGGAGTGGTTCAAGCTAAAAGTAAAAGAGACATGAGGCAAGTTATTGAAAAATATGTTTACTGACTTAAAAGGAATATGTTGGAACGAATGCAAAGCAAGATATGAAAATTTATATTTACAATAATTAATATGTATGACACAATTGACTATTCTATTTCCTTGGACTGGCAGATACCACGTAAGGCAAACACCAGCTGGATACTGTAACTTTATATAATTAAAGCCGGAGAAGGAGATATATAAACATATATATAAAGAAAGAGGGAGGGAGTTTATAAAATTAGATGAATATAATGAGAAGGAAGAAGATGTGCAATTCCCAAATAAAAAATTGAAGAGTAATATTTGCCTACTACTCCTTACCGCTGATGTTTTGTTTTAGTGAAAAAATAAATAAAAAGATAAAAGAAAAATAATCTACTTCGTAGTGGGTCCCACTACTACCAAATGGTATGATATTATCCAATCAGCTGTAAGGAGGAGGATCCAATCATATCATGATACTCTTTTCTTCCTTTCTCTTTGTCCTTAGTATTTCAATTATTCATTTATATTAAGTAACATTGCATTCCTAATCCAAAATAGTAGGGACAATTGCCCCCACTGGACTTTTCTGTGATAAATGTGCCCCCACTGAGCTACTACAAAATTCACAAAAGACAATAAAAAAAAATAAAAAAAAATAAAAACTTCCAAAATTCAAAAAGAACCCTCAATTTCTAATTCATTGGCCCTACATAATTTAAAATTTAAAAAAAAAAAAAAAAAAAAAAAAAAAAAAAAAAAAAAAAATCAAATTTCAGAAGAAACCCTCATTTGGTATTTATTATTTTCGTTCAAAATTTCTTATCATATTAGTGTTAATGGTTGCCCCCTCTGGAAAAAATTTCTGGCTCCGCCACTAAAACAAACTATAAAACATATTCCCTTGTAAGCAGAGCATTTTACCCGCTAACTAGTCATTTTCCTTCTATTTTAAATTTTGATGCACCTTTTTTAGCTTTTATAAACGAGGACAAACATTCATATTCATGTATGTTGTAATATTCAAACTAATTATGGAGATTTTAATGAAAAAAATATTGAGAATTGAGAATCTTAATTCATATAGCAACCATTTCATTGATACTGCCCACAAGAGACGTAATTTCAGCATTGTCAATCAGCTCAAGTGTTTTGGAGATTCAATCAAATTACAGTAGTGTAAGTTAGAGACCATAAGAAAGCCCCAATTTTGAGGTACCAAATACAACTGCTTCTAAAGACAAGGGTTTTAGAACGGAAGTACGAAATTACTTACCATTGCGAACCAGGTCATGTTCAAATTACACCATACAAGTATAATGCAGTAGTGTAAGTTAGAGACCATAATAAAACCCTAAATTTGAGATACCAAATAAAATCCCTTCTATATCGATAAGAGTTGCGGAGAGAGAGTTCAAAATTACTTACTATTACGAACTGGATCATGTTCAAATTACACACAGCGATACCAATATTCATACAAGTATAATGCAATAGTGTAAGTTGGAGACCATAGCAAAGCCCCAAATTTGAGATACCAAGTACAATTGCTTCTACAGATAGAGTTTTAGAAAGAAGAAGCGAAATTACTTACCATTGCGAACTCGTTCGTGTTCATTCTGATGACGTTGAAGGGTTGAAGACGCTGTGCAGAGGAAAACACCTAATTAGCTCCAATAGATTCTGGTGTGTAAAACCTAGATTTCAGAATGTCTGTCTCCGTCCTCAACCGTGCGTCAGTTTATTATAATTGTACGTATTGAAAGGAAAGGCTTTAATGGAAATCCTCCTTTGAGAATATGTGCAAGCTATATCATCATCCAATCAAAGTCAATTCTAGGTTCGATTAGCATAAACCCGCGAACCAAACATTCCTCTATCTCCCGACCTTGAAGGTTGAAGGTTAAGTCTCGGGTAAGTGTGTGAGGTTAAGGAGTAGAGCTACTTTTAGTATAATATCCATTGTTTGAGGATACTGAAAGTGCTCTACTCCTTTGTGGGGTTTTTAACTACACATTTTTCACTAACTTTTCTCTTATCCTCCATGTATACAGTATAGTGATATCATGTGTCATCTTATGGTTCTATTTGAAAGGAGGAGGACCAAGCACTTAAAGGCATGTTTAGTTTAATTTTTAGAGATTAATTCTAAAAAATTCATAGAACACAAAATTATTTTGAAAAGAATAATAAAAGATAGTTATATGAAAATAATTATTTTTTTAACTGATTTTTTAAAAAATAATTGTAAAAAATTTACAACTTGTTTAGTTCAAATATATAAAAATTATTCTCAAGAACTTAAAAAATTAGTTGTAGATAACTATAAAGATAATTCTTCAAAAAATAATTCTTTTTTTCTAAATCAAACATATCAAGTTTTTGTAACATTTTTTTTTTTTTATAAAACAAATAACTATTACAAAAAAGGGAACCAAACATAATCTAATATATATATATATATATAATTTGTTCCCACAAATAGCACATAGGAGTATAACTTGGGCAAGCCAACCAAACCTAGACCAATTTTCACTGGGCAACCATATTTACAATTATAGTTGGGTTTGGGTTGAAAAATCTCAACCCGAACTTAATTGAAGCTGGGCTTAGTTAAGGTATTAGTAACTGAGCCCAACTAATACTCGAGCTTGACCCGATTTTTCAGAGGCTCGGAGGCTCGGGTAACCATTTTTATAAGGGTAAAGTGCACTAATACCCCCCCCCCCCCCCCAAACAAAACTTTCTTTTCTTTCTCAATAAACACCCCCCCCCCCCCCCCCCCAAACTATTCCAAAGACATTTAACCCTTTAAACTATTTTACTTATTGCAAATGTTAAGTCTGCCATTAGAAATTTGACAGAAATGAAGGTACGCATGTCACGTGAGGGGTTCACAATTTTAATAAGACAAAATTGACCCTACAACAGTGAAGGAATAAAATATGTATGATATACATATATATATATATATATATATATAATGTTGTTTTTGATGACCAGTGTTCACCGACTACGTGGAATCTGATGTGGCTGGACGCGTAATCCCTCCATATCTTCCTCTTCATTCCCTCTCAACTATCTCTCTCGTCCATCTTTGCCCATGGCAACAGCGGTGTGAAGGAGCTATTGTATTCATGTCGGTCTTCAAGAAACTTTGGTCCCGAAGAAGGAGTCGGTGGTGTCGGAGTTAAAGGACATGTCGCCGGTGCTTCACTTCCGATGAAGTGGCCCATAATGGTCTGCAGTTGCCGGATCCAAGAGGAGACCCCATCGTCCTTTCCGCCACCTTCTCCAGCGGCACCCTCCCTCACTCTGCAAAGCCCTTAACCTATTTTTGGCCTTTTTCTCTGAACAACCACCAACGGTCACCAACCACCACCATCATCCTAACCCCGAACTACCGCCACAATCCCCACCTCGCCAACCACCACAAGACCCATTTCCCACAATCAAAACCCACAAAAAAAAAAAAAAAAAAAAATACGGGCGCCAAAATCCAACACCACAAATTGGCGATCTCTCCGCTCTCCTTTCTCTCTACCCCTACAAATGCAAATACAAATTCAAACTCAAACCCAACAGCAACATTTCACCCATTTTCCTATTTCCAGATGCCATCAAATTCTTCTCCTTGGGCATTAAATTAACTACCCAAAACCATAAATTGAAGAAATGAAAAACCTCAACTTTTTTTTTTTTTTTTTTCAATCAATTAAATTGGTGGATATGTTGTCTTTAATTTTTTTACAATTTTTTTTTTTTTTTGGATCTGTTGTTTTCTTCCCGTTGGTGCGTTTTAGTTTGTCGCCGGTGTGTTTCAGTTTTGTTGCATCAGTGTGCCGTCAAATAGTCTGTGCTCGCCGCCGTTCAAAACATGCAGACATCTTGTCGTCTTCATTTCCTGACTTTTTCGACCAAAATCCGGCGGCAACTCGATCTTTGCCATTTAAAGACTCACTGTCGCAACTCTCTCTATCTTGCCGCGTTGCTCCATCTTTGTCTTCTTCCTCAGTGCCCGCGTGAGATTCTCTCTTGGGCTTGGAAAAAGAAAAAGGGAAGTAGCACTAAAGAAAAAAGTGTTGTGAATATGTGTGTGTATATAGTAATAGTTGTTATATAAAATTTCACACACACAGATAAAGAGAGAGTGATACAGAAAGAGAACACAAAGAGAGAACGAGAGAGAGTGAGAGAGAGAACTGCTTTGTATTTTCACCACACCTCAATTGTATACATTGCAAGCCTATTTATAGGTGTGACTGTCGTGGGCATCAAGCAGCTTCTTGTATAAGCTGCACTGCCACACAAAGCTTCTAGTATATGCTTCATTGATACACAAAATGATAACATATATACTTATTGCAAGTGGACCCCACACCAACATATATATATAACACTCCCCCTTGGGGTCCACTGAATTACACTAAGAATATGCCTCGTTAAAACCTTACTAAGGAAAACCCAGTGTGACAAAACTCTAGTGAAGGAAAAAGAGTACAGTATTCTTGTGTATAGTATTGCATAGATTAAAACTGCTTCATTAAAACCTTGCGAGGAAAACCCAGTGGGATAAAACCTGGACGAAGGAAAAAGAGTACAGTATGCTAATACCTCTTTAATCAATTGCTCCCCCTCATTAGTTCAACCCTGAAGATCCTTTAGTTGACGCATTCTAATGTTGTCCACTAACTTCTTGAATGTTGTAGTTGGAACCGCTTTGGTGAATAAATTTGCTAGATTATCACTAGAGCGTATCTGCCGAACATCGATATCACGGCTCTTCTGGAGCTCGTGTGTGGAAAAGAATTTTGGTGAAATGTGCTTGGTTCTGTCACTTTTTATGTATCCTCCTCTTACCTGTGCAATACATGTTGTATTATCTTCATATAATATTGTTGGACTATCTTTGATTGAGGAGAGTCCACATGATTCTTGAATATGTTGTATAACAAATCTCAACCAAACACACTCTCGACCTGCTTCATGAATTGCGAGTATATCAGAGTGATTTGAGGAAGTTGCAGTCATGGTCTGTTTCATAGATCGCCATGATATAGCAGTACCACCACAAGTAAACAAGTACCCTGTTTATGATCGGGCTGTGTGAGGGTCAGAAAGATAACCTGCATCTGCATATCCGATCAACTGGGGCTTTAATTGTCTTGAATAAAACAATCACATATCAGTCGTTCCCCGAAGGTAAGGTATAATGTGTTTGACCCCATTCCAATGTCTTCGAGTTGGTGCAGAACTATACCGTGCTAGTAAGTTGACTGCAAATGCAATATCAGGTCTGGTACAATTTGTAAGGTACATTAAAACACCGATTGCACTAAGATATGGTACTTCAGGACCAAGAACTTCTTCGCCTTCTTCCAGAGGACGAAAAGGATCTTTCTTCACATCGAGTGATCGGACAATCATTGGAGAACTCAAGGGGTGAGCTTTATCCATATAAAAGCGCTTCAGGACTTTTTCGGTGTATGTTGACTGATAGATAAGAATTCTACTTGGTAAATGTTCGATCTGCAGGCCGAGACAAAATTTTGTTCTACCAATATCTTTCATTTCGAATTCTTTCTTTAAATAATTAGCAGTCGTGGTGAGCTCTTCAGGAGTTCCCACAAGTTTTAGATCATCAACATATGCAGCTATAACGGCAAATCCAGATTTTGATTTCTTGATGAAAATGCATGGACAAACTTGATTATTCACATATTCTTCTTTGAGTAAATACTCGCTGAGTCGATTGTACCACATGCGTCCGGATTGTTTCAATCCGTACAAGGATCGTTGTAACTTAATAGAATACATGGTACGTGGTTTCAAGCTATTTGCTTCAGGCATTTTAAATCCTTCAGGGATTTTCATATATATATCACTATCTAGTGATCCATATAAATAAGCTGTAACCACGTCCATTAGATGCATATCCAGTCCTTCTGAGACTGTCAAACTGATCAAGAAGTGAAATGTGATTGCATCCATTATAGGAGAGTATGTCTCTTCATAATCAATACCAGGTCTTTGCGAGAAACCTTGGGCTACAAGTCGGGCTTTGTATCTTACAATTTCATTTTTCTCATTATATTTCCTTACAAATACCCATTTGTACCCTACAGGCATGACATCTTCAGGTGTCTGGACTACAGGTCCAAATACTTCACGTTTTGCCAATGAATTTAGCTCTGCCTGTATGGCTTCTTTCTATTTTGGCCAATCATTTCTACATCGACACTCTTCAATGTTTTGAGGTTCAGGATCTTCATTAGCACCTACAATATCAAGAGCAACTACAAAGGAGAATATATCGTTAATAATAATTGTATTTCTATCCCACAATTCTTTATAGTTTATTGAGATCTCATTATTTTCAGGTACCAGTGCCTCTTCAGGGGCTTGTGCCACTTTCGGGGCTTGTGCCACTTCCGGGGCTTGTGCCACTTCCGGGGCATGCATATCTTCTGGGGCTACTTGCTTATAAAATTTAGATTGATCAATTATTTTTGTTGTTCCTTTTGCAAGTGTGACCTCTTCAGGAGCGCCAATTCCTTTTGCAAGTGTGACCTCTCCAAGAGCGCCAATTTCTTTATTTGATTTCTTTTGTACTTTCCTCTTCCAGGGAACAGTGTCTTTTGCACCGACTGGTCTACCATGCTTCTGGCGTGTCTTAGATGCATTTGCAACAACACTGACAGATTGTCCTACAGGGACATCAATTCTTGCTGGAATGTTTACAGTTGGTATATGTGATTTCATCACTTTCTTTGTGTCAGTGAATGTATCGGGTAATTGATTTGCAATACTTTGCAAATGAATGATCTTTTGAACTTCTAGTTCACATTGGTTTGTGCGAGAATCGAAATGAGATAAAGTCGAGACATTCCAATTAATAAATTGATGCTCTTCTGGCTTTTTCTTTTCTCCCCCTAATGGAGGGAAAACAGTCTCATTGAAATGACAGTCAGCAAACCATGCCTTAAATACATCACCTGCCATAGGTTCAAGATATCTAATAATAGATGGAGAATCAAAACCTACATAAATACCAAGTCGTCGTTAATGACCCATTTTGGTGCGTTGTGGGGGTGCAATGGGAACATATATAGCGCAACCAAAAACTCGTAAGTGAGAGATACTTGGTTGTTGACCCATCACAAGTTATAGTGGTGAAAAACTATAATATGCAGTTGGTCTAATGTGAATAAGTGATGCTGCATGTAATATCGCATGTCCCCAAGCAGAAACAGGTAGTTTAGTTCTCATGAGTAATGGTCTAGCTATGAACTGAAGACGTTTGATAAAAGATTCTGCAAGACCATTTTGGGTATGAGTGTGTGCAACAGGATGTTCAATAAGGATGCCAATTGACATGCAATAGTCATCAAATGATTGAGATGTGAATTCTCCGGCATTATCAAGACGAATAGTCTTGATTGGATAATCCAGAAATTGTGCTCGTAATCGGATTATTTGAGTAAGGAGTCGAGCAAATGCAATATTACGAGTAAAAAGTAAACTTACGTGTGACCACCGTGTTGATGCATCAATTAAGACCATAAAATACCGAAATGGTCCACACGCTGGATGAATTGGTCCACATATATCCCCTTGAATTCGTTGTAAAAATGGTGGGTATTCAACAACGACCTTGGAAGGTGATGGTCTGACTATTAATTTACCCTGTGAACAAGCAGTACAAGGATAATCATTTGCTAAAAGAATCTTCTGGTTCTTTAGTGGATGACCAAGTAAATTTTCAATGATTCGGCGCATCATTGTTGACCCAGGATGACCAAGGCGATTATGCCAAAGTATAAAAATATTTGGGTCGGAGCACTTCTGGTGCGGGCATGTAACTCAATTACTTTTATATTTGTATAATATAACCCAGAAGATAAAGCAGAGAGTTTTTCTAATACATGTTTCTGGCATGTAAGACAGAGATATTCAATGCCCCCTTCATTTATAGTCTCAATATGATAACCGTTGAGACGTATATCTTTAAAGCTTAATAAATTTCTTTTGGATTTTGTAGAATAGAGTATCATTAATATTCAATTATGTTCCACATGGTAACACAATGATAGCTCTTCCGGAGCCTTCAATTAGGTCTGCTAGACCTGATATTGTATTGACATGAGTTTCAACTAATGTTATACTTGAAAAATATTTTCTATCTTGGAGTATAGTGTGTGCTGTTACACTGTCTGCCAGACATATATCTTCACCATTTATCTTGGGTACAGTCAATGTCTTAGTCAGATCCATGTTTCTTCATACACACAAAATATATATTTCATTACTTCAAACTTGAAATACAAACTAGATTTACATGCAAGATAGCCAAAATAAAAAACATACTAGTACAACCTAGATAGAGACATTTTGATACAGATAAGCTAAAACACACAAGGGATAACATGCTAGAGAAGTACACGTTAATTGGTATGGACATTTCCATCACCAATCAAATGATCACTACTACCACTAGTATCAGCAAAGAAGTCAGAAACATCAAAGTGAGTAATATCAGTTGTTAAGTCGTCATCCACAAAATTCATTTCAATTTCTTTTCCTTTTCCCTTATCATTTATTGAGGCACGGTAAAGATCAACTAGATGTTTAGGCGTACGACAGATACGCGACCAATGACCTTTCATTCCACATCTATAGCAAGGCTTGTCATCATATATCTCAGGAGCTTTGTTCTGCAAAGTTTTTTCTTTTACCTGCTTGGTCGCATCTAAATTCCACTTCTGGTGGGACGGTGTGGAGTTCCTTCTGGGAACCAATGAGGAATTATGACCACCATGATTATTATAATTATTTTTATTGCAACTACCACGACGTCCGCGTCCACGTCTACGTCCATGACCGTGAAATGATGACACATTCGCTTCTGGGAATGGTACAGATCCAGTGGGACGGGACTGGTGGTTTGCATCAAAAGCTCATTATTCTGTTCAGCCACCAACAAACAAGAAATCAGCTCAGAATATTTGGTAAATCTGCGCTTTCTATATTGTTGCTGCAGGAGCACATTTGAGGCATGAAATGTGGAGTATGTTTTTTCCAACATATCATCATTAGTAATTTTTTCTCCACATAATTTCAATTGTGAGCTGATTTTAAACAAGGCTGAATTGTACTCACTTACACTTTTAAAATCCTGCAATCGCAGGTGGATCCAGTTATAGCGAGCTTTCGGAAGGATCATAGTTTTCTGATACTCATATCGTTCTTTCAGATTTTTCCACAGTGTAAGTGGATCCTTAACCGTGAGGTACTCTATTTTTAGTTCCTCATGGAGGTGATGGCGAAGAAAGATCATGGATTTTGCGCCGTCCTGCAGGGACGCATTATTGTTTTCCTTAATTGTTTCTCCGAGATTCATGGCCTCCAAGTGAATCTCGGCATCAAGGGTTCATGACAAGTAGTTTTTGCCCGAGATGTCAACTGCCACAAATTCAAGTTTGGTAAGATTTGACATTGTGAACTATAAATGATAAAATGACATAATTAGAATTATTTCACAAAAAGAATAATCAATTTGAGATTATAAAAATACTGCAGTCACTATAATGTGATTTGTTAGTAAATATATAATGTCAAAAGTTAATCATGTGCAAACAAAACAATAACAAAAGGACAAAATATGTTTACACTAAAAGGCACATATAATTTATATTTCTATGTTTTGCAAAACTCCACGTTTGTAAGGGTACTCAGTGTAAATGACTTCAGGTCAAAGAATTTCAGATTCATTTGGACTTCAGGTCAACAAATTTTGCGGAACTTCGGGTTCGCAAAGAGTACCAAATATTTGTGAAACTTCAGGCCAACGAATTTTGCGGAACTTCGGGTTCGCAAAGAGTATTTGTGAAACTTCAGGCTCACAAACAGTAGATTAATATATGCAAAACTGCGAGTTTGCAAAGTAAATAATTTAGTATTTGTGAGACTTTGGGCTCAGCAATTTAATGTTCTATAAGGAATAGACAAAAATACTCTAACATAAATAAATAAATAAATAATTGCGAGACTGCAGGCTCAACAATGTTAATTATATGTGAGACTTGAATAATAACAGTTTAATATAAATAATTATTTTTCTTACCCTTTGAAGTGAGAAAGAAAAATAGAATTTTCTTCTCAGTTAACAGAGTCTCGTGCTGATAACGTGTTGTGAATATGTGTGTGTATATAGTAATAGTTGTTATATAAAATTTCACACACACAGATAAAGAGAGAGTGATACAGAAAGAGAACACAAAGAGAGAACGAGAGAGAGTGAGAGAAAGAACTGCTTTGTATTTTCACCACACCTCAATTGTATACATTGCAAGCCTATTTATAGGCGTGACTGTCGTGGGCATCAAACAGCTTCTTGTATAAGCTGCACTGCCACACAAAGCTTCTAGTATATACTTCACTGATACACAAAATGATAACATATATACTTATTGCAAGTGGACCCCACACCAACATATATATATAACAAAAAGAACAATAATGGATTAAAAAAAAGGTGAGAAAAGGTTGATGTGCTATCACTTTTTTTTATTGGATGTAAGATTTTATTTGCCACGTCAACAGTTGAAATTAGAATGACCTTAAAAACGTTGTCCTTCAACTTAAGGACTAAAAGGTAATTTGCTTTTTCTATTAACGGTTGCAACAAAATGACACTTTAGGGGGGCTTTACTTACTTCAGGGGGGTTTCTTGCAATCGGGTCATAGTTTAGGAGGGTTTAGTGCACTTTACCCTTTTTACAATTAGGGTTGTGTTTGAGTTGAAAAATCTCAATTCAAACTTAATTAGGGCTGTGATTGGATGAGGTGCTAACAACTTGAGCCCAATCCAAAATCGAATTCTAATATTATTTATATACATATATATTATTTTAAATACATTATATATAATATTCTAATTATAATCACCTACTTCTTTTTAACTTCTTATGTTTAAATATTAATTTATTGTGTGTTAACTTTTTGGAGAATTAATTTTCAAGAATTAATTTGTAATTTATAAAAAATTTGCAATAAGTTTATAAAACTTTTTGTGTTTAAGAGTAATTTGATCTGAAACTAACTTAACACGACACTAAATTTTTAGTGTGGAGATTAGTCATATGAATAATTCAAATTAATCCGACTTTTTAATCTAAAATCTCAAACACAAGTTCCTAATCCTAGTTTAAAAATTTAAAAAAGAATTGGTTGGACTCGAATTGAAGGTTGTATTAGGGTTCAACATTCATACTTGGACTTTCTACCCACCCAACCCCCGAGTTGCAACCCTACCCACCAAACTTGTTATTGTCTTTTGTGCACTTACATCAATATTTTGGTCTCTCTCCCCTGATTGGTTACAAACAGCTGTGAAGGGTACCCCACTTCACCCGCACTCTCTTCATGATGCCAAGCTCCTTCCAAAAGGCCATTGTGTTGCTTCACATAATTACATTCACACACCACTGGGAGTGCACTTGCCTTTGCTAGTCTGCAAAGTCCCCAACCTTTGTAGAAAAACAATTTCAGGAACTCCCACAAGACTCATTAAACAAAACCCTCCATTTAACACCTTTCATTGACAAATTCAATCAACACCATTAAACCCTCAACCCCAATACCCCAACCAATCAATCTTGTTTTATATAAGGAGATTTCATACCAAATCCTCTAAGCATCAAGACCCATTTCAAGCACCGAGCCCTTCTACAAAAAAAGAATGATGTTTTCTTGTAGGCTTCTCTTCTCTCTCTTCCTTCTGGTGTTCTTCAGTATCAATGAAGTAAGATTTACCCATGTGAGTATCTCACTTTCTCTCTCTAGAAACCCTTATGTTGATTTCATGGATCCTAGCAATTACCCTTCTTGATGTCAATTTGATTATGGTGTCTCTTGGTTGGCTCTGTTTCCACTCCAAAGTGTTCTGCATCCACTCCACTAAGAAGTTCTTGTTGCTTTAAAGCATGGTGTGGATGCAGTGAAAGGTGGATTGGAATTAGAGATGTCATATAGAATTAGAGATGTTATGGGGCTTTCTCTGGAATTGAATCTTTTTCTATGTTGATTTTTTTTGTTATGGAGGCAAATGCGGCGGCGGTGGAGAACGGAGCGGTGGCGGAGATGGTGCCAATGGTGGAGGCGGAGATGGTGGTGGAGTTGAATGAGACGAGGCGGCGGCTTGGGAACTTCCAGGTTTGTGCATTGTGCACTTGCTGTGGTGGGGCAAAAGGGTACTGCTTGCCTTCTCCTTGTTGCTATGCTATCACTTGCAACATACCAAACAGGCCTTTTGGCTTCTGTTCTTTTACTCCCAAGACCTGTAATTGCTTTGGATGCCATATCTAAGTACAAGTCTCTCTCTCTATATAAAATACTCTCTCTCTATATATATATTGCTTGGGGGGTCCTGAATTCTGATTCTGTTTGGGTGTAATGAGAAGAAAATATCTGTTCTTTTTTTTTTTCTTATAGGGGGAATTATTCTGGGAAGTTATTTTCATGTTAAGTTCTTGCTACTAATGGGCTCTTGTATGAGTCACATTTTGTCAGTTTTTAGTACTAAGATGTGTGGGAGGAAACCTTTTGCATGTCTTGATTAATGAAGATTATAAATTTATGTTATGATGAAAATTTTTATTTAAGAATTTTTTAATGTCAGTGCTTTGCAGGGCTATTGATTGTGTTGGTGTATGATGAGTGATAATGTTGGATTGGTAATAACTGTATTTGTTTATTGTACCATAGTGGGGTATATAATAAAAAAATACACTGGCTAGCTAGGACAGTCATGTGGTATGTCACATTTTCCCTTTGGGCCGTGTAGGGGATTTTTTTTTCGTAATTGACGGATGCGTGTGAGATGGGTATTACATTTACTGTATGTGCTACGATATTTCTTTGATTGATTGGTGTTGGATTATTGAGTTGACTTGATCAAGATGATAAATAATCGTACTATTTAGACTCAAAACTCTAACTAAATAGATAAATTTTATCCACTAAAAAACTTTCGGTTAGATTTTCGGATTGAGAATCATTATTAGTATTTGAATTAAGAGTAGATTTTACTTGTGTAAGCAAAACAAGTCATGGTCTCATGGGATGGGATAGAAATTAGAATCACATATTTCTGTAAGTGATGGTTTTGATGCTCATCCAAGTTCCATGCGGATGATGCTTATCCAAGTTCCAACAAATTGTTCTTTTACATGGGTCCTTGACTTTGACAAGAGGAGCATTAGGTGGGTGGTTGTTGGCTGGGGATAATTATGCCCAGCTACTATTTGCAACAATAATTAGAGTGGTGGTGATATGGTTCTGGAGAGATTCTGTATTAATGTACTCTACTTAATTTGTGCTCTTTCTTTTGTTTGATTTAATTTTAGAATTTACTTTTATTGGTGGAAGTTATTCTCACTTTTTAATAAATCACATGGTGGTGACGTTTTGAAATAATTAATGTGTGCCAATGACCATTCGTTTTTTGAATTGTTGGACCACTTTTTCATTAATTTTTTGCATGCAGTGTTTCTACAATTGTATCTATGTTGATTTTTAGTTCTAGATTGAAAGCTAAATCAGTCTTGATGTACAAAAGGTTGGTTTGAAATGTAGGTAGTGACTTGTCTTTAAGCTCCATTAGTCTTTGTAATATGCTTTCATTTTCAGACTTGTCTTAAAGCTCCATTAGTCTTTGTAACATGCTTTCATTTTCTGCTGAATGATATCATATTCAACTATATCAGTTTAGTACTTTGCTATGAGGAAGGTACTGTTACTAGAAATTTCTTATGGATCAGGACTGCATGAACTGTACATGGTTCCTAATTAGTACTTAGAGTCAAATGAGATCATTGTGACCAACGAACTTGTGGTCTAGAAGTATCGGGTCCTTACGTTTTAAAAGAAGGTTAGGAGTTCAAACCTCAGTAAAGGTATGTGTGTTTGAGTAGTGAGTACCAATTAGGAAAAAAAAAAAAAATGAAAAAAAGAGATCATTGTGAACATGTATAGGACAATTTAAGATCATCACTTGTTTTCAAATGAGTTGCTTATTGTTAATCACATGTCTTTGCCATGCTGTTTTTATTGAATAAATAATGCATGTTATGGGCATGGCAAGAAATTATTGAGGTGGTCAATGGATTACATGTTCATGGCTAATCAAAACATGTCATGTCATGCACTAAAAAGTGAAATACAGTTTACACATTTGGTAATATGGCATGTTTTGATTAATTGAGATTTGAGACGGAGCCAATTAAGGCTTGGGGGCATGTGCCACCCTCAACTTTTAAAAAATTACACTTTTGTATGTATAATTTTTTAAAATTTTAAAATTGCCCCCCTCAACTTTAATAAATTGTATTTTTGTGTGTTTATTTCTTTAGAATTTTGAAATTGCTCTCCCTTAACCTTTTATAAAATGCATATTTGTATGTATATTTCTTTAAAATTTTAAAATTGCCCCCTCAACTTTTAAAAAATTACAATTTTGTATATAATTCTTTAAAATTTTAAAATTACCCCTCAAATTTTTTTATTGTATTGTGCCCCCCTTGAACATAATTTCTGGCTCTGTCCCTAGCTGAGATCATGTAGCCCCGGACCACAAAAAAATTTCACGGGGCACGACTATTTCAAGGTTCTTAAAGAAATTTTATGGGGTGTAATTTGGACGGACCAACCCAAACCCAACCTCATTTTAGACAGGCTTGTTCAACTTTTATGCTGTTGTTTGGATTGGGCTGGAGTTGAAATTTTCAACTGAACTTGATTCAAGTCCCGCCCAACCCTAGCTTGCATTTTTTTTTTTGATAATAATAGTATTAGTATTAGGTAATCAAACCCCATACCAACTTTAACCCGAGTCTAACCCAAGTATAAACTCGCCAAAATCAATTCTAACCCAGATAATTTGATCAATAAATGACTAACATGGTTAAGTTAGGGTTTTGAGTTGAGGGTGTTCTATCCATTGGGTTGGGCTCTCGCTGACCTTTCAATTTGTTTAATCTTTTTGAGTTGCACTTAAATCAAATTATTTTCTTTGGTGCGATAGAAGACATGCCATGACATAAAAGAACCATAATAAACAATTAAAATATATCCATGTCTGATCCAGGTGACAACCTTCGTTCCCACACTTTCCAATCCAACTGTCCAAAAATAACCAACAAGGCGGTGCGATCAGTCCCTTTGCTACACTCAGGGCGATGCCGACCACGGTGACGACTGAACCAAGGGTACCTGATGTTTACCAACTTAGCACCCTGAGTCCGGGTGATACACGAGGACTCTAGCATGCACACATGCACATCAACCTCGGGGCCGTTGAATGCCGAAATACCGCAAACAGCTGGGCAACGAGTGGTATCAAAGTCTCGGCTCTAGGTTTATCTTAAACGACATTGAAATGTTAAGAGTAAGTATGGATAGTTTTATAGATGAACTTCTTCTACCCAAAAGACCATAGAAGAACTACAAGTTCCGAAAGAAGAATTTAGATGATGATGCTATGTCTGACATATGTATTTATTATGGGGTTCTTGTTTTATCTTATTAATTGACTTAGTACAAATATTTATTAAAATATGCAATTTTATTTTTACTGCATGTTTTTGGTAATTGGTTCTTGAAATTGCAATTGAAAAGTTACACTTAGAATTAGAGAAAATTGCCTTGAAAAATGTAGCTCTCAAAAAGAACATTAATTTACACTGAGCTGCCAAATACTCAAAGAAAAAAAATGAGAAATTAAAAATGGAAAGAAATGAATCTTCCTCCTATGTTGAATCCTTAGAGGATTTTGAAAAAGTCTGCGCGCATTATTTAATTTTGTCCATTTAGAAAGATATCTTGTTAATTTTGTCCATTCTTGAATTTGAACTTAAATAATGCATATGGTGTTTTAATGATCATCCATGTATGAAATTGTGCTCTTCACTCCGTTCATATCCATTTCATATTGGTTCATTATTGTACAAAACTATAAGCTTATTGTAATATTTGAATTGACAAAAGATTTTGAAAACAAATGTACTTACATGCTAAATTATATGAATTAATGTTCAAAAAAATTGAAGTATATCATTCAACTTGTGCAATTTGTTTATTTGGGAATCTTTTCCAAATGTGCTAACCAAAATGGACCCAAAAGAATTGGATAACAAAGAAAGCTACATGGATGTGTTTTGTAAGAATAATGAAAATTCTCTTCACTCAACGACGGGTAGCTTCTTGATAGTAGATGCTTAAAGTACATAAAAGGAGATCAAGCCATGGTCTCTCCTCTTTAAGCAAAGGATGAAGGATATTAGAAACAACTCTTCAAGTAAAATTAGTGGAGATGGCATTGTGGGTAAAGATTCCTCTTCCTTCATTATTAATGATGTGCTTTTTAGTTGATGGTTTAAGCATAACTTGATTGTGTTGGTCAATTATGTGATTAGGGATATATAGTTGTCTTCCAATCTAATCAAGGGCGGATTTAGGATTTTTAATTGGGATGGACTAATTTTAGTACGGCGGCTGAGTTGACTTGGGCTTGATTGGATGGGCTAATATATGTATAGTATTTTATTTTTTTAATTTTTATTTTTTTTTTTATTATTTTTTTATGGACTGGGCTAATATTAGTATGGTATTTTTTTATCTATCTATTTTTTTTTTGGGTAGGCTAAAGCCCACCTAGGCTCACCCTTCTATCCGCCTTTGAATCTAATCATGGCATAATTAAAAAACAATGATGATCTTAACATAATACTTGATGAAAATAGAAAAGAAAATGTTTATATTATAGATTTTGATGATTTATATGAAAGTAATTTGTTATTATGAGACTTGGACATGATAAAATAAAATTATTTTTTAATCTTTTCATAGTATTTAATTAAGGGATTGTCTAAGACTAAATCTGTAAAAGATAAAATTGGAATACATGCCAACTAGGAAAAACAAAGAAAGACCTCACCTAAACCCTTAAAGCTACTACATTTGAAATTGGTTGAATCTTATAAAGTAGCCTAGTGTAGAAAGTCATTTTGTCCATTCTTTAATTTGAACTTAAATAATGCATACGGTGTTTTAATGATCATCCATGTATGAAATTGTGTTCTTCACTCCGTTCATATTCATTTCATATTGGTTCATTATTGTACAAAACTATGAGCTTATTGTAATATTTGAATTGACAAAAGATTTTGAAAACAAATGTACTTACATGCTAAATTATATGAATTAATGTTCAAAAAAATTGAAGTATATCATTCAACTTGTGCAATTTGTTTATTTGGGAATCTTTTCCAAATGTGCTAACCAAAATGGACCCAAAAGAATTGGATAACAAAGAAAGCTACATGGATGTGTTTTGTAAGAATAATGAAAATTCTCTTCACTCAAGGACGGGTAGCTTCTTGATAGTAGATGCTTAAAGTACATAAAAGGAGATCAAGCCATGGTCTCTCCTCTTTAAGCAAAGGATGAAGGATATTAGAAACAACTCTTCAAGTAAAATTTACCTTTTAACTAAAAAAAAAAAAAATACTCTTCAAGTAAAATTAGTGGAGATGGCATTGTGGGTAAAGATTCCTCTTCCTTCATTATTAATGATGTGCTTTTAGTTGACGGGTTAAGTATAACTTGATTGTGTTGGTCAATTATGTGACTCGGGATAGGGATATATAGTTGTTTTCAAATCTAATCAAGGACATATTCAGGATTTTTAGTTGGGGTAGGCTAATTTTAGTATAGTGACTGAGTTGACTTGGATTTGATATATATATATTTTATTATTTTGGGCTGGGCTAATATTAGTATAGTAATTCTATTTTATTTTTTATTTTAGTTTTTTTTGGGTGGGCTTTAGCCCACCTAGGCTCACCCTTCTATCCGCCTTTGAATTTAATCATGGCATAATTAAAAAACGACGATGATCCTAATATAATACTTGATGAAAATAGAAAAGAAAATGCTTATATTATAGATTTTGATAATTTATATCAAAGTAATTTGTTATGTCATATGAGACTTGGACATGATAAAATAAAATTATTTTTTAATCTTTTCATAATATTTAATTAAGGGATTGTCTAAGACTAAATCTGTAAACGATAAAATTGGAATACATGCCAACAAGGAAAAACAAACAAAGACCTCATCTAAACCTCTTAAAGCTACCGCATTTGAAATTGAAATTGGTTGAATCTTATAAACTAGCCTAGTGTGGAAAGTTATTTATGTGCATTTGTGGTTGTCAAAGTTATCAGTTCATGTACATTTGTGATACAATTTCATAATATTCTTGTGTCATGAATCACATATGCTTAATTGTTTAACTCACTTATGCATGGTTAAAAGTAAGAAATGAAATGGTCATTTGTTAAATCAACGTACTCACTAAGTGTTTGACTAAAGTTCAATCAAGCTTAATTTTTGTCGAAACAAGTCAAAGCCACAAAAAAGTTCCATAGTTTGTCTACCCCTCCCCCTTCCTTGCTTGGGCAACAGAAACAACTCAAAGCTTTACAAGCACTGATTCTCTTATGCTTTCTGTAACTATGATTTTAAAGTCTACTTTTGGCATCTGATTTTGGCTAATAATTCAAACTTTATTTTCGTGTAACACCACCGTGTGTGTATACATATATATCTCAAGACATGATATTAAAGTATTTATTGAAACACGTAACAGGTCCCTCAACATATGATAAAAAAAGATTAATAAAGTAAGAGCTTATCAACATTTCAAACTGTCTTGACGTCAGCTTAGCTTGGCTACAAGAAAATACAGATAACAAAACTCTCCATATTAATCTTTATTAGTGTGGAATAGAAATCGAAATCGGGCGTGGCCAAGTAGTAAGTCAACGGGTTTTCGTCCCGCTATTCGGAAGTCTGAATCTTTCCGCCCCAAAGCATGCATAACAAAGGAAGGATCAATGTAAAAGCTCTAAAATTGCGAAATAAGATATTAAAACCGGAAGTGATACGATTGTCCCAAAGATTACCCTGATATTGAAGAGAAAATCAATTAGTCACTTGGAATCTTTAGATGAAAATGTTAGAATTTTTTTTTTTTTTTTTTTTTTTTTTTTTTTTTTTTTTTTTTGTATTAATTGTTTTTAAGAACAAAACTAAGTAAGATGTTAATATCATAATTCAAGGGTTGGCTCTATTATTTAAAAAAATTGGTGAAGTGTTTCCTTAAACGCTGTTTTCAAAGTACAACTTTTTTTTTTTAAAAAAGAAAAACTCAAAAAAATTAAAAACGAATTTTGGAACTATTTTTGTTTTCCTTGTTTTCTTTCTTTTTGAAGGTTTTTTTTTCCTTTCTTGTTCTTTGAAAGAATGAAAACTGTTATAAAAACAAAAAAACAAAATCAAGTAAATTTTAACTCACGCAGTGCTGATCACTTCTGTATGCAATCCATATTCTTTGGCGAATATGAAGGAGCCGACGGCTTGGGGCAATGCTGCCTGCAACAAAGAAAAAAAACAGTCCAACAAAAATCCTTTTTTAGAAATGCTGAAATTATTGCAGCTAGTTATATAGGAGTAGAAATTAACATTTCATTACTTTTGATCACAAGCTTTATAAAACATATGGAAGCATCAATAATCTTCAACATGGTTATCAAAAAAAAAAAACAAAAAATAATCTTCAACATGAGTGGCTAGTGGTTTGAAGTACCAGACAATCACTTTATACAGATAATGTACAAAATCAAATTTGTTGTCCTACTTGAGAAAATCAATTCTCTCCTCCTAATGGAGTCCAACCAATCACAACCGTCCATCCACCCATGTGTGCTCCATCACATCACAGACATACTTGTGTGCGTGTGTATATATTATACACAATACACACTCATGTATCGTGTCTTTGTGTATTAATTAAATTAAGTTCCACTAGCCTAGAGTGGACTCAGGTTGTAGATGTAGTCAGATTTAACACACACACGCACGCACACACATATAAATATATATATAATATGCATGCGTGACATGCTCACGAATTCAATATTTTCAACATAAAAGACTTCAATTCCTTATTAATTAATGGTAAATTTAAACTTCAAAAGCTCAAATTAAGGAATTCATTTGTCACCTGAATGATCACGACCCGTAAGAGATCGCCACGCAAACCTACAGCAAAAGCACCTATTGCCGTAGTTGCAGGTCCAACAATGAACCTCAAAACCATCCCAAACGCCGTTAGACGAGGGCCACAAGCAATCACTTTCTTCTGTAATGCCATGAACAATCCTGCACATATAAAGACAAATTCTCAAATATGAATATTACTATTTAATTTTACATATTTATGCATTAATTCCCCGTGTTAGAAGGAAAAACTGGAGTTATATAAGTCTTTGATATTATTTTTAGTAATATTTTTGTGTAAAAATAATTATTAAACCAAGTGACCAATCCAAAAAAAAAAAAAAAAATGTAATGGCCAATGGATGATGCATATGGAACACAAGGGATGTATCAAATGGGTTAATGGTCGATTTGGATAGCATTAATAATCTTTTATGTAGTGATATGTATATATATATAAATATTTATACATATATTGATGATAGTGTAGCTCACCCATACTAAACATGGCAGTGCCTGTTCCAGCTCTTGCCATGATCATTATTGATCCTTCAATGATGCTTGGTATCTTCAAATCCCACCTAAAAGAATTCATAGGATAAAAACCCTAATTAGAAATCCTTCAGATAATACTTGCCTCCAACGTGACGTGAATCAAGCAATATCCTCCCTCTTATCAACATTGACGTGTCATTTTGTAATTGTAACAAAGCATTAAAAATGAGTTTAGTGTAGTACACATGTAATATTGATGTTAAAAATGAATTTAATGGAGTACACGTGTAATATTATGTTGTATAAAATTATATATCACATCAGCGGTGGTAAGAAGAGGATATCACGTGATAGGATTAGGTAAACACATGATAATATTTATTTTATCCCTCAAATGAAAAGCATGCATGCATTTTTTTTTTACGTAGACATACCTGTTTGCTGGAAAAGACCAAGCAACACCAAGAACACAAGCATATATATTAGGGTTCTTAGCCAGTTTCTGCGAAACCACCTTCATCATTTGCCAGAAAGATGGCCCGGTAGTCTCCTCAACGTGTTGGTCACCTTCCAAATCTTTCTCTGGTTCACTTGAATCCTTGGAAGCAAAGTCCGTCCCGCTCCGTCTGAACTCCAACGCAAACAATAGGATCATCTGCCAGATGAGAGACTGCATGACCGAGGATTGGACAATGATGTCTTCACCCATCTGACCATACATGGCCTTCAAGAGAGGCACACCTAAAATCAAAGTATTACTAAAAGTAGAGAGAGTATAGCTTGTTATGGACCAGGAATTGCTTGCTTTGGTACTGTACTTAGCCCAAAAAGCAATCACTATCATAATAATGAATTTCGAGATAACATCGGCACCGAGGAATGGATAATTCATTGCAAATGGATTGACATGAGATGTGAACTCGAAGGTGAGGAGAGGGAGGGTGAAATAGCAAACTAAGCGATTTATCGCATCGCACTGTTCCGGTGTGAATACATGCCACCATTTCACTGAACCATAACCTAAAAATAGAGCTACATAGAGTGGTATCATGGCCACCACCACCTTGTAAACATCTCCCAACTCTATCATTCTTAATGATATTTTTGTCTATATATATCAATTCCTATAAAGAAGAAAGGGTCTATATATCTTTCTTGGACTAGGGTTTTGGACAGTAGTATTTCAGAAGGTGTCGTGTGTTGATGGATGCAAAGGGCAGAGCTATTTATATGGATGCAAGAGACAAAGCGAGTAACCTTTTTTTTAGGTAAATGACCAAACATGTACTTATTGTACGTATATATGTATATGTATATATATTTTATAGATTTATAAGTTGGTGGGGGTATATGGTTCCAATACCGTGGAATCCTATAAAGGTGATAAAAGTTTTGGTGGAGGTGTTTGAAAGGTGAGTGTGCTTATGCAACTTTTCTGGTGTTCTGGTCACCAAAGTATAGAATAAGGATGAAGGAATGATGTCCAGCGATTATTCCACCCAACTATATGTGCCATTAGGGTTTTCTGGTTTTGTGATATATTATTGTAGATGATTCTCATCCGTACTTTTTTTGAAGTGGGCTCCTCGCCAATTAATGGAAGTGCTAGGCTCAAATTGTTAGGTTGAGATAGTGATTGCATGAAGCATTAACCAGAAAAATTGAGACTATGACATCATGGTTGTAGGCCAGTTGGTGTAAGGCTTTTGACATTGTAGTTCAAAGTGTAGATTTTACCATTTTAGGTGCAATTCTCACATTAATGAATTAAACCATACACATAACCTTACTTGGGAGATAGAGAGGAAATTACTTTATTTGGATATGAATCCTTTCTAATATTTTTTTCTTTTCAAGTTCAAATTGATCTGACCGTTACAAAAACACCATACCATTATATTTGTTAGGTTCATATTGTGTATGAAACCAAACATATATAGTGGATAATTACACAAATGATTATGTGACATGTTTGAGAAAAAGTGAGGGCAACCCGGTAAAAAAAACCATTACCATCAATCAAGAGGAACCTCAATATAATTTGAGGCCTTTGGCGAAAAATATAAAAGGAGCTTGTTAATATCTAATATATATATAGTTAATCCAATTAATCTTTCTTGTCACATATAATTGATCCTAGACCTATACAATTTATACTTAATGAAAAATGAAGAAAAATATGTCAGAAATAAGAAGAAAAAAAAAAAACAAAAACAAAGAGGATAAAAGTTAAAATAAGAATATGGAAAGTTTTACAAATTCTGGAGAAAAAAAAAACACACACGTGAATGAGGAGCTGAGAGAGAGAGCCAAAAAAAAAAAAAAAAAAAAGAAAGTAAAATAAAGATAGAAATCTTTTGGCTCCTATTAAATCTTTATTGGTTAGGGTCTAACAATCGATACAAATAAATTTTTTAAGGAAGTTATAATATAAGGATATAAAAAAAATAAAAATTGGGGGTCTTTCTATAGGGCAGGGTTTAATAATAAGAAGAAAACAACATTTTTAGGAAGATTATAAAAAAAATTGAAAGTTATAATATAAGGAAATACAAATTTTGTGGCCTTTTTATATTGGATAGAGTCATAATAGGAAGGAAATAAAAATTTTAGAAAGGATATAATATGAAGAAATAAAAATTTTGAGGCCTTCGTATTGACTGGAGCCTCTAAGTCGCCTAAGGGTCCAGTCGTCCCTGATTGTCAATCAAGAGGAACGGCGGGCACCACCAACAATATTAGGGCAACAGACACTATCAACATAATAACAGCCCTGGCAAGAGGCAACAGGCTAATTAACCAAGCTCAAGGAGAGCAGATTACTCACTAAAATCTAGGAGTGCGCACAGGTCGTTTGGGTTGGGTTTGGTTTCAAACTAAATCAAAACTGAACTGAATTTAGTGGTTCTTAAAAAATTAAAACCAAAATTAAATGGTTGGAATTGTGAAACCGAATTGAACCAAACCATAAAAGATTGATTCATTTTCTTTTCTTCGGTTAATTTAGATTGGTTGGATTCATTCCGGTTCCACACAATTTTGTAACAAAAACCATGTTTGGCAGCTCTTTGTGCAAAGTTTGATACTTACAGGAACACCCCTAATAAGACCAACTACTTCCTAATATTGATAATATTGCATACGCAATAAATGAGAATTGTCAATCAAAATGATGCGACAATAACATCTTTGCAAATAAAATATAGTTTGATTGGTCTCATGTTACTAGGGTTTTTAAGTTGAATATATTAGGATAAACTTTAAAATATATATTTTTTCCATTATACCCCTCTAATTTTACATTTGAGCACTGGCCATACAAACTTTACATTTGTTCCTCGATCCTTCAAGGAAGGTAGGTATATAATATTATTCTAATAATAATAATGATATTATATCATCAATTCTTGGTCATGACTATTCTCCTAGGTGTATGATATTATTCTAATAATAATAATGATATTATATCATCAATTCTTGGTCATTACTATTCTCCTCTTGCATGTGTGCGCGCACGCGTAATTATTTTTCTTATTTTCTTTTATCATTGGTTTAGTCAAAGAAACAATCATAGTGATTTGATCATTCCTTATTTTGTCAGGATTGGTAGCAATAAAGGGTATGTGGGAAAAAGCATCACCTTCTGTGTCATCTAATGCTTGTTGGTGAATATGTCTCAAGTAAATTGGACACTTTACCAACATGAGCTCCTACAAGCACTACTTGAATTCTCTCCATGTCTTTGTTTTGTTTTTGTTTATTTATTTATTTTTTAAAGTTAAAGCAACCGACATATATAGGTCTGAGATTTGAATTTGGGTGATTTGGTCACAAGCACTAACACCCTGTCTGGGACTTGAATCTGGACGATTTGACCACAAGCACCAACACCCTATCACTGGGTTATCGCACCACACCCTATGTCTATGTTGACATGACTTGGATTCCCTCCTAAAGGTCTTTTGATCTTGTTTTGTGTTTTAAAATTATAGTGTTTTAAGGCACAACAACTCACTTTTATTATAATTAATCTTAAAAAAAAAAAAAATAAAATAAACCTTGTCATTATTATATATTGTTCCTTGCCGGCCTTAAAATTACAATGTTTCTCCTCTCTCTCGTTCTATATTTCTATCATTATTTTCTCTACCCTTTTCACTTACACCCTCTAACGATGTCCATCACCCCTCCTCTATCAACCTCCTACCTACTGCCACCACCCTTTCCACCAACCATTATATATATAGACGCATATACCTTGGTAAAGCTGTGCACCTAAACCCATATGTATAAATCTAATTTGAACAAGAACCAATATATCGGCGCAAATATACTCATGAATCAAAACACACACAAACACACACACACACACACATAAAATCACACATTTTTTTCTATGTTAAAAATACTTTAATTTTTTTCAATTAGTTTTCTTCGCATTGATTTATTTTGAGGGCTGATTAATATTCCAAAAACAAAGCAGGCTATTTAAAGGAATTCCCAAATACCGACTTAATTAGTTTTAAGTGACTTATGCCTCTAAACGACAACATTTTAATGCGATAGGTCTTGTAATTTTCATTACAGGAGGGGATCTGGATCTGTGTGTACGTGTCTACTACCATTTTCTTTATCTTTTTAAGTGAATTGTTGTTAAAGTTACTATACTTGAGTAACAAGTCTTTTCTAATTGAACTAATTGATTGTTACCATATTTGTGTTTGACTTTCTTTGAAGTATTGTCTTTATAATCGATCATATGAATCATCATAATCGAAATGAAGAGATATTATAATGAAGCCCTAGTGGCTGAACCACGCTATATTGTGTTTTGATCTTTCTTTATTTTTCTCTTCAATCCTATAGATTTAGTATTCCTTATTTTGTCAAGATTGATAGCAATAAATTAAGGGTATGTGGAGAAAAAGAAAAAAAAAAAAAAACATTACCTTTTGGGTCATCTACTACTTGTGGGTGAATTGGATACTTTATCAACATGAGCTTGTGAGATATATATTTTATAATTGGCTAATTTCATTGTCAAAACAAGTTCGATCGAGTTATAAGATTTTAGTTTAGAATTTCAAAATTCAAGATCCAAATCAGATTTGAAGAAGTTCAAGCGTTCATACTTTAACACACTCTGGGATGATGAGAACCATGCTTTAGAAAGGTATGTGAGTCTGTGAGGACACTTGGGAAGTTCGAAACACTAGTTTTTAGGAATATTTTACATTCTGTCCAACTTGAACTGGTTCAACTTTTGAGGCTTTTGGTGTTTTTCAAGTCTGGCCAACTTGAACCGATTCAACCACCCTGAACTGGTTCAAGTGTCAAAGTTGTTTTGTTACGAAAAACTCACTAACCAACTTAAATCGGTTCAACCACCCTGAATCAGTTCAAGTTCTTCAGATTTGTTTTGGTAACTTACCCTCCTGGTATGTTTTGATTCCTATTGTGGGTAGACTTCTTTCCAAAAACTTATGCACAAATTTGACTTGGTTTCCAAGTTTCTTTAGGTCTTCCAAACTTCTATATAATCTCTCTTTTATTCAATATTAAGGTACGACTTTTTGAAACACAATTTCATTATTTTGAAAGAGCCTTTTGAGAGATATTTTTCAGAAAATTAAATATGATTTTTCTGTTTTTGTTTTGAGAACACACACATATATACATGAGTGATTTAGTAGTGTTATTCTCTATTTTATCGGAATTGGAGTATAATTGAAGATTCAGAAATTCTGAAAAGTAGATCCATTTCTTTTACATCAAATTCAGATTTAAATAAGAAGAATTTCCATATCACACTTTGAAGGGATCAAGGCACTTATGGAGTGTTGTTTGATCTACCAGTAATCCTTCTACAGGGTTCAGGCATAAGTTTGAAGTCGAGAGCTGTTGGACAGGAAGTCACAAAGTCAGAGACATTCAACAGATTAAGTCTTGGTAGAACGAAAGGTTGTGAGCTTGAGTCAAATTTCAGTGTACTTTGCTTCATATATAGTGGATCTTTTTATACTCGGGACAGCGTAAAAATCCTCGAGGTTTTCCAATTGGTTTCCTTACTAAAATCCTGGTGTCATCTCGTTGACTTTACTTGTTTAATTTACTTTTCAGTATTTATCTTTGTGATTGTGGATATTTAATTGATCATATTGTTTAGGTAAATTAATCAATCACAAAAATTGGGCAAGTTGACTTAATAATCTCATCTTGGTCATTTAGAGATTTAATCACAACTAAATCAACTAACAGATTCTGCATCGCGTAACTCACACTTGGTATCAGAGCGGGTTACTCGACATATTGAGTAGATCATACTTATTGATTTGCTGTGATTTTTGCATCATGTATGATAATTCATCTTCTGTTGATGTGTTTCCTTTACCTTATATTTCTGATTCTGTCACAAGCATGTATATTGAGTGGTCTAAGTTTAAAAAGGATTTTAAAAATTTGTTGGAGAAATTGAAACTTGCAGAACTTGATAATGATATTTATAAGTTAGAAGTTTCTATTTCTAATAAAAATTTGGAAGAACTTGGCCATAAAAATTTGAATCTTCTTCATAAGGTTGATTTTCTGGAAAAGGAACTTGAACAGGTAAATAGATTTAATAAATCACTTGAACTTAAAACTGATAATTTGAATAGTGAGTTTGTTAAATCAAAACAGTGTTTTCAGAAATTTAACACTGACACTTGCAAAATTGATAAGTTGAAAGGAGTGGTTAAGAACACTAGTTATAACAAAGAATTGGCTTCAACTTCAAATGATTTGTATTTTCAAAAATCTAAAAAAGTTTTTGTGAAAGTTGAAACCATACCTTTTGTTATTACTAGTTCTCCCAAACTTATTTCAACATGTCATTTTTGTGGTGAAAAAGGTCATATCAAGTATAAGTTTTAGAAGAGAAAAATTGAACTTGGGAAGAATTTGAAAAATCTAAAGAGTTCAAATAATAAAAAGAGAATGATTAGGCCTTTTGAGCCTTGTGACACTTTACCTAGGATAATAGGGAAATCATTGTATAATAAATCTAAAGTTGTTTGGGTAAAAAAAGATAGTTTTAAATGCCTTGCCATCCACACTGCACTTAGAGCACCAGGTCCATGTGGTTGGTACTTTGATAGTGGTTGCTCTAGGTATATGATAGGGGATAGAACATTATTTACTACTTTAAAGGAATGCTCAGTTAGAATTATTACTTTTGGTGATGGTAATGTTTTTAGTGTAAGTGGTAAAGATAAGATCAAATTTCCAGGAATTGGGGAGTTAAAAAATGTTCTATATGTTAAAGGTTTACCTGCTAATTTGTTGAGCATTAGTCAAATCTGTGATGAAAAGATTCAAATCAATTTTACTCAACAAGGGTGTTTTGTAACTAATAAAAAATGTAAGTGTATTTTGAAAGGAACTAAAACTTTTGATAATTACTATGTTGTGTATTTAGATCCTTTCTGTAGTTAGTGATGAGACAATAATGATCTTGTTTGAGGTTTGTCTAAATTAAAATTGCCTAAGAATGAAATATGTGGTTCATATCAATTAGGAAAATAAACTAGAGTGTTGCATAAGAGACTTCTCCATACAATCACTACTTGACTTTTAGAATTATTACATATAGATTTGGTGAGTCGCATAACACCTGATAACACTAGTGGAAAAAGATATTTTCTTGTTCTGGTTGATGATTATTCTCGATTTACATTGATTGCCTTTTTGCGAGAAAAGTCTGATACTTTATGATTTCAGGTCTATTTGCCAATTGATTTAAAACGAAAAAGGGTATTGAATAATTCGTATTAGAAGGGATAATGGTGGTAAATTCGAATCTAGGGAGTTTATTAAATATTGTGATAAGTTTGGCATTAAACATGAATTTTAAGCACCTAAAACACCATAACACAGAATAATGTATTAGGAGCGATAATGAAGGTGAATTTGAACCTAGGGAGTTTATTAAATATTGTGAAAAGGTTGGCATTAAGCATGAATTTTCAGCACCTAAAACATCACAACAGAATGGTATAGTGGAAAGGAAAAATAGGACAATAGTAGGTATAACTCATACTATGTTACATGAGAATAAAACTGCTTGTCATTTTTGGGCTGAGTTATTAAGTACTACATGTCATATCATAAATAGACTATATCTTAGGCTTGGATCTAAAAAGACTTTATATGAATTGTGGTATGATGGAAATCTCATTGTTAAATACTTTAAAGTCTTTGGAAGTAAATGTTATATATTTAGAGATAGGGAACACTTGGGAAAATTTGAGTCTCGGAGTGATGAATGTGTCTTTTTGGGGTATTCACAAACAAGTCAGGCTTATAGGGTTTTTAATTTTAGAACCAATATTGTTATGGAATCAATTAATGTTGTGTTTGATGATACAAGGCCTAAGGTAATTTCTACTCAACTCGATGAGGGGGAGACTAATTTTGAAATCGTAGGAAACAGAAAAAAACATACAATTCATGAAGAAGAAAGAGTTGAGAATTTAGGTGGAGAAGGTGAAGAGGTTGAAGAGGATGTTGATAAGGAATTAGAGGTCACCACTGATAAACATATAGGAATTCCTATACATTCTTTAGACATTCTTGTATCTGGTAGTTCTAGGGTTCGATCGAGTCATCCAGTTGATAGGACCATGGGATAGATCGGGTACTAGGAGTACAGTCCGTAGTGATCAGTTTGGACACTCATGCATTATAGATGATATAGGACACTCATGTCACATAGCTCTATTTGAACCAAAGAATGTTGATGAAGCTTTTCAAAGTTCTGATTGTCTTATGGCTATACAAGAAGAGTTGCTTCAATTTGTGAAAAATGATGTTTGAGAATTGGTGCCTCGACCCAGTGATGTTAATGTCATAGGTACCAAATGGATATTTAAAAATAAACTTGATGAACATGGTCTTGTGATGCGAAATAAAGTTAGGTTAGTTACACAGGGATATGCTCAAGTTGGGGGAATAATTAATTTTAATGAAACTTTTGCACCTGTTACTAGATTTGAGTCTATTCGTCTTTTTTTTTTTTTTTTTTTTTTTTTTTTTTGCTTTTGCATGTCACTTTAAATTCAAATTATTGTTTCAAATGGATGTAAAAAGTGTTTTTCTTAATGGTATTTTGCAGGAAGATGTTTATGTAGCACAACCAAAAGGTTTTATTGATCTACATAATCTTAGTTATGTTTTTCATCTTAAAAAGATTTTTTATGGTTTAAAGCAAGCACCTAGAGTATGGTATGAAAAATTAACTTTTTATTTAATGCATAAGGGCTTTTGAAGAGGGGAAACGGATAAAACATTGTCTATTTTCAGGAAATGAAACTTGTTGCTCAAATTTATGTTGATGATATTGTTTTTAGTATTACTTATGATAACCTTGTTCATGATTTTTCTAAAAATATGAGTAATACTTTTGAGATGAACATGGTTGGTGAACTAACTTTCTTTCTAGGTCTCCAAGTGAAATAACTTGATGATAGGATTTTTTTATTTCAATCAAAATATACAAAGAAGCTAGTTAAGAAATTTGATTTGCAAGATTCAAAGCATGTGCAAACTCCTATGAGTACTTCATCCAAATTGGATAGAGGCTCTGATCCTAAAAAGGTTGATCCTTCCTAGTATAGGAGTATGATTGGTAGCTTATTGTATTTGGCAGCTAGTAGACCAGATATTTCATTTAGTGTAGGTGTTTGTGCTAGGTATCAAGCTGATTCTAGAGAACAACACGTCCTTTCAGTTAAGCGCATTATTTGTTATGTCAATAGTATATTAAATTATGGATTGCGTTATTATTTTGAATCTAACTCTGAGATGCGCTGATTAGGCTGATAACAAAGATAATAAAAGAAGTATTTCAGGTGGTTGTTTCTATGTTAGTACTAATCTTGTTTCATGGTGTAACAAGAAGCAAAATTGCATATCCTTATCATCTTGTCAGGCTGAATACATTGTTTCTGGAAGTTGTTGCACACAATTACTTTGGATGAAACAGATGCTGCTAGATTATGGAGTTGATCAAGGTATTATTAATATCTTTTGTGATAATACTAGTACTATTAATATTTCAAAGAATCCAGTTTTGTATACTAGCACATTGACATTCGGCATCATTTTATGAGGGAACTTGTTGAACAAAATGTCAAGTTATTGGAAAAAGTGCATATTGACCAGAATTTGGCTGACATTCTTATTAAGCCATTAGATGCTCTTAAGTTTTCTCATCTTAGGAAATCTATAGGCATTTGTTGTCTTGATTAGAATGCATTGTATAGACATAATCTAGAAAGGATTTTCATACATATCTTGAGTGTCTAGATTATGCTTCTAGATTGGTGGAGCTTAGTTTTTTTTTTTTTTTTAGGAAGTTAAACAAACAATATTGATTGAGTATGTTTAACACATGTAGTTTAATGACACATGGATTATCTATGTAAAACATACTATGGCTATAAATTGATGAAATTGATTTTACCTACTTATTTCGTATAGTAAATAAATCATTGATAGTACATTTACTTATTTTTGATATTATTGTTTTGGTCAAAGATGATGTTGACATGATTAAGCATCGTCTTGCAATTTAAACTTACTTTATGTGTTTTAGACCAAAAGAGTGAAAAGATTGAAAAAAAAAAAATGAAATGAAAAACTGCATGGAATGAAATGTTTTATAAAAATAAAAATATATTTTCTGTTGAATATGTGAGAGTTGGAAAATGCTACCATTGGGATTTGTCCGAAGCTACTTTGACTCGAAACAAATGGGAATAAGGGAAATAGCTGGCCACCTGTAAGTGTGAAAGCCGCCAAATGTGCAAAAAGAAAAAAAATGGAGCACAAAAATAGTAAAAAAAAGAAAAGAAAAAAGGGGTCTTTTGTATATGTTGATTGTTTGATTTATAAGGATATGTGATATCATTGATTTATTGTTTGAAATCGAAACAATTGACAGATTATATGTTTTTGAAACTTGGTGGTGATTTTACTACACTTACTAAGTTTATGGAACTTTAATGAATTGGTCTTAGTTATATTTGTTTTGTTAATACAGTATTGTGGAGTCTATATTCTTATTTGGGTCTATTTACAAGTTCTATATAGTTGGTTACTTCCTTCTTCTATGATATTTCTTCCTTTACATCCTTGTCAATTTCTAACAAAAAGGGGTAGATAGGTTGAAAGTGTTATTATTCAGAGGGAGAGATACTTTTTCATTCAAGGGGAGAACACTTGATCATTTCATTTGCATTGCATTGACTTTTGGACATTATTAGCTTTTATTGCTATTTTTTGTTTGTGTTTATCTTTCTTAATGAAGCTTCACGTGTAGTTTTGTTGAGCTGATGTGTATATTACAGGTTAGAGATACTACAAGTGTTGAAGCTTCATATGATTTAAGAACTTTTATTTATTTTGACAATCATTGTAATTTGCTTTTACTGCTTCGGTAGATTACATGTTGTTTTTAGGTTTTTATCATCAAATTGCCAAATAGGGAGATTGTGAGATATATATTTTGTAATTGGCTAATTTCGTTGTCAAAACAAGTCCGATTGAGTTATAAGATTTCAGTTCAAAATTTCAAGATTCAAGATCGGAAGTGGATTTGAGGAAGTTGAAGTGTTTATATTTTAATACACTTTGGGATGTTAAGAATAATACTTTAGAAATGTATGTGAGTGTGTGAGAACACTTGGGAAGTTTGGGAAGTTCAAAACACAAGTTTTTAGGAATATTTTACATTCCACCCAACTTGAACTAGTTCAAGAATCTTAGAACATGTTCAACTTTTGAAGCTTTTGGTGTGTTTCAAGTCTGGCCAACTTGAACTGGTTCAATCACCTTAAACCGGTTCAAGTGTCAAAGTTGTTTTGTCACGAAAACTCACTGGCCAACTTGAACCGGTTCAACCACCTTGAACCGATTCAACGTCTTTAGATCCGTTTTGGTAACTTACCTTCCTGGTCTGTTTTGATTCCTATTGTGGGTAGACTTCTTTCCAAAAACCTATGCACGAATTTGACTCGGTTTCCAAGTATCTTTAGGTCTTCCAAACTTTTATATAATCTCTCTTTTATTCAACATTGAGGTACGGTTTTTTGAAACACTATTTCATTATTTTGAAAGAGCCTTTTGAGAGATATTTTTCAGAAATTTAAATATGATTTTTCTGCTTATGTTTTGAAAACACACACATATATACACGAGTCATTTAATAGTGTTTTTCTCCATCTCAATGGAATTGGAGTATAATTAAAGATTTAACAATTTCGAAAAGCAGATCTATTTCTTCTACATCAAATTCAGATTCAAATAAGAAGAATTTCCAAATCATACTTTGAAGGGATCAAGGAACTTGTGGAGTGTTGTTGATCTACTAGCAATCCTTCAACAGGGTTCGAGGCATAAGTTTGAAGTCAAGAACTGTAGACGGGGAAGTCACAAAGTCAATCAGAGACATTCAAAAGATTGAGTCTTGGTAGAGCGAATTGGTGTGAGCCTGAGTCAAAGTTTAGTGTACTTTGCTTCATGCATAGTGGGTCTTTTTACGCTAGGGATAGCGAAAAAATCCTCGAGGTTTTCCAATTGGTTTCTTGGCTAAAATCCTGGTGTCATCTCTCTAACTTCACTTGCTTTTTTTTTCAGTATTTATCTTTGTGATTATGGATATTTAATTGATCATATTACTTAGGTAAATTAATCAATCACAAAAATTGTGCAAGTTGACCTAATAATCTCATCTAGGTCATTTAGGGATTTTGATGTGTCGATATTTTCAATTATAAAATACTACTCGCAATAGAACAAATCCTTTGCAGGATATGACTACTTAGAGGGTGTCGAATCTCAGGGACTATGGTGGTTTATTGAATTTTTAATTAATACTATTTTAATTTAGGAGAAGGAATTGTTTGTTGTGTTGTGATTCAATAACATAAATAAAATTAAACTAAATAAAAGATTGAGATAAGAGAGAGATAATCTTAGGGATTAACTTCACCACGAATCTCATACTATGGTCAACTGTTCAACTTTGGGATTTCAACACTTATGTGTAATACATAATTAAATTCAATAACATTCGTTTAATTCAATTTAAAGAAAGATGGGTTATGAATTTCAATTAATAATAACCTATCTTCAGTTGGCACGAATTATCTACCTACCTACTTTTAACTAATGTTGTAGTATAACTTATCTTCCCTAGGCATAGACTATGAAAATTTTCAATCACAAAATATGTTTGAACACCATTGCATGATCTATATTTTTATTGTCTGAGAAGCCCTTAGTCGCCAGTCTCATACAATAAGAATAGGTTGAATATAGTTTAAGAATAATTAAATCTAAGACAATGTATTAATTTCTCAAAAACTACTCTATTTCATTAAGATCCCAATTGCGTAGAACATCTAAGTTAATTGCTTAAAATCATGCAATCAAAATACATAAAGAGTTAAAATCCCAAAGTATAGAATAATTAAACCATAGTAATCAGATTCGGATCACATCAATGCCCTAAGAGAGGATTTAGTTACTCATGACGATGGAAAATATCATCTGTGTTGTTGTAGACTTCATCATCATAGACTGCACTTCTCTTCTGTGGATCTTCACCTTTAATGTTTCAGAGAAAACTCAAAAACCCTAAAAGTCGCCAAATATTTGCAAAAGAAAAGAACTAAAGGAATAGGAGCTTTGCTGTGGCCTTCTGCATCCTTTTATAGAAGCAACTGACTTCTATCAATGATTAGATGAACTTTAGGTCTTCTGGGATCATCTAGGCTCATCTGGGACGAATTAGGACTTAATTAGAATTAATCCTGCAACTTAGAAATCTGACTTAAGAGGAAAGGCTCGAGCAGAGAAGTTTCTGCTCCAACTTTTTGGCTGGTGCTCGAGCTTTTTGACTTGTGCTCGTATAGGAATTCCATACTTAGCCATTTTTCTCCATTTTATTTCTTATGTGTCTTTTTCATCAACACTTAAAATATTTTTGGACTTTTTCTTTAGGGTGCTCGATAACCTTAGCTTGGGTGCTCGAGCCTTTGGCATTCTGCTTGAGATTTTTGGCTTGTGCTCGAGCTTTTAGATCTTTGCTCGAGCTCTGGCAACATGGAACCTCCGAGGCATCTTTTTATATTTCGAGGGAGTTTATGCTCAAGCCCTTTTGTAAAGGATCGAGCATCTTGAACTTTTGCTCGAGCTTTTTAGCCTTGGTTGCTTTTCTTGCCTCAATTGACTTTGTGCTTGAGCTAGAAACTTTGTGCTCGAGCTTTTGCACTTGAACTTCTCCAAAATCACCAATTTGACTCCAAACTTGATTTAGATGATCGGGGGCAACTCTGTAAGCTTCGATATCAGTCTTTAAGTCTTAGAATCTCGGTTTTATCTTTTTCTTTGGGAAAGTACCTACAAAAGCAAATAAGTAAAAATTAATCTAAAAATGGATAGGAGTACTACTTAAGGTCTTAACATACGCACATTTAGGGGCTTGAATATGTAATATTCAGTGCTCATCAGACCCCCAAACTTACATATTGCTAGTCCTTTATCAATACAGAACTAAAAAGCCGTTTTCGTTGGAATCATTGTTGCATATAGCCTATGCAATAAGCCTTTAAACCCCTAGGTTATCCCAGTGGAGGATTTATAGTCTCGTGAGGTTTCCAGTGATGATACCCACAAACATTTCAAATCATGCCTTATTTGCACTATAAGCTCATTTAAACCTGTTTTCATATCACAATGTCCCAATAATGCATCAATAGTCAAATACAACAAGTATAAAGAACTATATAACTCAGGAAAATTTTCGAACCTCTAACATCAAATCAGCAAATATGCTCCCCACATGTCAGTCTAATCACATATCACGTCATCCCAATCCCCAAAATCCTTTCTAGAAGTGAACTCATAGTTTTAAACATGTGGCTTACTATCCTTACTCATATCTGTTCCATACTATCCTTCAATTCACAAGCAAATCATTCAAATCCCGATCCCCAAGGTATATATATATGTATATATATATATTTTAATTTTCACAGGTATGCATTTATTTCATTCATCAATTTTTTTTCTTCAATCAGGGTACTGTGCAATGTTTGTGTTTCTTAAGCTTTCTAGATCACTTGTATAATGAGTTTTCAACTAATGACTCCCAAACCAAATGGTTTTAGAGCATTAGGTGTCAAAACACTTATAAGAACTTAATTACTCAAGCAACCTAAGTTACAGACCTAAACTGACCCTTTAGTTTCTTTTTATTATCTTTTTCACTTTTCTATGTGAATCCTCATTGCTTAATAAGGCAAGAGTCACAGTTACTCAGTGAAAAAGCTCTTTTCATTTTATTGCAAACATGTCATTCTTTATACCTCGGTTCTTAAAATTATCAAATTCACCTGCTCATCTCAGTTTAACATAAAACAGAATAAGATTTCAACACTACAAGAAAAATGATTATTTACAACGAGGTATTTACAACATGCAAAATTATACCTTGTCAAAAGAAAATTTTACAACATGCTTTCTATTCCTTGTACAGATGGTAACAATGAAAGGAACTTTGTAATCTTTAATGAATATAAAATAAGTTTGGGATCTAGTGGAGAAAAGCAATTAAGTTTATAATGGAAAGAGGAAAAAATGTGGAATTGGATGAGGAAAGAAATTAATTTTCACCTCATATCATTTGCTCATTATGATATATAAGATGGAATTTTCTCTTCAATTTGGTTTACTGCATAAACCAATTTGGTAGTTGCTGAAGCCAAAGGTTAATGTTGATATATCTTTGGTGAATTATTGATGTAAATGCTTTGGAAGGAGTTTCTTGGTGTGATATTGAAATAATTTTTTTATTATAATGTTAAGAATTTGTTTAGATATCTTTGTATATTATATCAACTTGTTTTAATTACTTTTTAATTCTCTTTGCATGAACAGGATTACCTATCTTACAGCTCTTAAAGGATTGTAATTACATAAGAAGATCGATCAACGTACTATCTAGAATAACTCGACACAATTTTAGGTTACTATTTGTAATTATTTTTTTTTTTTTAGGTTACTATCAGTAATTAGTTTTTATGCTGTTAAAGACTTTGGTTCTCATTGTAATTAATCTTGAACTAGATTTTAAAATTGTTAACTTTTGCATTAATGTGAATTGCAAGTTGAAGAATTTTTTTTTTTTTTGGCTTATTATGTATTTGTTGTTTATATGATTGTGGATGGTCATTTGGTATGTAGTTTTATTTTATTGTTATTAGTATATTAAATGTGAATTTTTACAGGAAAATAATAGACCAAAGCATATTTTTATTTTATTTATTAAAAAAACACTTTCAACAAGGTGCAAGTTGACCTTGTAAATATTAAAAAAAGATTAATACAAGACAAAACAAGGTGTTGTGACTGTGGATAATCACAACGACCATATAATTCTTGTAATTGTCTCCTAGCTACTCACAACATAATTGAAGCCTTGTTAAAAATATTATTTATAACCTACAAAAGACCTTGTTAATGCTAAATATATTTACAAGACACCACGAAACTTTGTAAATCTTATACCCACAACGGGTACACTTCTTCTTTTACAAGGTACCTTACATGTTGTAAAAGGGAAGAACTTTTAACAACATGGGATTCAACAACATACAACTACACGTTGTAAATTATTTTTTACAACACAAATTGGTCCTTGTAAAAAGTCTTTTTTCTTTTAGCGCAAGTTTATACCTAACAGAATGCATGTAAGTGTGAACATGTACAAAGTGAAGTATTCTAGAGATCAAAATCATTAAACTGTAATTATCCTGATAAAGTGGACCACAGGCTACCAACTGATATAAATTTTTTTCAAAAATTCCCAATTAATATGAATTTGGCATACAAGCCATCTTTAACCAATTTCAGACTGCTTATGAACATTATAACACAAAAAAGATCTAAACTTATGCTTAACAGTTAATTTTTTTCCTTTTGTGCACAACACAATATCAGCAAAATTTTAAAAGGCACTGCTTTATGTGATACCCCTCGATTCTAGAGTCATGGGTGATCAAGTCCGAGCACAGATCCGAGGGATACCAGACAATTAATATGTAAATAAGCACAGAATACAGAACGAATTAAAGAAATAAATAATAAGCTGAAAAGAATTCTAAAATATAATCCTTAAATTTATAAATTAATATAAATTCTAAACTTTCCAATATCTGTACAACTCGGAAATCCATTTAGTGGACCTCTATCCAAAACCCAAACTGAAAAGTAAACAACTGTAATAAAAATCTAAAGCTAAACATAGAAAGCAGTCTTATGTAGTCGGAGGAGTGAGTGACTATATCTGCTCTACATAATCAAGCTCTAACCCTGGAAGTGACGAACACCTGAAAAATAAGAGTGGGTCAGGCCCACATGCAAGTCCTATCCTACTACAATCTATTTAGAAACCCGATAGGCAGATACATCCTAGATAACTCAACAATAACTAAAGTAATCCATATAGATATAAATACACACTATAGGACACTCACTAGACTATAGTGTAGTCTCAGCTTGAATAGAAGGTAACATGCAAATCGCACGTAACATGGTCATGTATATCTCGACCTACCAGGGAACATCAACTATGTCCAGTTATCTATCCTAGGCGATATACGTACCCTAACCATGATTATGAGACTCAAGCTCATATCATGACACCATAAAGATATATATATATAAAATCTGTTCAAAGTATGACATTCAAATGTTTATTGAACTGTCATATATATAAGTAGGACTTAACTTTTATAGTTAATCCACCTTACTTTAGAATAGGTAGGACTTAGTGCTTTGAACTAATCCATTCCCAGAATAGGTAGGTCTTAGTGTTTTGAACTAAGCCATCCCTAATATTCCACTATCCCATACCGGTGCATATATACATATATAAGTAGGATTTAACTTTTATAGTTAATCCAACTTATTTCCAAATAGGTAGGACTTAATTAGTATTTTTAACTAATCCGTCCCTAGTATACTACCGTCCTATACCGGTGCATACAAAACACAAGTTCGTATAATTGATAAAGCAGGAACACGTAACTCATCAATCATACTAAAAAATTAGCGTAAATACAGTCTAACATGTGTATGACCAAATTATGCGTCCAATATAAGATCTAAAAATCCTATTGTAGTCCTTTAAATTGATAAAGTAAGATTAAGCATTTAATCCTCTAAATCGTTCATAACTTGATATAATTAAAAGCAAGTTAAATACCGTTTTATTCCAAACCAAGCATAGTTAATTTCAAGTAATTCACTACACTTATACCTCTATCTAAATATGATTAAACAATATTAATTTATATAAAAAAGAATCTCCAAGTTCCAGTATGTAAGTTGATTAACAATCAAAGTGCAATATGTAGGATTTTTCCCTAAGTTCATACTGTCCATTCCTTAATCCATTTATGAATTATTGTTTTCCTATATTTTTACAGGTCCATAGCACTTACATACACCATTTACTGCAATTTAAACGGACTAAAAATACCCTGTACAGTCCAAACACAGCCTAAAAACCATCAATATGCAATTTTAGGCGAGAGCAGGCTTTCACAAATTGAGAGCCTACTTCATTAACATGGGAGCCTGCTCTAGGAAGTTGGGAGTGGGCTCCATACTCCTTGGAGCCGGCTCCATCAAAGAAGGAGCTGGCTCCTCCTTTTGGGAGCCTGCTCTCTCACTCCCTGAAGCCGTTTCTCGATTCTGCTTCGTCTTTTTCACCTTCAGCGATTCCTAGGGCCTTTGTAATTCTTTTAATACTTGTTCCAGTATTTAATCAATGTCCCAGAACATTTATAAAGCATTGACATGCATCAACGATATCAATTAAACCAAGCTTAAACGTAAAGACAGTAGGAACCAATTAACAGAACTTTAAGAATTTGCAAACCAGTTTAATTTAACCTGATTAAATATAGTTTAAACATGCATAAAAGATTTGTTTTAGCATTCATTAAACCTTTGGAGTCTACCTAGGCATGCACAGAATACAGGTTTAAGGGAAAGAGATAGAATAGAGACTTGCCTTTAGGTTTCCGTTCAAAACCTTAACCCTCCATCTCTGAGTTTTCTGACCACTTCCTAGACTGCCGTTCCACTCCTCAATTACTCTTGGTTCAACCCAGAAGCACTCCGTCCCATCCTCTTGAACCTCTTTGTTTCTTTCCAGTCTCTCTATGTTCTCTCTCTCTGCTTCCTCAGTTACGGGTTACGGGAAAAGGGTTTTAAAACCCTTGCAGACCCATAACTTATATATATATAGGCCTTAATGAAAACCTAATTCTAATTCCCCACTTATTATAAGTCGGCTAAACTAAATCCCACGATTTCAAAAATAAAACAAAACCCTAAATTACAATGAACGCATTTAACTAATTAAAACAATTACGTCCATGAAAGAAAATAATAATAATACAATTAATGTAACTACAAAAAATCAAAATACAATTAAACAATTAATTAATTCAAATAAACACAATTAAAGAACACAATTCATTTAAATAAAACAATTAATTCAAATAAACATGCAAATACACAATTAAACATTTAAAAATGCAAAAACCAATTAAAAATGCAATTAACCAATTAAAAATACAATTAAACAATTAATTAAATACCAGGACTATCCTTTTTAAAATTAGGTGTATTACACTTTATCCCCAAACTTATGATGCACATTGTCCTCAATGTGTGAAAACAAAGCTAAAGTTAGAAAGATAATACCAATAGCGAGTAGAATCAGCAAAGATTAGCAATTATAGCGCATAAAGGTAAAATAGGAAGATCACCCCCAAACTTGGTTCATAACACCTGGCAAAAGATTCAAACTCCACAGCACATATTAGAGTATCAAGTATATGGAGTAAAACAGGTATATATCATCATGTATAAGTAAATATGGCTTCCATACATAGACAAGGGCATAATAGGCAAAAAACATTTATCAATATCAATATTGTTAGTATAATGCTTTTAAAGAAGACTTAGGGCAGGAATATAACAGATAAAAAACAAAATACAACAAAAATATTTGCCTTAGTCAATCATAATGCCTATACAGAAAATCTAACAAAAACTATGCCCTAACAGCTATCTCATACATCCGGAGGAATGGCAACAGAAGTCGACGCCTCTGAAGAAGAACGACGGAGAAGCTCATTCAAGGTCCTTTACTGTGCAGTCAACATGCTCTGAATAACAGCCAGTGACTGTGTATACTCAAATTAGGACTCTGCAATCTCTACCCTCTGCTGTGTCACCTCGGCACGTAACTCTGTAATATCAGCCTAAGAAGATCTCTCCTCGATGTCCATAGCCTCCTCAGACCCTGAACTCCCCTCCTCATCATCCTTAGCAGGGGGAGCTCTATCTTTGGCTTCTCTAATCGGTGGAATGGAGGGCCATCAACAATATACTCCTCTCCCCTAGCCTCAGTAGCTACTTGCCGCCTCTCCTCTCAAATCTCGTCATCAAGACCTCACTCCCTCTACTGCAGCTTCGGTATGTGGCCCCAGACATTGCTCCACTCCTAAGAGCGGAACACTGGCCACTTCAAAATATATGCCTCGTTTTAAGGGAACGAAAAACCATTTAGCACAAGAAGGCGGGTAATAAGACAGGGGAATAGAAATGGATGCTTAGGGGTTTGTCCAGTGGACCCCATTTCTCCCAATAGCTTCTTCATCTGGCCAAATACAACTCTAGGTATAGAAACCCAGTGGCTAGCATGAAAAGCGTAAAGTGCCTTTAAAAAGTCATTGCGCCGCTCTATCTTGTATCCGATTGGGCGCGCATTAGCCGCAAGCATTGTACTTATAAACCAAAACTGCCGTGGAAGCTGATACTTCTAGTTAGACTCCCGGATGTTAGCATATCTGTGATACCCCTCGACTCCTAGACATGCGTTGATCAGGCTCATGCCCAAACCCGAGAAAATATCAAACAATTAAAGTATTTAAACAAGCATATAATACAAAAGGAAATAAGTATAAATTATAAACTTGAAAAGATAACTAAATAATAAACCTCCATTAATTAATCCAATAATAAATTCTCCAATAATCCAAATCCTCTGATACCAGTAACCATCTAGATTACAACTCGGGAATCCATCATGTGGACCCTTAATCCAAAACCCAACTGAAACTTAAATAAAACCGTATTCAAATACTAAAACATAAAGAAGAAATCCTACGTAAGGTCGAAAGAGTGAATAGACTATCTATGCTTAGCACGAACAATCTCTAAGTTTGAAACTGACGAACACCTATAAAATAATGGTGGGCCAGGCCCACAAACGAGTTATAATCTACTACATTCCAAACAGAGACCCGATACACGTATACATCCTAGTTAATTCAACAATAACTAATAGTTCGTATATATATATATATATATATATATATATATATATATACACGTACACTATAAGACGCTCACTGGATTATAAGACTGTCTCAACCTGAATAGTAGGCAACATGCAAATCTCACATAAAGTAGGTATGAGTAACTAGACCTACCAGGACACACATTTATCAACTATATCCAGTTATCCATCCTGGGCAATATACATACCCTAACCATCGATCCTGAGACTCAAGCTCATAACATGGCATATATCTATACATATATAAAATCCATCCTATCCAAAACATAAAAATAAACTATCCAACTATATTATTTCAATAACATGTCATCCAACTGGTTCTGTTGACCTGACATGAATAAGTAGGACTTAACTATATAGTTAATCTGTTCCCTTATAAATATAAATAGGTAGGACTTAACTATTCTATTAATCCATCCCTAATATACCCCTATATCCTGACAATGGTGCATAAATCCAAATAATCCATAATTGATGCAATTTCAATAATTATATATTAAAATCCAGAATAAAGCATAATCAAAATCAATTAATTTCGTGATCATATTATACTAATAACACATAATTAAAATCATATACACATTCTTACAATTGTTAGATTAAATAGATGTATTGTCATTCCCCAAAGACACCCATTTTACACGAAACTCACTTCTAATTAAAACATCTAACTCCAATCTACGTTACACACTGCATCTCGCCTTAGTCATCATCAATCACTCAAAACGATCATTGACCTTTGACCCGACATTCTGTCAACGGCGGAACCGACTCAAGAAAATTGGTTGGCCAGGCCACACCTCTGTATCAATCCATCCCTGACATTTATGTCATTCTTGCCTTTAGGTCGGAACTCCAATCATTACTCTAACAGAACTATAAAAGGAAGAGTACATACTGCACCTGCAATCCTTTAAATCACCAAGCTCTTAGATCGAGCTCACAATAAAACACGAGTTGTCACGGTCCAGTGACTACACATAGGCTCTTAGAGCCATCCTTGACCACCCAAACCATCATACCAGGAAGTTCACGTACGTGAATCTTCAAGAGTGAAAGTAACCACCACATTCATTCCCTAAACCAAATGATTACTCACACCTAGCCATCATTACAACAAGACTCGAGGAAAACCTTATGCTTCGTCGGCAACTCACACCTTAGACTCGAATGGTTCCGAATCCAGAATAAGCATCATAAAACTAAAGACTTCACTTCCCTCCAAGGAAGTAAGTCACCGATCCAATCAAATCCTCACCAGAGATTACCAACCAGGAGGGGATGATGTATGTATTATCAATGATAAAACCACTCGGAATAGAATGAATCCTTGTAGGATAGGGCTATGTTGAGGGTGTCAAACCTCAAAGACTACGGTGGATTGTTAATTTTAAAATTAATTTTTATTTTAATTTAGAGAGAAGATTTGTTTATTGTGATTGTGTATCAATAGCATGAAAGTAAAAAAAAAAAAAAACAAATATGATAACGACTGAGATCAAGAAAAGAAATACTTAGGGTTTGATTTCACCTCGAACCTCATAATACAGTCAATTAATTCAACTTTAGGGATATCAATATTTATACGTGATCAGGAATTAATTAAATGAATTAACATTCTATTTAATTCAATTTTAAGAAGATAAATCATAAATTCATGTTAAGCCATAACCTATATTCGGTTGGCACGAATTGTTTACCTAACTACTCTAATCTTGGGTGCAGTACAACTCGTTTTCCCTAGGCATAAATTATTAAAACATTCATTAAAAAAACAGTTTAAACACCATTGCAAGATCACTATTCAGATCGTTATGAGAAGCCCTTAGCCGCTAATCTCAAACAATAAGAATAATTTAGATTTGATTAAAGAAAAAATCAATTCCAAGATAAGATATTAATTTCATCAAAAACCAAGTTTATTCATTAAAACTCCAATTTCTTAGAAATCCTAAGTCAATTGCTCTTAATCATGCAACAAAAATACATAAATAATGAAAATCCCCAAAGTTAAAGAACAATCAAACCATATAATTATTCGGATTCGGGTTACATCAAGACCCTAAGATGGAATTTAGCTACTCAAGGAGAGGAAAGATGTTTTCATTGATGTTGTAGAAGCCATCTCCATGGACCACCAAAAACTCCTTTGGACCTTCTTCATCAAAACCCTAAAAGTCATCGCGAGATCTGAATTTTGCAAGAGAGAGAAGAATTAGAGAGAAAGAGATCTTAATGTGTCTCATCATCTTTTTTTTTATAGTGGAGAATAAGTCCTAATCCCCTTTGGATGAGTTTTATAGCATTTAGAAACAATTGAGCCCATAAGGAAACAAAGAGGGGTGATTTTACACCATTCCTACATGTATTTTTAACTTCCAGGAGGTTTGTGCTCGAGCAACTTTGTACTCAAGTATAATCTCAACACTTAGTTTTCTTTAAGCAAATTGTTCTAAAGTTGTAACGACAGTTTGACATATTTAGAGTACGAATATTAATTTGATATTCGAGACTAAAACATCGGACTTCGAGTCTTATTTCAATAATCGCTGAGTATGCTCAATTTGGAGTTTCGAGTGAAAGGTTCATCAGTGCTCGAGCTCTGGGACTAGAAAATTCTGAGACGTCTTTTTATCTTCCCAAGGTGTTTTGGTCGAGCTTTTTGGCCTTGTGCTCTTCAATTATCCAGAATAACTCCAGAATAAGTTTGGAAGGTTTGGTACATCTCTAGCAACCCCAGAAACATCTCTTTAAGCTCTAAAATCATGGTTTTGTCATATTCTTTGGAAAATGACCTACAAAAGGCAAATATTCAAAAATAAGTATAAAACCTGGATAAAAGTATCACTAAGGTGTTAATATACGCACGTTTAGAGGCTTGAATATGCAATATTCATCGCTTATCAGGGGACTCTATAGAAGTCTGCTCATTTGCTGGCACGCACAACTCCTATGTGGATAAATGAAAACCGAAAGTGATAATGTCTATGCCAGAGCAAAATCAAACAGGAAGGAAAGTAGACCCTGCACTCCTTCGAACTGACCACCTAGATCTGGGTCTACCCAATAACCCGTAAGCTAATACTCATCAAGCGTCCGACCGTGGATAACTCATGACAACGCATACAGAACTCTCTGGCAATGGAATTGAGAATTCTGATCATTATTCTGGTAATAGAATTATATATGGAAATCTATAATCATTATTCTAGTAACAAAATTATATATAGGAATTCTAGAAATATAAATTTGATAACATTCCTAAATTATACTCTCAATATATATGCATGTTTGAATTTAAAATATAAATTTTTTATTACTTGTTCTTTTTTATTACTTGTTCCAAAAGCATCTTCATTGGTTTTGATGTTAAATTCTCTCTTTATTGTGAACAAAAAACTACATTGTGCAACATTGAATCTCATTCCTTCTTTAGTATAATATGGGGAGAGGTTTAACAATTAGGTCTTACTATTTTATGCTATAAAACAACAGAACTTGCAATTAATAGATGGAGTCTATATACGATAGGAAAATGTAAGAAGTTATATTGAGTGTGCTTTGAGTGCACTATCCAATCTTCTTGTTCTTTTTATCTTACAGAAGAAATAATTTAATTAATTGGTCTAATTCAAAGGTTGCAAATGCATATTTATTTTATTGTATAATATTATTGTGGGCAAATAAAAACCCTTATAATTGTGTTAAGTAGATTTAAATAATTATTTTAACATGTTAAGTACACACTATTTTGAAATCCATATTAAAGTCAAATATGCTTTATTTTCCCAAAGGAAACGAAAGTCTTATCTTGGGCGACCCATATTAATTGTCCAAACTTAACTCAAGGATCACATTTCTTGAGATTTCAAATGATGCTCATATGGTAAAAGTAAAAATTAAGTGTTTGAGTCCAACAAAAGACAATATCAGGCTCAGCCCCTTAACCATATCCTGGGATTACTTACCTGCAACCTTTCATCAACAAAACCATTCCAATACATCCACATGCAGTGTTGGTTTATATTCTTACTATGGAAGAAATACAATCATGTTTTCTCTCTTTGAATAAGGAGAAATCCCCTGGGCCTGATGGGTACAATACTCATTTTTATCATGCGGCTGGTCCATTGTGGGAAGGAATATTATTGTAGGTATCAGGTCCTTTTTTTCTCATAGGGTAATTACTCAAAGAAGTCAACAACTCATACATTGCTTTGGTTCCTAAAATTCCAAACCCCACCACTCCTAGTGACTTTCGACCAATTTCATGCTGTAACACACTATATAAGTGCATTGCAAATGTAATACCCCTAATTTTAAAAGGATAGTCTCGGCATTTTATTTATTGATTTATTTTATTTTTGTGTGATTAATTGCGTATTTGCTTAATTATTTAATTATTTTATTAGTTGGTTTGCTTTATCTGTTTAATCGTGTATTTAACTATTTTATTTTATTTAACTGTTTTACTTTATTTGACTTTTTTATTTTATTTGGTGATTTAACTGTTGAATTGATTATGTTATTTGGTGAATTAAAAGATTTAATTAATTAATTTTGTTTTATGAAATTGGTAGCAGACATAGCGTGTATAAAAATAGGTTTTGTTTATGGGCCGATTATGTTTAGGTTTAGGGTTTAGTTTTATTCACCATTGTGAAGGCAGAGAGAGAACAGAGGAGGATTTCAGTAGGTGGTTTTCGCCGGAGAACTTAGGAAGACGATTGTGCAAGGCTAAAGGCAAGTTCTAATCCTAACTCTTTTCCTTTGGCTCATGTTTTTTACGTTCTTAACACAACTTCAGGAGTAAAGAAATATAAATGTTAATCTGGTTTGCATGTCAGATGTAATTAAATCAGTATATGTTTCTATACATGCCTAGGATATTCCAGGAGACTTAAACAATTAAAACGGATTAATCATGCGTGTTTAATCAGACTAAAATAGAGAGTTTCATGATTATATATGCTTGTGCGTGATTTCTTATTCTTAGATTTTTATGCATGAACTGTTGTTTAAGTTGAATCTTTGCCTACTAAAACACTTAAAATAATTTAGTATGGACGTATGGGACTTAGGTTGAAGCTTAGAGGCCTTAACTATAGAGTCTTAGGGTTTACAGAGGCTAAACAGACAAAGAAGACGACTTCAGCACCAACTTAGCCGACTAAGTTGGGAACTCAGCCTGCTCAGTTGGACCGCGACTTGGATGTTGGTTTTAATTGCCCAGAATTATTTGTAAACCTATTTTAATTAATTTAAATGGGTTAAATGGACTTTGGAAGGTTCTAGAATGCATAACACATTTCATATACTTATGGAATTGGACAATATGGAGTTATAAAACAATTTCTTAACAATTTATGCATATTGCTTGGATTTATTTTAGCAATTTTCTGTTAGTGATTATATGTTTCAAATCATGTATCAATGGAAAAATAAGCATGTCAAATCTTATATTTTTGTTATGCTTGTTAAGGATTAAATTGATGTTTAAATTTCAGCATTTGTTGCATCAATTATTGGACTGAAAATATAAGCATGATAATTGGCCAATGTTACTATGCTTGCTATGGAATTAATTGATGTAAACATTTATCCATGTTCTGTCAGTTATATGGATTCTGTGGATTAATTGGTATTTGCATTCATTATTTGTTTTATCAACTGCTGGATAGATGGATTGTATGCACCGGTATAGGACGGTGGCATACTAGGGACGGATTAGTTTCAAAATACTATATCCTACCTATATGGAATAAGTGAATGGATTATAAATATAGAATCCTACTTATATTTAGTCTGTGCCGTTGAACAAGCTAAACGACTAACTGGATTTCCTCTGGATGTTTAGTCTGTACAGTTAAAAAGCTGAACGACTAACTGGATTTCTTATAGATAGATAGGATAGGACTTTAAATATATATTTATGGTACCGTGGCATGAGCTTAAGACTCAGTGTCGACGGTTAGGGAGTGTATATGCAGTAGGATACGTAACTGGCTATGTTGGTTGATGTATACCCTGTTAGGCTTAGGTGCTCATGCCTACTTAGGTGCGTTTTGCATGTTGCCTTCTATTCAGGTTGAGACCCTCTTCATAGTTTAGTGAGAGTCCCGTAGTGTGGATATAGTTATGTACGGACTATTAGCTATTGTTGAGTTGGTTAGAATGTTTATACGTATCGAGTCTCTACTTGGATTGTAGTAGGATAGAACTTGTTCGTGGGCCTGACCCACTTCTATTTTTCAGGTACTCATCAGTTCCAGACTTAGACTTGTTCGTGCTGAGCAGAGACTACTACTCACTATTCCGACGACGTAGGACTTCTTTCCATAGCTTAATTCTGGATTTTCTTTCAATTATTTATATTTCAGTTGGATTGTTATTATGGGTCCACTACAGATGGATTCCCGAGTTGTTTAAACTGATGGAGGTTTTGGAAAGGATTTGGATTTTATTAATATTTATTATCTGAGGTTTTTATTTAGAGATCTTTCAGCTTTTATTATTTATACTCAATTCATTTTGTAATCTGTATTTGTTTTAAATATTAATTATTTGATATTCCCTCGGGTTTGGTCCTGGGCCTGATCAAACCGTGTCTCGGATCCGAGGGGTATCACAACAAAGCTTCTTGTTAATCGACTTAAGTAGGCTCTTCCCTCAATAATTGACCCATGTTAGAATGCATTTGTTAAAGGCAGACATATAGGAGACAATGTTCTTTTGGCTCAAGAGCTTTTCCAGGGGTATCATATACATCTTGTTCCTCCTAGATATGTTATCAAGGTGGACTTGATGAAGGCATTTGACACTACTGGGTGGGAGTTCCTTATTGACTCATTGATTCTATTTGGTTTTCCCCTTATTTTTGTGGACTGGGTTAGGGCCTGTATTACTTTCCCCTCATTCACCATATCCATAAATGGTGATTTTCATGGGTATTTCTGTTGAGTTAGAGGGTTGAGACAAGGAGACCCTATCTCTCCTCTCTTCATTGTAATTGTTATGGAGGTCTTTACCTCCATTACAAAGAAGTACATCAATGATACTTCCTATTTCAAATACCACTCCAAATATAGAGGTTTGGCTATTTCTTGCCTAATATTCGCTGATGATCTCTTACTCTTCTCTTATGGTGACTTAGCCTCCGTTGTCACCCTCAAGAGGTTAGTTGATCATTTCTCTACACTTTCTGGGCTTTGCATTAATCACTCCAAAAATAACTTCTTTGTCTTTGGAGTTAGCTTTGATTTTTCCAATGACATTGTGATCTTATTGGGGTTCGACCTTGGGGATTTTCCAATATATAAAGTATTTGGAAGTCCCTCTTATCTTAAAGTCACTTAAGGATGTTCATTATAGGTGGATCACTCACTGGTCATCAAGTCTTCTATCCTATGCGGGCCGAATCCAACTCATACAATCAGTTCTATTTATCGTGACAAACTACTGGATTAGGCTAGTCATACTTCCTAAATTGGTCCTAAATGAAGTCAACAGACTACTGCGAAATTTCTTATGGTCGGGGAATAAACTCAAGCACACAGGTGCCAGGGTTACGTGGGCTAATGTTTGCAGGCTTAAAGTTTGTGGAGGGTTTGGGTTTCGAAGCTTGGAGGTTGCTAACACTGTTGCTTGCCTAAAGCATCTTTGGAATGTGATTTCTATGTGTAGAGACAACATTTGGGCTAGGTGGGTAGGAGCATAACTTATTAGGGATCGAAGTATATGGACTTTGAGCATCCGATAGGCTTGTTCAGGCAACTGGAGGAAGTTATTGCACTTAAGAGGTGTGGTTAGGTCTATGATCCGGATGAAGGTTTGAGATGAGGTTTTAACTAATTTTTGGGAGGATAAGTGGCTACCTATTAGCCCCTTAACCTTTGCACCACGATTGATTTTATCAGGGACTCACCAATTACTTTGGGCTAAAAACTCTTTACTTTTATCACTAACGGCAACTAGAGCTTCCCTGTTGAGTGCACCCTACAGTTTCCTAAACTCCTATTGATTGATCCAACATCCGCCTCCTCTGATAAAGTCATGTGGATTCCATCACAGGATCGAGCTTTCTCTCTCAGACATACAGTAGACTAGGTTACCCCTCCTTACCAGCCCACAATTTGGCACCACCTGATTTGGAACAATTTTTCCATTCCACGATGCAAATTCTCTCTGGGGTATGCTGTGCAGGGTCGCTTATCAACTCTTGATTGAAATTGTATGCAATCAGTACCTGGCCCTAGATTGTGCCATCTTTGTCAATCAACTGCGGAATCCCACGATCACCTACTATTTTACTTCACCAATTTGGAGCTTCTTCAAGTCAAAGTAAAGATTTCAGGTTATTTCTTCATCTTGGGATGATTTCAGCATTTGGGAGTCGCACCGTTGGAGGAAGAGGAATCTTCAAAACACAATCAGCAAACTTGTTCTCTCCACTTTCATCAATCGGATCTGGATCGAGCAGAACAATCGAGCTTTCAAAGGACAGAGGAAATCACAATCATTAATCCTTAATTAAACGATGGACATGGTCAATGACGGACTCAAAAAATTTTGTGAGAGGGGCGACCTTTTAATTTGTGGGGTAAATTTATATGGTGGGTCTATTTTTATAATTTCAATATGGTTTTCTTCATAAATTTTTAAAAATTTAAAATATAAAATGCAAAAAAAATAATAATTCAATAGGGCAAATTGTAATTTTAGTGGGGGCATTTTCATAAATTCTAAAAATTTTAAAATATAAAATATAAAAAAAATTAAAAAATTCAGTGGGGCGAATTATAATTTTAGTGGGGGCATCTTTATAAATTTTAAAAAAATTAGGGTCTAAAATGAAAATATAAAAAATCCAGTGGGGTTGGATGCCCCCACTGGTCCTATGCTAAGTCTGTGCCTAGACATGGTAAAACAACGCCTGCTCTCTATGTAGTTAAAGGATTCTCGAATGGCTCGGAGACTGGTTATTGACTAGGACCTCCCCCAAGCCTTCATCAGACCTTCGGCGGAGCCGCCGGACTGAACCTAGGAGGCGTGGCGCTTTGCTTCGCCTCTGCTTTGCAACCGGAGTGTTTGGTTGGCTTAGACAAGCTTAGTCTAGGGTTTTTTAGACTATCATTGTCTTTGAGCAACTGTTTGGGATGGGCTTGGGCCATCTCTTTCGGCCAGCTTCGGCTTTGGGTTTTGCCTTGTATTGTTCTGGGCTTGTGCCTTTATATTTTTGTCCTCGTGCCTTTGTACACTTATACCAATTAATACAGTTTATCTACCGGGAAAAGGGGCCAAAAAAAAAAAAAAAAAAAACAAAAACGAATTAAAATACAGTAAGTTGGGGAGTCACTATAATTTCAAGAGAAAGAAGCTGACTAAGCAAGCCTCAACTCAGAAAGCACCACTAAAGGCATGCAAATCACCCCTACCTATTCAAAACTCATGTTAGTTGCTCCATGTTCCATCTCAACCTGCGCGCCCTATTCACTCAATCACAAGAACAGCAAATAGCTGGACCCATTGAAGAGCTAAAATGGGCTCGTGACATTGCTATGAAAGTAATTTATAAAGACCACAAAGCCCTGAATCAAAGAATTGATTATGATGTTTTCTATAATTAGGATTTTAAATTACTAATGGGTATTAGTTCAAATGATATAATCATTGACATTTGAAATAAGATAATTATTGTAGGACAATAAAAAATAAAAAGATGGACAATTAAAATTGGAAGGAGAGACTAGTTTGTAAATGATGTAGCGAGCCCTTGTGCGCACGTTTGTACAGTGGACATTTCAAACAGTCTTGAAGTACTCCCTCTAGCTTAGGGTAAAACAATACAGTTGACTAAATCTTGGATACAAGAAAATAGGTATAACAAAACTCTCTGTATCCCTATCTGGAGAGTTTAATAAAGGAAGAATCAAGGTAAAAGTTCTAGAACTGCAAAATAAGCGATTAAAACCGGAAGTGATACCATTGTGCCAAAGATTACGCTGAAATTGAAAAGAAAATCAATTAGTCAGTTTGAATATTTGATTGAAAATTTTATAATATCTCTTACTTTAATTTTCTGTACTATTTTCAGGAACAAAACTAGGTAATTTGAGATGTTAATATCAGAATTCAAGATGGTTCTATTATGCAAAAACAATTCTAAAATTTTTGGAGAAGTGTTTTCTTTAATCATGTTTTCAAAGTTTAATTTTTATCAGATTTCAGCAAAATGAATTTCGGAACTGTTTTTGTTTTCCTTTTTATTTCTTATTATCTTTTTTCTTTTAAAGAACAAATATTTTTTTTAAAAAAAAAAAAAAAAAACCTAGTAAATTATAACTCACGCAGTGCTAATGACTTCTGCATGCAATCCATATTCTTTAGCGAATATGAAGGAGGAGACGGATTGCGGCAATGCTGCCTGCAACATAGGAAAATAAAAATCAACAAAAAAAAAAAAAAAAATTTTTTTTTTTATAATATCTAGAGATAATGATATTATTGCAACTAATCATATATGTGTGTTACTGTGTATATACACCACCACTCATGTATTGTATTTATATACACATTTTAAACATGCATATATGGCATGATGGTAACAACTTCGAGATTAAAAAATTGTAGACTCTATGTAGCTCATAAATCCAAATAGTACAGCCCTTTTTGCCTTGGCATGTTTGGCTATTTCTAATCAAGGAAATAATTAATCACCTGAATGATCGCAACCTTTAAGACATCTCCTCGCAAACCTACGATGATAGCACCTATTGCCATTGCCAGAGGTCCAGCAACAAACCTCAAAACCATTCCAAACACAGTTAGACTAGCACCACAAGCAATCACTTTCTTTTGCAATGCCATGAATAGTCCTGCATAGATATAGACAAATCCTCAAATATATATATATATATATAAACAAGTTAGCAAATCATAAAAAAAAAAATGAATAAATAAATAAATAAATAATTATTATACTTAATGGCTTAATTTTTCTGTTTGGATAGCATTACTCAATTAATCAAATGAAAACTTTGTTCAAGCATTTAGAAAGATAACACTCTTTCATGCTGTGCATGTTTTATATATATATGGATGGTAGTACAGCTCACCAAGACTAAACATGGCAGTGCCTGTTCCAGCTTTTGACATGATCAATATCGACCCTTCAATGATGTTTGGCATCTTTAAATGCCACCTTAACGAATCCATAAGATAAAAACGCCAACGTCAGTAGTTCTTAGGATAATACTTGCCCCAACCCTATCAAGCAATATCCTCTCTTACCCACATTGATGTGTCCTATATAATGTAATTGTAACAAGTATAAAAATTGATTTAAGCTGCTTTTTCTTCTTCCTTTTATAATTTTCTTAATTTCAAGAAATACACATGTACACCCGAGAACCAAGTCTTAAACCACCAAGACAGTACCGCTGGAGCGTGAGCCCGTGCATGGTGCACCACACTCACAAAAAAAGGTGGGCCTCACTAGTGGGTCCCACCACTGCCATTCATAAAAAAAAAAAATGTCAGGCGAAGGTAATATTCGGTGTGCCCAGTGCACTAGCACATCAGAGCCGTCTGTGTAGACACACGCAAGAATATACGGCTTTGATGTCTTGGTGCATCGGACACACTAAATATATTCTCCAATGTCAGAAATTGTTCGGTAATATATACTTGTATCAACCTTATAAAATAATATGCTCTCTAACCAATTGGCTATATTTTATTACTCATATTGTATTAATGACATGATATTACTAATTTATTAAATATTAACGATATGACCCTCTAAAATAAAACACGACGAGATATAATTAATTGATAGGGAATATTTTCCGCTGGTGGGATGATACCAATTCACATGGGACTTTCTGAATAATAAGAAGAGAATATCACGTGCTAGTGTTCGTCAAATAAAAAGCATGCATGCATTTTCTACATACCTTCTGGATGGGAAAGCCCAAGCAAGACCAAGAACACAAGCATATAAATTAGGGTTCTTAACCAGCTTCTTCCAAACCACCTTCATCAGATGCCAGAAAGAAGGTCGAGTACTGCTCACCACAATGTGCTCATCACCTTCCAAATCTTTCCCCGGTTCGCCAGAGAGATCAATCGAATCCCTGGTAGTTGTATTTGAAGCAAAGTCCGCCCCGGTCCTTCTGAACTCCAACACAAACAATAGTATCGTCAGCCACACGATAGACTGCAAGACCGATGATTGGAGAACGAGGTCTTCACCCATCTGACCATACATGGCCTGCAAGAGGGGCACACCTAAAATCAAAGTATTACTTAGAGTAGAGAGTGAACAGCTTGTTATAGACCAGACATAGCTTCCCTTGCTACTACACTTAGCCCAAAAGGCAATCACTAACACAATAATGCATTTGGAGATGACATCTGCACCAATGAATGGATAATTCATTGCAAAGGGATCAACATGAGATGTGAAATCAAAGGTGAAGAGAGGGAGGGTGAAATAGCAAGCTAAGCGATTTATCGCGTCGCACTGTTCTGGTGTGAATAAATGCCACCATTTCACTGAACCATAACCTAAAAATAGAGCTACATAGAGTGGTGTCATGGCTACCACCACCTTGTAAACATCTCCCCACTCTATCATTCTTAATTATATGTTGTCTCTATATAAATATATAGAAAGGGTCTGTATATCTTTCTTAGTTTAGGGTTTTGGACAATTTTTCAGGTGTAACATATTGATGAATGCAAAGGGCAGAGCTATTTATATGCATGCAATACTACATTTTCATAGATTGAATTGGTGGGTCCATATGGTTTCAATACCGTGGAATCCTAAAAGGTGACACAAGTATTGGTGGGGGGTTTGGAAAAGTCAGGGTGTTGTTTTCACTTATGGAACCTTTTATTTATTTATTTTATTTTTTGTGTGCTTGTTCTGGTCATCAATGCAAAGAATAAGGTTCGATTAATGAATGATTTCGTCCAGCAATTATTCCACCCAACCATCCCATTAGGTTTTTGGTATTCTGATATATTATTATTATTGTTTTTTTGGTAGGTTATTCTCGTCCATTCATTTTTGAAGTGGTTTACTCACCAACGTAAGTGTGAAGCTCAAATTTGTTGGGTTGTGGTAGACTGATGGTGACACATGAGGCAGACTCTGATCTCGTGATTGTAGCCAAATTGGTGTTTTACACCACTTAACGTACGGTAGTTAAAAGTTCAGATTTTAGTTCCAGTTCTTACACTGGACCTAATTTACTTTGCATTATCTCACTTGGGACGTAGAGTGAGAACTCAAAACTGCAATTTTAATGACGGTTCTATATATTGTTAGTGATGGACTTAGAAATTTTGTTGAGAGGGGTTCATTAATAAACAAGCGTATATATCTGAAGTGTCGCAAATGCATATAAGAGCAATTAATCTCTCTCTTGATCTGTATAAGACGGACATACATGGAGCTTATGAGTAAGTCTAACCATAACTTGCAATTACAAAAAGGACAAACATTTTAGTATCTTCAAAATCTTCATTGAAAAAAGGAAAAAGAAAAAGATAAAAGAAAAAATGTACTATATTATTTATACATTCAGTGAGATTTCTATCAAGTTCTCTGCATATGAAACATTTTCTTAAGAAATCAATGAATATTAGTTTACATGGTATGATTTTTTGTGATTGGGTATTTGAACCCTACTACATATTATATAGAGAAAAGTACAGAAAACACCCCTGAACTATACCTTTCGTAGCACTTTTACACTTATTTAAAAGGTGTGAAAAAAACACCCCTATTTTTTTCAATTTGTGCGAAAACACCCCTCAATTAATGTAAAATCTATTTTACCTTTTTGCTCTTCCAAAAATACACCTACCAAACCTTACTCCCCACCCCACAACGGTAACCCCATCTCTTGCATCATCGCCTCATCTACTACCACATTTTTTACCCAAACCCATATTGAACACCTTCTAACCCCTTCTTATTTTAGCGCCTAACAGCCCCTTATGTACAGAACTCTTTGTCTGCTATTGTTCTCTGGCAGTCAATCGCATAGCAACCTTTGTTGACCAGCCCACGGTGTCACTAATGACAACTAATTTGGTTCTTGCAAATTGTCCAAGGTAGTTGTTGCCCCTTCCCATGGCAAGTGCTCATGAACAGACCCAAAATGGGTTTCTACCAAGAAGAGAGAATTATGTTTTTGGTATTATATATATATATATATATATATATATATAGGTCAAGTGTAAAAAACACCCATCAAGTATGCTTATAGTGGATATCACACCCTTCCTGTGCAAAAAACACGCCTCAAGTTTCAATTTGGTGCAATTAAGTCTCTCTTGGAAATTTAAAACCAAACTTGACTAAAATACCCATAGTCAGCAATTTTATAAAATATATAAAAATACAAAAATTTGTAAAAAGACCAAAAAGGATTCTGCGAAACTCAGTTCGGTTCTTGGGCTTCAGTTTCACGATCAACATGAAACTCCGGGGACTTCACAGATTGCAGTTTGAACACTTTTTTTGTAGGAACAAGACTCTTCAAACAGACCCAGACTAGACATAACTTTGAATTAGTTCAACAATGAACAAAGAACAAAATCAAATGGCTCTGATTAATCTAGCTTTTAAGTTTTAATACAGATACATACTTCACCCGATTTGGTGTTTGAAGCGGTGATGAGATGGAGTGCGAATCTGGCGAGAAAATCGGGTGAAATAATGATCGGAGGCGAACTGCGTGGTCGTTCATCATTCGGCGGGATGTCGCGGTCACCGGAGTTTTTTTCGAGCCAGATCGTTCTCATCCTTGTCAACTACGCCATTTCACGCCGTCGTCCCTCATGTTTCCACCATCTGACCCACTGCCTTTGTAAATGCACAAATGCATTTGAAACTATGACGCCGCACTGTTCGGAGATGACGCCGCAACTGCGGCGGCTTCAGGTTCACGTCGAAGCCCCTCGACCCCATGTTTCCTGATGAGTCCCCATTTGAACGTAAACCCACAAAAAATTAATTTAAACCCAAATAACGTGAAGGTGGTTTCGGAATTACCAAGTGTCCCTACCAACGAAGCGTTCTCGAATCTTCTGGCGAAGGTGGTGCCGGCCAGAAGCTACACTCTACAAATATCGAGGGAAATACGACAGCGGCTCCCGCCGCCGCCGATGACAACCACCTTTTGAAGGTCGACCATCACTTCTCCATCTCACTAACTTCCCCTACACCGTCTGCCCTGCCATCCAACCCAATAGTGGCCACCCCGTCCTCAAGCACGGCGGATTTCCCCTCCCGAAACACCGATCGCATGCACCCTTGCCCATTTCAGCCTCCACCACCACTCCTCATTTGAGATTCACCCACAAACAAATAAATATTGGCCATAGAACAAACGTCGCCGCTACCACACCGACATCTCAGCATTTCTCTTTCCTTTTATTAACGACTTTTATCTCCGTCGATGATGACAACCTCGACGCCATTGCAATTTTTGTGTTAAGAGGGGAAAGAGTGATGACGTGGAGATGGGTCAAAGCTGAATTCTGCGGCCATGGCTAACTTGTCCGAGTTGGACTAGGGGTGAAGGTAAATTGTAAAATGACACAGCTTAATGGGCATTTTCGGAAGAGTAAAAGGGTAAAATGGGTATGACAGTAATAATTTATATCATATTCTTGACAGAGGGGTTATTTTGCACAATTTCAAAAGATTAGGGGTATTTATTGCACACTTTTTCAAATAAGGGGTAAAAGTGCTTCCCAGAGTATACTTGAGGGGTGTTTTTAGCACTTACCCCATATATATATTAATGTAATTTTGCGTGTGCATATATTTAGAAAGGGATAGTGTCTATATATATATATATATATATATATATATATATATATATATATATATATTTCAGGAGAGTGTGTAAATCAATTGTGGAAGTTAAAATCCATAACTAGTAAGCCTAACCCCACCCAATCAATTGTGAAATCTAATTTGGTCCTTACAGATTGTCCAATGTAGTTGGTGCCCCCTCCTGTGGTAGGTGCTTATGAACAAACCCAAAATGGGTTTCTAACCAGAAGAGAGATAAATTATGTTTTTGGTATTATATATATATATATATATATATATATATAAATGTATTATGTATATGTGATTTCTTGTTGAGAGATGAGAAAGGAGATGAGAGGAGAGCAGAGCAGAGGTATGGTGGTGGCGGTAGTGAGTAGAGATGGTGGCGGCTGGAGAAGGTGACGATGGGAGTAGGTGAAGAGGAGAGAGGAAGGTGATTATAAACAACCGTCAATCTCTTCCCTGCCCTCTATACCTTTGATTAAGGCTCTCCCCTCTACAACCGTCTCTATATTATTTTGCAGAATAATGTTTAATCTCCATTTTGGTCTTTTTACAAAAATAAATAAATAAATAAATAAATTATTTTACATTTTTATAAAATTATTTAATAAAGGTAATTTGGTCAATTTAAATTTTAAATGTGTCAGGGGGACCTCATTGCACCAAATTGATACTTGATGGGTGTTTTTTGCACGTGAAGGGTGTGATATGCACTATAAATATAATTGAGAGGTGTTTTTTGCACTTGCCCCGGCAATATTGGATGTGGGTGTATATACTATTGCTTGAACTGATAGGGAAAAAAAGGTGACTAGTAGATAGCGGTTAGGTTGTTAATCCCTTTTGGATTGCCTCCATGCTATGCTGTGTATTTAACAGTTTGATTGGCCTATTGGCCAACTCTCTAAATTTTCACACATATATGCATCAGACTGGTCTGTTCTCTTTAAGTACCTTCGAATTCAGTACTGGAATAGGATTCGACAATGAGTTTTGAGTCAGTGATTGGAAAACTTTCACTTTCTCAATCTTGATTCCAATACAAATTCCAGAATTATGACCCTAGTTGAGCCAAAGATTTTCCATTACCATCATAGAATTACTTTGCTAGCTTATGTCTCATATGAATATGGCTGACAAAACCCTTATATGGTATATACTGTGGATGATCATATATATGGAATAAATTCCATCTTCAAGTAAATGTTGGCTGTTCTAAGTGCACTCCTGGCGGCACAATTTCTTCAAACTTGTACCTGGCTTCCATGAACTCACTCTCCACTAGCTATTTTCTTGGCCACTTCATTGGTTTCATGTTGAATTCCTTGTTTGTTGCAAGAACTCCACTCACATTCCACTAATTTGAGTTCATGTATGGAAATATGGAGAAAGTATACAATATTTCAGGATATCCCTCTTAATGAAAATTTTCTATTTTTCTTGATAATAAAAAAGTTAGGAGTTTTCAAGAGAAATGAGAGGTTTCCATTAAAAGGTACAGCTTATCAAAATATTGTATAATGAATTTATATTAAAAGTTGGTGCTAGCTAGAAGTTCATGTTATCAATTGCAAGGTGGGTTCTAGTATGAAATAGTGATAATAATTAAGATATTGTAATGACCTGGTTATTTCCTTACTTTCATTTTTTCTTAGAATTTTACGGATGAATTTTTTTCGTTGAAAATTCTTTTCTAAGTTCGGTTTCTCGTCACTTAGTATTGTCTCTAGTGCTCGAAAATGGTTTTTGAGACTCTTTCCTTTAGATTGACAACTTCCTTAAAGGACCGCGTCATTTCCACATTTTTCATTTTTCGACACTATTCATTTTTCGTCCTTTTCCCTATTTTGTCTTTTCTCTGTTTGTCACTTTGTTGGCAAAACCTCACTTTTTGTGTTCGGAGTTGGTTTTTAACTTCATGTATCTTCATTCTAAGTGGTTTCCACTAAATACGTATCTTTACTCTTGTAGGAAAGTACTTTGGTTGCTCCTAGTGTCTATAGGGGTATGGATGCATAGTTTTTTCAGAATCTTTTTCTTTTCTTGGGGTGTTTTTCATAAATATCTTTTGAAGATATTTTATTTCAAGGGTTTTTAAGAAAATATTTTTGGAAGATATTTTCATTCTGGGTCATTAGTGTAGTTTTCACTTTTTAGAGGGGCCATTGTGCAATTAATGAAATTTATTGCAAAATGCCTCATTTTGAGCCTGGATCCTCGTACATGATTCATTTTCACATTTCGTCGAATTGTGTGCTCTTAGAATTTCCTTCTGGTCATTTTTCTCCAATTTTAGGGTTTGTGACCCTAGTTGCTGCCGAACTTGTTCGGGGCATATCTCTCTTCTCAGGACTCAGTTTTCAATGTCGTTTCTTCCATTATTCATATTTTCTCATTTTGGTTCTTTTTCGTTCACGGAGTTTTGCCATTTGAGCGCGTCTGCTCAAATTTCACTTTTCCGGACCCGGCAGGGCCTTTTCGGGGCACTTTTAGGGTTTTCCTATAAATAGGGGGTTATAAAATTAAAAACTCATCTTCTCCTCTCATCATGCATGACCAGCAACTGCCATGGCAGCCCAAGGGGGGCTGCCACCCTTCTTCTCTCAATTAAACCTCATTCCCTTTGTTATAAAGTCATAGGGCCTTTGCGTTTTGTGTTTGTCTTGACGACGCGCATCTTTCCCCCTTATTAGAACCTGTTTTTGGCCAAATTTTGAGTTCATGTTTGAGGTCAAGATAGGATTTTGGTAGGCCCTCTTTAGAGTTTAATGTTCACCATGTTGTCCCCGACAAAACCCCGAAGTATCGTCGGATTCGGAGCGGTTTCATTTTGGTGGCTTTTGAGATTTTCATCTCAAATTGAGGTAGGGGATGTCTTAGGTATATATTAATGTTGTATTGATTATTATATACGCATATATAACTTGTAAGCATGCTTTTGTTCAAGTTTTAGAATTTAATTTAATTATTTTCTATATTTAAGATTTAATTCTTATTAAGGTGTGTACTTTAGAATTAAATTGTGGCATGCTAGTAAATTAGGCCTTAGTATGTATATCAACATATATTAAATTGGGAACATTTGAATAAGAAATGCAAATTTTATTTAATATATATTTTTTGTGAAAGATTAATTCACATAGTTGTAACAAGTATGAAATCAACTTGTAATGTGATATTAAAATAGGCTTTTGTATGTTCTTCAACCTATGTAAAATTGAGGACATTTGGAGTCATTTGGAAATCTAGAGAAAATTAATTAATGAGTTTAATTAATTTTATCTTAAGTGTTTTAATCCCTTGATTCAATATTTGTTGCAAAGTTCAGCTTTCAGTTTTGTATTTTAGCGGCTTTTTAACCCTCATGACCAAATTTCATGGAGGGGCATTTTGGGCATTTTACACCGAGTTTTTTTCATTTTCTCTCGTGCTGCTGAGAAGAAAATTTGATTCCGAGAGAGGTTTCTTTTTCGTGTTTTTCCAGAAAAATTTCTTTGGTAGCCCTTTTTTGATCTCATATGTGGACAATCACTGTAGTATCTCTTGACCTCTTCTGATCTAGGGGCATTTCGGGTATTTCACATTGTGTTTTTTTTCGTTTTCTTTCACCTGGTCAGGTAGAAAACTCGATTTTAGGGGGTTTTCTTCTTCATGTTTTTTCAGAAAAACTCGTTTCGACCTCCGTTTCAAGCCTCAGTTCTGGAAACTCATTTTTTTTTTCTTCTTGCTGTTAACATGTGCATGCCATTGGGCTCCGCATAGGGCGCCGGTGGGCTCGTGCATCAGCGCCGGGCGAGCTATGGCTTTCGTCGGGTCGCCGCGACGTTTCAACTTCAAACTCTCATTTTTTTCTCGTCCGGACTCCAAATCGAGTGAACTATTTTTGAACTTGACTAATTTTTCGCTGTCTTTTCAATGGTGTGCTCGGTTGTACCTAGATCTTCCTGGATAATTACCAGTTTACCCTTTTTACTTTAAGTGCTTGTTTTTCTTCGTCATGTCATTTCTCCTTTGTCCGGACTCCGAATCATGCGATTCTTAAGTAAATCTTGATTAGTTTTTCGTTGTCTTTTCAGCGGTGTGCTCGGTGGCACCAGAATCCATAGTTTTAAAAAATTACCATTTTGCCCCTAGGGGCTTATTTGGTCTTTTTCTGGTCTTTTCTTCCGCGTCGGTTCTCGTGGAGTTCCGTAGCCTTATGAAAGGTCACTTTAGTATCATAGGGATGTTACATATCCTTAGAGACTTGTTTTCTGTTTTCGCTTCCGCATTTCGGATCCGTTATCGGGTTAAACTACGGTTCATCACAGATTATGTTGTGTTGCTTTCAACTTTCGTGCACATTTAAATATAAAAGCAATACTGGGCCGTTAATGATGAATTCACACTAATCACCATTACTTTGCTAATGTCATCAGTGTTAATTAAATCTCACTGATTCATGTTGATAAAGGTATTAATGCTATAACTGTTGAATGGTATTGAATCGATGAGTGATTCAATAACTACAATGGTTTGTCATTAGTAGTTTCATTGAAAAGAATCTAATGGAGATGCTGCAACCTCTTTTTTAGAAACGTGTAATGGCCATATTGTGTGAATAATCTAATAAATGGTATAATTATGAAGGCCAAGTGGGAGATTGTTAGAAATTTATCTCTTTAATATGGCCTTTATATTATTATACATATGATATATTAGATACTTCCATGAGGAGGGTTTTTTAAGAAATTAATTGGAAGGTGATCCAATATTAAGTGCACCTATATGAAAAACCAAATGTGTAAAGATAGATACACTTCTAACGCAATTTGAGTTACATAAATACTCTTTTATTTATTAAGTGATTAATACTTCACTAATGGAATTGGAGTTAGTGGCCACTTAATGAAGAGTTAAGTGATCCTTTAGTAACTCTTGAAGTTATTATTCACTTAATAAACAATTAATGAAGAGTTAAAATTAATAAAGAGTTAATGAAGTCTCTTGTAACTATTGGTGTTCTTATGAAAATATAAAAGTCTTTGATGGGAAGACTAACTTCAATGAACTAATACTATATATAAAGGTCCTAAACCATACTCTCCCATGATGTGAATTGTGAAATGAAACACCACAATTAGTACCCATTAACTATAGAGAGAGAAGTTTGAAGATCTTATAATTTTACATTGGTTATTCAGAATAGACGGAACCTAGCTTTTGGCTCATTTTAAAGTTTAGTCAGCATCAATAACTAAGGCTCAAAATCTCTTACTCATAATGGATCAAAGTAAGATATGTACCACTTCTAAATTTTATAACTCATTGTGTTTTTGTGCATCAAAGTTGAATCCTAATGGGCTAATTAAAATTAAATTGTTTCTTATTATGTCTAATAATATGTTGTTTAAATTGGATAGAATGATTAATTTAATTGTTTTAACAATTAAAATTAATGTTTAAATGATTTTGAACAATGTTTATAAAACTTTATATTGTTTATTTGAGATGTAGATTAATTACTTGGAAGGTAAGTTAGCTACATGCTATTTAAACTATTGTATTGCATAAATAAATGAAATATTTATCTGTATGATGTGTATCATATTATCTCTGGATTAATTGATGTATTATTATTCTGTTACATCATTTATTGGACTAGATGGTTTAATGAACTGGTATGGGACGGTGGCATTATAGGGATGGATTAACCAAAGAAGTTAAATCCTACCTATTTATTTATAAGGGAATGGATTAACCAAAGAAGTTAAGTCCTCCTTATTCTTGTCAGGCCACTGTATCAAATGGATGACATTTATTTTATAAGGATCTTTATATATTTGATTATGGTGTCATGATATGAGCTTAAGTCTCAGGATCATGGTTAGGGTGTGTATATTGCCTAGGATGGATAATTGGATATAATAGACATCTGTGTACCTTGGTAGGTCTAAGTACTCATGCCCACTGATGAGCGTTGAATATATGCATATTCGAGCCCCTAAATACATATCTGTTAAGGCTTAAAGTGATACTTTTATCCATAGTTAGACTAATTTATGATTAATGTGTGTTTGTAGGTACTTTCCCAGAATAATAGTTAAAACCGGGACTTTATAATGATATCGAAGCTTACAGAGTCGTTGTCGGTCATTCAGAGCAAGCCGGGAGCTAAACTGGTGAAGTTTGAAGCAATTAAAACCTTAGAGCCTGAGCCCAAGTGTTGCGGTTCGAGCATTATAACAAAGAAAAGAAGAAAAGTCAATAAAGCCCAAATGCTCGAGCATCAGTACCTTGATGCTCAAGCCTTAACCAAGGGTGCTCGAGCCTTGACCCTCAAGCTCGAGTATGAGGCGTCGAAAATTAATGAGTTTATTTTAATAAAAGGCTATACTCCCAGATCTCGTGCATCATATCCATGATCGAGCACTATCCACAGAGGATCGAGCGTCATCCATTGATGCTTGAGCATGGTACCTAATGCTCGAACCCATGAAACTTGGATCGAGCAATGTTAAAGGAATTCAACCCCAAAAATATTCTACGTGTTGAAGAAAAAAACGCTTCGGAAAATAGTTAAAGAAAATTGGCTAAGTGTCAATGTGATGATCGAGCACCATTCACTGATGCTCGAGCATCTATCTAAAGAAGCTCGAACAATTATTCCTGAAGCTCGAGCATGAGCCTAAAGCTCAAGCATCCGTTCCTGAAGCTCGAGCATTGCATGACATGTCAGATTAAAAGCTGTGGGATTACTATCTTTTCAGCCGTATCTCATCCCAGTTGGGCCAGGAGACCTAAAAGCCCACCAAATATATATTTTCTTTTATAAAAGATGGCGTAAGCCTTGAGAGAAGAGGTCCAGAATTTTAATCTCGTTTACGGTATTATTCAAAAGGTTGAAGGTCTGGTGACTTTTAGGGTTCTTACAACCTTGAAAGTGAAGATCCTGAGAAGAGAGGTGCCGTCCATGACGATGGAGATGAACTCAACACAGAAGATATCCAACCTTGTCATGAGTAGCTAAATCCTTTCTTAGGGCACTGATGTAACCCAACGTTATATTATTGTTTGATTGTTTTGACTTTAGATTTATTTTAATATATGATGTTTTTTTGATTATATGACTACGAGCATTTGAGACAATTCAAGTGGTTTTTCATGCTGCAGTAGAATATAAACTGTTATTACCTTGTCTTAAATATAATAATTTATGTTCTATTCTCAACCTAACTCGTTGTACGGTATCTGGTGGAGCCCTGCTGGACATGAGAGTAGAGGTCATATAATGGTGTTCCAACGTATTTTACAGAATAATGTTTTCATAATCTATGCTTAGGAAAGGTGGTTCATTCGCAAAGTAGTTAAAGTAGGTAGAGTAGGTAGGCGAATAGTCCACGCTAACCGCAAATAGGTTATAGTTAGCTAATTTTGTAAAACATCTTTCTTTAAACTCTGAACTGAATGAATGTTATTGAGTTCAATTCATTTGAAAACAGAATTGGTTAAAGTCCCAAATTGATTTAATTGACCATAGTATAACGATTGTGGTGAAGTCAAAGCCCTAAGACTTTTCCTCTCTGATCGTTTAATTTAGTTTAATTTGTTTTAATTGATTATTTTATAGTTTAAGTTTGTTAAATCGTAACAACCAACAAACTTCCCAATTGAGTTACTTGTAAACCATAGAACAAAGTTAAAAACTAAGTTACAAATCTCTTCTCCCTGTGGGTTCGACATCCTCTTTGCATAGAGCTATATCCTACACGGTATCGTACAATTGCGAGAGACACATCAATTTTTGGCGCCGTTGCCGGGGAAATTGTTTTTGTTTTAGCTTTTAATTAGTTATTTTGTCAGTCTACGGACTTTCTGATATCTCATTTTAATTCTTTTTCTTTTCAGGTACAAATTAGCAGTGAGGATAAAGATGCTTAAGGGAGAAAAGCTTCGGTTTATTAAACCTTTTGTGAGTTCTTATTGTTTTTCTTATTACTAAGAATATTTTCTTTTTATTACTATTAGGATTAGTGGAACTAGTGCATGTTAACTCGTCAAACTAAGTTAAAACCTTTAGTGTATGATCCAGAAATAGAGAGAACTTTGGGTCAGTTAAGAAAGCTTAAAAAACATTTGAATAATATTGATAGTTCCTTTGAAAGTATGGCTGAGCAACATAATGCACCTGGTAATAATGGTAATGGTAATGGAGAATGGGTTCCACCTATTCCTCCACAACAACAATTACGGGACCATTTCATACCAACCACATATACTTCCCCTTCGTGCTTTATTTTTCCGGATGCTGAGGCAACCCATTTTGAGATCAAGCCTGATATGATCCAAATGCTTCCTACTTTTCATGGGTATGCAACAGAGGATCCTTATAAGCACTTGGATGTGTTTTTGGAATTGTGTTCAACTACCAAGTTGAATACTTTATCAAATGATTCATTCAGGATGCATCTTTTCCAATTTTCTCTTAAGGATAAAGCAAGAACCTGGTTGCAATCCCTTCCAACAAATTCCATATCTACATGGGACATGTTGCAATAGGAGTTCTTCAAGAAATACAATACTGTGGGTAAAACCACATAAATGTGGAGAGAAATCATGGCATTTTCCCAAATCCCAGGAGAACAGCTTCATGATGCATGGGAGAGATATAATGACCTTCTGAGAAAGTGTCCACACCATGATATTGCTCAGTGGCACTTAATACAAATTTTCTATGATGGTCTTACTAATTCATATAGAATCATGGATGATGCTTCCAGCAATGGAGTTTTTCTGCGTAAGAGTCTGGCTGATGCTTGGGAACTGTTTGAGCCCCTAAGTGAAAACTCAGTGCAACATGCTTCTTCCTCTAGGTCTAGGTCTTCACCTGGAATGCATAAACTTGAAAAAGTTTTTGAGGTAAATAAATCTAATGAGTTAGCCGCTCAAATAGAAGCCTTGAACCATAGGTTCGATAAAATTATATCATTTGGCTTTACGCCTGTTGTTAATCCACAAACTGCCTTGCCAAAGGAAGTTTGTTCAATCTGTGTTAATCCTAACCATTTTGCTGACACTTGCCCTATGCTGGGACAATCATCTGAGATTCCACAGGAGCAAGTGAATGTTGCATTCTCTAGACCAGCTTATATTCCATATTCTGCTACATATAATCCTGGCTGGAGAGATCATCCCAATCTGTCATGGCGTAATCCAAACCAAGGAAATACTGCTCCCTAATCTCAGAGGCAATACCAAAATTCATCTAATCCTATGCCACAAAATAATTCTTTCAACCAGTTTGGTATTTACCGTCTACCTCAGTTTAGGAATCAATCCACTCAAGTTTTAAATCTTCCACCTCCTCCTAGAAATTCTGCTTTTGAGGAACAAGTACTCAATGCTCTAGGTGAAATTAAAGCCAATACCCAACTTTTGAATTCTCATTCTCAAGCCATAGCTAAGCTAGAGGCACAAGTTGGGCAAATAGCGAGTACTCTATCTCGAAGAGAGGATGGAAAGTTGTTTAGTCAGCCAATAGCCAACCCGAAAGGGTAGACTAACATGATTGATGAAACCAATTCATCAGGTATTCATCATGAGTAAGTTCAGGCTATCATTACATTAAGGAGTGGTAGAGTGGTTGATAACCAAGTAAAGAAAGAACAGGAGGAAAAAGAAAGGACTAGGATTCCCATTATTCCTATCATTCAAAATCTACATCCCAATGATGTTTCCTCAAGTGCTATTCCACAATCCATAAGAGGAGTTGAAGATGGAATCACTTCTTTATCTACTCCTAACCCTGAGATAGCTTATGAGCCAAAAGTGCCTTATCCTAAACATCTCAAGGAAACCTCCCACTTTGGTAAACAAGGGGAGAAAATTCAAGATATGATGGAGGTCTTCAAACAGGTCAAAATCAATCTTCCTCTGTTTGATACAATAAAGCAAATTCCAGCCTATTCCAAATTTCTAAAGGACTTGTGCACTCTTAAAAGAAAATTCAAAAGCCAAGTTCCTAAGAAAGTTTGTCTCACCGAGTATGTCAGTGCTATTCTTAAGTATAACACTCCTTTAAAGGTTAATGATCCTGGTGCCAATACAATTTCTTGCACCATTAGAAACAATGTGATAGAGCGAGCACTTTTAGACCTTGGAGCAAGTGTTAATCTTATTCCTTACTCGATGTATGAGAAGTTAGGTTTGGGAGAGTTAAAACCTACGTCAGTTGTTCTACAGTTTGCTGACTGTTCTATCAGACGACCACGAGGTATTGTTAAAGATGTACTCATAAAAGTGGCCAAGTTCTATTTTCCGGTCAATTTTCTAGTTTTTAATACAGAATCGGTCCACGATTCCAAAAAGTATATTCTAATCATTCTTGGGTGACCTTTTCTAGCCATAACAAATGCTTGCATTAACTGTAGGACTGGAGCCATGGATCTATCTTTTGGAAATATGAAAGTCAAGCTAAACATCTTCAATGCTATTCATCATCCCCACGATGATAGTGAATGCTTCTTTCTTAATGTTATTGATGAGTTAGTTGAGGAATCACTCCCAACTATTTTATCCAAGGATCCTTTAGAAGCTTGTCTGAATCACTTCAACTATGAAGATTTCGATATCGATGCTTCAATAGCTGAAGTGAATTCTTTGCTAAATTCCACTGCTATCACAGATTTTCCTCTAAAATCTAGGTTAGAGCTGCTTCCACCACTTTCTAGTACTCCGTCTATTCCTTCTTTAGAGTCTTTACCTAAGCTTGAGCTTAAACCACTACCAAAAAAGCTCAAGTATGCCTTCTTGGGTTTAAATGACACCCTCCCGCTGATCATTGCTTCCAAACTTACAAGTTCCCAAGAAAGAAGTCTCTGAAAAGTTCTTGAGCAAAATAAAGAGGCTATTGGGTAGAGTGTGGCTGATTTAAAAGGATTTAGCCCTATAGTTTGCATGCATCAGATTCATTTGGAGGATCCTTCTCGAACATATCGAGAACTCCAACGAAAATTGAATCCTAATATGAAGGAGGTGGTGTTGAAGGAAATTGTGCTAGATGCGGGAATAATATACCCCATCTCAGATAGTAAGTGAGTGAGTCCTACTTAAGTAGTACCTAAAAAGACAGGTATTATAGTAGTTGAGAATTTTAAGGGAGAATTAGTTCCACAGCGCACCACTACTGGATGGCGTATGTTTATTGATTACCGGAAACTCAACTCTGCTACTAGAAAAGATCATTTTCCATTTCCATTCATTGATCAGATTCTAAAGCGATTGGTTGGCCAGAGCTATTATTGCTTTCTAGACGGATATTCAGGCTATAATCAAGTGGCCATTGATCCTAAGGATCAAGAGAAAACTACTTTCACTTGTCCATTTGGTACATTTACATATAGACGAATGCCTTTTGGATTATGTAATGCACTAGCAACATTCCAGGGGTGTAAGATGTTTATCTTTTCGGGCATGGTTGAAAATTTTCTCAAAGTCTTTATGGATGATTTCTCTGTTTTTGGGTCCACATTAGAAAACTGTCTTCAAAATCTTTCCCTAGTGCTTCAGCGTTGTAGGAAACAAATCTAATTCTTAGTTGGGAGAAAAGCCATTTTATGGTTCAAGAGGGTATTATGTTAGGACATATCATTTCGAAGAGAGGTATTGAAGTTGATAGAGCGAAAGTCGATTTGATTTCCAAATTGCCTCCTCCTACCTCCATAAGGGGAGTGATTTCTTGGGCACGCTGGCTTCTATCGACGCTTCATTAAAGATTTCAGCAAAATTTCCCGTCTTTTGTGTAATCTCCTTGTAAAGGATGCTCCGTTTGTCTTTGATGAATCATGCCTTGAAGCTTTCCAAAAGCTTCGCTCTCTTCTTTCTTCAGCTCCTATTATGAATCCTCCAAATTGGGCTCTTCCATTTGAGATTATGTGTGATGCATCTGACTATGCTATGGGTGCTGTCTTGGGAGAACGAGTGGATAAGCTTCCTCATGTTATCTACTATGCTAGCAAAACTCTTTCAGAGGCACAGTTAAATTACACCACTACTGAAAAAGAATTGCTTACAGTTGTCTTTGCTTTGGATAAATTCATATCATATCTATTAGGTTCCAAAGTCGCAGTCTATTCTGATCATTCTGCTTTGAAACATCTTTTTTCAAAAAAGGAAACCAAACCCGTTTAATTCGATGGATCCTCTTGCTTCAAGAATTTGATTATGAAATCCGGGATAAGAAAGGGTCAGAGAATGTTGTAGCTGACTATCTTTCTAGAATTCTGATTGAGGATACCTCAACTTTACTTCCAGTTTGTGATTCCTTCCCGGATGAACAACTGTTTGAGGTTTCTTATAAGGATTTGCCTTGTTTTGCTGATATTGTGAATTACCTCGCAATAGGCAAAATTCCTTTTTCTTGATCAAAACAAGAAAATGATCGATTCTTCTCCCAAATGAGGATGCATTATTGGGAAGACCCTCAACTATTCAAATATTGTGCTGATTAAATAATTCGTAGATGTGTTCCTGAAAGTGAGTTTCATAGTATTCTGACCTTCTGTCACAGTTTGGCATGTGGAGGTCATTTCAGTGCACAGAAAACTACATCTAAAATTCTTCAGTGCGATTTCTTTTGGCCTTCACTCTTTTGGGATGCTTACTTATTCTGTAGGTCATGCCTTAGATGTTAGCAGCTAGGATCAATCTCCAGAAGAAACATGATGCCCTTGACTCCAATCCTAATTATAAAGGTTTTTGATGCTTGGGGTATTGATTTCATGGGTTATTTTGTTCTGTCTAATAAATATGAGTACATTTTTGTGGCTGTTGATTATGTATCTAAATGGGTTGAAGCAGTAGCTACCAAAATCATCGATCACGCAGTCGTGGTTGAGTTCATTCAAACGAATATTTTTAGTCAGTTTGGTATGCCACGAGCTATCATCAACGATGGAAGTGCTCATTTCTGTAATAGGTATTTCCGTACCTTAATACAAAGATACTCTGTCACCCATAAAGTCACTTCTGCCTACCATCCCCAAATAAATGGCCAAGTAGAAATATCCAATCGTGAAATTAAGAGAATTCTTAAGAAAATGGTTATGCCATATCGTAAAGATTGGTCTTATAGGTTAAACGATGCTTTGTGGGCTTACCGGACTGCATATAAGACTCCGATTGGTATGTCACCTTACCGTCTTGTCTATGGTAAAGGATGTCATCTTCCTATAAAGTTAGAACACAGAGCTTTTTGGGCTATTGAAAAGCTTAACTTTGATATGACATCCACTGGTTCTAACAGGAAGCTTTAATTAATTGAGCTTGAAGAATTGCATAATGATGCCTATGAGAGTGCTAAAGTTTACAAAGCATAGACTGAGGCATTTTATGACAAACACGTCTTGCGTAAGACTTTTGAACCTGGGACGAAGGTTTGGTTGTTTAATACACGACTAAAACTTTTTCTTGGAAAGTTAAAGTCACGTTGGGAAGGTTCATACATAGATATTTCTGTTACATCATATGGTGCAACAGAAATACAAGATTGCAAGGCTGGACAACTGTCCAAGGTCAATGGACAGAGACTTAAACCCTACATATAGGCACAGTTGAGGCAGTAGAACTTCATGATCCTATTTACTTGGACTAGAAAGGTCAAGTTTTCGTTGAGCTATCGACGTTATAATTATCATGCTGTCGAGCTATCGACGTTAAACTTAGCATTTGTATGTTCTATCGTAGTTTATTTTGATTCTTATTTTGTTATTTCGTTATTTTTAATTTTTAATTTATTTCTTTATTTTTCTAGATTTTAGGTTAGTTAGGTTGGAATAAAATAGGGAAAAAAAATAAAAATTGAAAATTTCCAAAAATACAAAAATTTGTGATAATGCTCGAGCATGCAAGTTGAGGCTCGAGCATCAGTACCTTAAACTCGACCTTTCCATCATCATGATATGTAAGTATACATATCGGTATGCTCGAGCATCAGGATCAAAAAGATTAAAATCAGGAAACTGAGGACTCAGATTCCTAACAGATGAGGGACGGACGTCCCTTATAAAATCCTTCCACATTCTCTCCATATTTGTGTTTGGTGAAATTTCATACTCTAATCACGGATCTGCAGGAGACAATCCTAGAGGTAACAGTTCTTGTTCCTCTTCCTTCCATTATTTCTTCCAAGGATTCATTAAGTTCTAGATCTAGAAAGGGAAGAATGAGTTGCTACTTAGATGCATAATTCTTTACACATTTAACTTCAATTCATTATTCTTGATCAACTTGTGCTTGATTTATGACTTGAATTTTGAAACTCTGTTTAATAAAGTCCAGGTGAAGCTCGAGCATCCGCAACTTAAGGATCGAGCATTGGTTAAGGCTTGAGATCAGTATCACCTACTCGAGCATTAGTTTCTAGATTGCAAGGTTTTGGGAATTTTCGGTGATTGTAGGGATTTTAGTGCACATTACTATTTATTGAAAATAGGGATGGTTCGTCCTACGCCTTCTAAGCATGCTAGGATGAGCAAGGAAGATTTACCAAGTGCTTGGAAAGAGATTCCAATTTTTTATGAAACAACCTTTGATTATCAGGCGTTCATCAGGGATCCTAGCAATAGATGGGCTATGAAATCTTTCAGCAACAGGCACCTTCTTCACTTTATGGTCCCTATTACTCAGGTAGCTTATCCTCGTTTTGTCCGTTTGTTTTATCTTAATATGATTTATAGTGAGGATGACCCTTGGGAGCTTAGGACTACGATTGATGGACATGAATTGATTATTAATCCTGATGCTATTGCTGCAACTCTAGAATGTTATAATATGCTTCCTGAGGTTGTAGATGAAAGACGTAGTTGTCCTATTTTCATACCTTTCCCTAGAGTACTAATTACTGAAAGTCTGATTCAAAAACTATGTGATGGTGTATTCACGAGGAGAAAGCGTAGTAGTACTACTAAAGCCAAAATTCCTAAGAGGTTGTGGATTCTTGATTCTATCATCTCTGCTAATGTCCATCCTCTTGGATATAAGACTATTAGGAATACTGATTTTCTCTAAGCACTTTATGCTATTTAGTTTAAGCACTAGTATTCATTCCCTAGGATGATTTTCTGTCAGCTACTGGCGCTTTGGTCTGAAATTAGACCACATAAGGATATTCCTACATATGCGTTGCCTTTTCCATATATGATTACCAGGATGTTAGAGCTACAGGGTTAAGTGATATCTCACCGAGAGGAGTCGTGTAATGAGTCGCCACAGTTTGGAATGAATGTGTGGAGACATATGTCGGCACATCACCGCGATACTGTAGAGTTTGGTGATGAGGGTTACATTGCAGTTACTGTTAGGAAGGACGATGATAATGGAGAGGCTACGGATGAAGAGGTGTATCTCTCCATTTCTAGACCTCAGGTTAGGAGGAGACCCGCTCTTGCAGCCCAGCCTGAGAGTTCTTCTTAGGCTAAGATTAGAGATTTACAGGCTAGGGTGGCTGAGCTGTAGGATGGACAGAGAGTACTGGGGCAGATGCTGGCTGCATAGCAGAGCATTCTTGAGGAGTTATTGCATCGCACTCTGTCTGATCTTTCCACTTCTTCTGTCCCACCACCACCACCACCTACGGATTAGTTCTTAGGACTTTTTTGTATTTTTGTTGACTAGGGCAGTTCTTTTTGGCTGTATTTATTTTGTATATGATGTATAGTTATCCTAAGTCTTTCTTTTTAAAAGCATTGTACTAATTTTAGATATATATACATGTTTTTTGCTTATAGTATCCTTGCGTTGATATTTTTGTGCATTATGATATTGCTCTATGCTTACTCCATATGTTTGATACTCTGATGTATGTTGGAGTTTATTAATTTTGCCGGATACTACAGATTAAGTTTTGGGGTGATTTGACTTAAAGCACCCTTGGCTAGTTTTGAGGAACAACTATGTCGAAGGAGGAGATGTTAGAAATTCATTTTTAATCACCTATGCATTATTTTGCCCTTTCTTTGCTAGTCTGCTTATTTGGTAATATCTTTCTATCTCTCTTTTGTTCTTCCACATTGAGGACAATGTGCAACTTAAGTTTGGGTGTAAGGTAAGGGGGTATTTAAAATTTTTGCTAATACGAGAATATTATTTGCAGATACAAACATATGTTTGAGTCTATTGATGGTGATATACTCTATTTGCAGTCTGTTATTGGTTAGAAACGGTTTGTATGCTAAATTACTGTGAAAAATGAGTCCTTAAAATTTTTTGAAATCAATTGGTGGCCTGTGGTTCACTCTGTTTGGATAATTGTTGTTTAATGATGCTGATCTTTGAGATGCTACACCTTGCACAAAATTCACACTTGCATGAAGTCTATGGGGTAAAAATTGGAAGTCTTATTTTGTTTTGAGTTAGACTGAGATGATCAGGTAGATTTGATAGTTTTGAAGACCGAAGCATAAAAGAAAAAAATAGACGAATATTTGGTATGTATGTAGTAAAGAAAGAAAAAAAATCTTCACCAATGTGAATGAAAAATAAAAAAATAAAAAAAAATAAAAAAAAGAGAAGAAAAGGAAAGAAAAGTAGGAAAGGATCAAGTTCAGGTTTGTACTTAGATTGCTGGAGTGATTAAGTCCTTAGGGGTGTGTTCTGACACCTAATGCCCTAAGATCATCTAGTCTGGGAGTCATTTGCTGAAAGCTTGTTACATAAGGTGTTTAGGTTGCCTAAATTACTTGAACAATTAAGTCCTTAGGGATGTTTTAACACTTAATGCTCTAAGAACATCTGGTCTGGGAGTCATTGGCTGAAAGTTCGCTACAAGGGTAATTTAGAAAGCTTAATAAACCTGGACATTGCACAAGTATCCTTTTTTTAAAAATGCATACCTAAAAAGAAAAAAAAAAAAAATACAAATACCTTGGGAGTTGGAATTTGAAGAGTCTGCTTGTGAATTAAGGAATGATAAGGAATAGATATAAGTATGGACAGTAAGCCACACGATGAATTGTAGGATCACTTTTAAAAAGCATCTTTAGAGATTAAAATTGTTGAATAAATGATTGAACTGATATATGGGGACTATGGTTACTTAATCGAAATTGAAAGTTGAAAGTGGTTCTGATTATATGATTGGTATACTTGTTGTATTTGACTGATTAATGAACTACAGGGATGATGTGACTTGAGAACATATTTGAATAAACATACTGTGCATTTAAGGCACTGATTTAAGAAGTTTGTGGGTATCTTCATTAGAAACCTTCACGAGACTACAACTCGTTCACTAGGGGTAACCTAGGGGTTTAAAGGCTTGTTGCATAGGCTAAATACAACCGTAATTCCCACGAAAATGGCTTTTTAGTTCTGTATTGCTAAGGGACTAGCAATATGTAAGTTTGGGGGTGTGATGAGAGCTAAATATATGCATATTCAAGCCCCTAAATACATATCTGTTAAGGCCTAAAGTGATACTTCTATCCATAGTTAGACTAATTTATGATTAATGTATGTTTGTAGGTACTTTCCCTGAATGATGGTTAAAACTGGGACTTTATGATGATATTGAAGCTTACAGAGTCGTTGCCGGTCATTCAGAGCAAGCCTAGAGCTAAATTGGTAAAGTTTGAAGCAATTGAAGCCTTAGAGTCTAAGCCCAAGTGTTGTGGTTCAAGCATTACAACAAAGAAAAGAAGAAAAGTCAACAAGGCCCAAATGCTTAAGCTTCAGTACCTTGATGCTCGAGCCTTACCACAAGGGTGCTCGAGCCTTAACCAAGGGTGCTCGAGCCTTGACCCTCAAGCTCGAGCATGAGGCATCAGAAATTAATGAGCTGATTTTAATAAAAGGCTATGCTCCTAGGTCTCGTGCATCACATCTATGATCGAGTACTATCCACAGAGGATCGAGCATCATCCATTGATGCTCGAGCATTGAGCCCCTGATGCTAGAGCATGGTACCTAGTGCTCGAACCCATGAAGCTTGGATCGAGCAATGTTAAAGGAGTTCAACCCCAAAATTATTCTAAGTGTTGAAGAAAAAGACGCTTCAGAAAATAGTTGAAGAAATTTAGCTAAGTGTCAATGTGATGATCGAGCACCATTCACTGATGCTCGAGCATCTAGCCAAAAAAGCTCGAGCATGAGCCTAAAGCTCAAGCATCCGTTCCTGAAGCTCGAGCATTGCATGACACGTCAGATTAAAAGCTGCGGGATTGCTATCTTTTCAGCCGTATCTCATCCCAGTTGGGCCAAGAAACCTAAAAACCCACCAAATATATATATTTTCTTCCATAAAAGAAGGCGTAAGCCTTGAGAGAAGAGGTCCAGAATTTCAATCTAGTTTACGGTATTATTCAGAAGGCTGAAGGTGTGTTGACTTTTAGAGTTCGTACAACCTTAAAAGTGAAGATCCTGAAAAGAGAGGTGTCGTCCGTGACGATGGAGATGAACTCAACACAGATGATATTCAACCTTGTCATGAGTAGCTAAACCCTTTCTTAAGGCACTGATGTAACCCAACATTATATTATGGTCTGATTATTTTGACTCTGGGTTTATTTTAATATATGATGTTTTCTTGATTATATGACTACGAGCACTTGAGACAACTCAAGTGGTTTTTCATGCTGTAATAGAATATAAATTATTATTACCTTGTCTTAGATATAATAATTTATGTTCTATTCTCAACTTAACTTGTTGTACGGTATCTGGCGGAGTCCTGCTGGACATAAGAGTAGAAGTTATATAATGGTGTTCCAATGTATTTTACAAAAGAATGTTTTCATAATATATGCTTAGGAAAGGTGGTTCATTCGCAAAGTAGTTAAAGTAGGTAGAGTAGGTAGGCGAATAGCCCACGCTAACCGTAGATAGGTTATAGTTAGCTAATTTTGTAAAACATATTTCTTTAAACTCCGAACTGAATGAATGTTATTGAGTTCAGTTCATTTGAAAATAGAATTGGTTAAAGTCCCAAAGTTGATTCAATTGACCATAACGATTGTGGTGAAGTCAAAGCCCAAAGACTTTTCCTCTCTGATCGTTTAATTTGTTTTAGTTGATTATTTTATAGTTTAAGTTTGTTAAATTGTGACAACCAACAAACTTCCCAATTGAGTTACTTGTAAACCATAGAACAAAGTTAAAAACTAAACTACAAATCTCTTATCCCTGTGGGTTCGACATCCTCTTTGTATAGAGCTATATCCTACACGGTATCGTACGATTGCGAGAGACACATCACCCACTTCATGTCCGATTTGCATGTTGCTTTCTATTCAGGTTAGGCAGACTTATAGTTAAGTGGGCGTCCTATAGTGTGTGTATATATATATATATATGGACTATTTAGCTATTGTTGTGTTGACTAGGATGTATACGTGTATTGGGTCTCTGTTTGGATTGAAGTAGAGTAGAACTTGATCGTGGGTCTGACCCACTATTATTTTTCAGATGTTCGACAGTTCCAGTCTTAGAGCTTGTTCGTGCCGAGCTAAGACAGTCATCATTACTCTACCGATTTGATGTAGGGTTCTATCTATGTAATATTCTTTTCAGTTTTACTTCCAGTTGGGATATTATTAGGGGTCCACTAGATGGATTCCCGAGTTGTAATGGTATCAGAGGTTTTGGATATTATTCATTTGGAGGATTTTTTTATTATTTAACTTAAGAATTTATTATTTAGTTTCTCTTTTCGCTCTTTTATTTATTCTTAATTATTTATCTTTTATATTCAATGCTTATTTATTACTTAATTGTTTGATATCCCTCGGGTTTGAGCTTGGGCCTAATCAACCCATGTCTCGGAGTCGAGGGGTATCACAGTTGGTATCAGAGCATTCCAGGTTCAAATGTTTCTAGGATTGTTTCGTATAAGACTTCCACGCAATGTATTTTTTGGTTTTGAGCCTAAGTTTATGATTCATTGTATTCCTTTATGGTCCATTTAAATTATACTGATGTCTATCTTTCTTTGTTAACGGAATGGTTAACACTAGAAATAGACAGGACACGTAGGCAGTAGGATTTCCTACGGCGTCAGTAAATTGAGGAAGAACAGCAACTGCCTAGGTTTCCGGAGGAAGAGCAGGAGGAAGATGGTCAGTTGAACATTAAGCAGGAGGAAGTACAGCAAAATTAGGAGTCTCAGGATCGGGGCTACAATCAGAATAGGGATCCAGAGTATCTTCCTCATATTAATGACCTCGTTACTCGGGCTATAGAAGTAGGTGTAGCAGCTGCACTTCAGAATTAGCCACCGGTTTAGTAGGCCCCTATACCAACACCAGTGGTTCAGACTAATCCTTGGGGGAAGGCTAAGAATTCTTTCACAAAGGGGAGTTGATGAGCACTAAAAAGTGCGTATTTAAACCCCTTAAGTTTAGGCATTCTAGTACCTTTATCTATCTTACTTTACCGTTTTAGATTGATTTCATAGTATTTCCTTTTTTAGCTTAGGCCTCGCCATAATCCGCCAAATTTTGGCGCCGTTGCCAGGGATTTGTTGATTAGATTTGGCAACGTCAAATTTATGGAATTGATTAGGATTAGTACTTTTTTGATCGTGTCTTTACTTTATTTTTATTTTTCTTTTTGGTTACTTATTGTGTTGTTCTTACTTAACTAGGTGCATTGTTGGAGAAGAAGCAAGCAAAGGAGCCATTGAGCATTCAATTCAAGCAAGCAAAGAAAGCAAAAAGCTAAAAATTCTAAAATTACTAAGCCAAGCTTTAAAATTTGGAGTTGAAGTGCTAAAGGACCTTTGTGAGATTTTCTTTACTCAATCCCTTAGTTAAATCGTCGACCCGCGTGGAGGCTTATCTTTAATTGTCTTGCATCATTGTTGTTAAAGTATGGGAGTATGAATTAAATGTTTATGGAAGAAGTCTAACTGCATTGTTGTGAAGGCATAGTGTTTGTCATTCTTTGTGTTTGTTGTGTTTTGTATTGTGCATGCATGGGCGTCGTTCATTGAGACCAACTCTTGTCCCTCTTGATTTGCATCTTGAATCTATCGTTAAAAATCCTAGGGGAAGAAGAAGTTCAAATAGAGCCAATCTTTCAATGGATGACCATAATGATAATCATGTTGGAGACCTTGGTCACATAGACCAACAAGGTATCCTTCATCCCAATGTGCACAATGAGAACATACAAGTACCATTAGGCATGCCTAGGCCATTCATTCACCAACCACCACAACAACAAGGCCAAGTTCCATATGAAATGCCAAGGCCAATGTATGCTCCACAACCTCCTATCAACAATCAAGGAATTCAAAACCAAGGTGTTCATGTTGCACCTCAAGTAGCTAATCCACCTCTTGCTTTAAGAGACCATTATGTGCCTAATGAGTATAATGCACCTACATGCATCCAATTTCCTCCATTTAGAGCACATCATTATGAAATTAAGCTACAAACCATTCACATGCTTCCTAACTATCATGGACTTCCAAGTGAAGAACCTTACAAGCATTTGGATGAGTTTCTTGAAGTATGTTCCACCGTAAAATATACGGACATGCCAGAAGAGATTTTAAGACTCAAACTTTTTCATTCACCTTAAAAGACAAAACAAAGTATTGTTTCACAATCTTAGGCCTTTTTTCAATAACTTCTTGGGCAAAAATGCAACAAGAGTTCTTGAAGAAGTACTATCCGGTTTTTAAGACCAATGCCATGAGGACCTCAATTCGAGAATTTTCACATAGGGATGGAGAAACGTTTCATGAGGCATGGGAACGCTTCAATGAATTGCTTAGGAAGTGTCCACATCATGACATGCCCAAATGGCAATTAGTTCAATACTTCTTTGAGAGCTTACCAGACAACTATAAAGGTATGGTTGACGCTTCCATGGGTGGCTCATACATTGATAGGCATAAGGATGACGTGTGGCGTCTCTATGAGAGCATAAGTGAAAATTCTTTGCATAGAACACTATCATCTAAGAATGGTAGAAATTCACAAGGTAGGAGAGTATTGGCTTACATCAAGTCGACCATTCAAATGAAATAGCTGCCGAAATGAAGTCTTTATCTTAAAGGTTTGATCAATTTTTGATTAACCAAAACTCGGTGAGCCAAGTATCTTCCTTCCCTAACCATTTTCATCGTGCATCAAATGAAACATGTATGACTTGTTTTAGTGTTCTTCATTCTACTTCTCATTGTCCTCACAGACAAGTGTAAAGTGAACCTAATGAACAAGTCAATGCGGCTTTTGTGAACCAGGGGAACAATCCTTATGGTACTCATTATAATCCAAGTTGGAGAAATCATCCGAATTTCTCTTAGAAAAATCAAGGAGAGGGCTCAAACCCTCCCAAGGCGGTTTTCAAGGGAAGTACATTCCACCTCCACTTCAAAACCAAGGATCCCAAGGTTATAGACCTTATTAATCACAAGGGAATCAATTTGCTAATTCTTATTTTCCCAACCAATCTTATTCCCAAGGTAATACTAGAAGTCCCGCCTTTAAAGAGAAAGTTTTGAATGCTTTGGGCACTTTAGAGGCTAACACTCAATTGTTTCATTCTCACTCTCAATCTATTGCGAAGCTAGAAACCCAAGTAAGGCAAATAACAAGCACTCTCAATGCAAGAGAGAAGGGAAAGATGTCTATAAATGCCCCACCGAAGTAACAATGTGTTGTGGAAACCCATTCCTCATCGGAAGGCCACACCATTGAACATGTTAATGCGGTGACTACCTTGCGGAGTGGTAGGATTGTGGACAATCAAGTTGGAATGTCTAATGAAGAGAGTGAACCGGTGCAACCTCAAGTTGTCACCCGTCCCGTTTCACATCCCATTCCTCCTTCATTGTATATATATGATCTTATAAATGAGAAAGTTTTAAAAGATGTGTTTGAAAAAGAAGTTTTGAAAAATGATGTTGAAAAGGTTTTATTGAAAAATGATTTGAAAACTTTTTGTGTTGAAGAGAGTTCAAAAGAAATTTTTGAAAAAATGTTTAAACCAAATGTTCCATTTCCGGATGCCTTAAAAGGATCCATTTCAAAAGACAAGTAAAAAGCAAAAACCAATGAAATCATGGAAATGTTTAGGCAAGTGAAAGTTAATCTTCCACTATTGGATGCAATCAAGCAAATTCCGACTTATGCCAAATTCTTGAAAGACTTGTGCACCCAAAAGCGGAAGACCAAGAGCCAAGCACCAAGAAAAGTGGTTTTTACCGAGCAAGTAAGCTCAATTTTGCAACATAACACTTTTCCAAAGTTTAAAGACCCCGGTTCACCCACTACATCATGCATTATTGGTGATCATATCATTAATCGGGCGCTTCTTGTAATACCCCTAATTTCAAAAGGGATAAAAATGGAATTTAAATTTTATTTTTGTGCATTTTAAATTGATTTTGTATCTATATGCTTATGTGTCCAATTGTTTGTTTATTTTAATTCATTGTGTTATTTTTTTTAATTGTTTGTTTATTTTAATTAAGGGTGTAATTCTTTATTTGTTTGTTTATTTTAATTAATTGTTTTATTTATTTTATGTGTTTTAAGTGTTTCGTTGCTTGCTTATTTGATTTAATTAATGGGTGTTATTAAATTAATTATTTATTAAGTATTTAATTTTTGAACAGGGTAATTATGTATTTCCCCTTAACTGGGGTTTTAGATACGTTTTAGTTAGGGTTTTTGGAGCCGTCTCATAAGCATCTGATATGTAACTAAACTGGGTTAGTTTGTGGGCCGATGAAGTTAGGGCTCTGTGGATTAGGGTTTTAATCTTGCAATTATAAATACCTCAGTATATGTTAAACCTAGGGTTACATATTGTCGTAGCTTTTACACGGAAAAGTCTGCCAAATAGAGAGAGTTACAGAGGGAGTTTTGGTGAGAACAAAGCAGTTTGTGAGAATTTCGACCGGGGTTCCAAGGTTTAACTAAGGAGAAGGAATGAGCAAAGGTTCTAGGAGGTTAGACAAGTTTCAGTGGATGTTAAAAAAATTGAGACCAACGGTAACAAGGGTTTGTTTGCCAACCTATTCAGGCAAGTTCTATCTTCCTCTTTCCCTTTGGGCCGTGTTCTGTGCACCTAGATAATCTCTAGGGTTTAATCAAGCAGAAACTGGAATTGATATGTTTATTATGTGTTATATTGTTGGTCTGTATGTGTTGAAATCAATATCTGTTACAGTGTATGTAAGTGTTGTTTCAGTTTTCTGTACTTAAAGCATATGGTTTTTATCGTAGCCTTAGTTTCTGCATTTGATTGCAACTCTTGTAGACACAATATAGGAACTCTACTGGGGTTATACAAAACTCATAGGGATGTTATTATTCTGTTTTAAATACGTGTGCAATCTGTTCCGTTTCTATTTCTGCATATAGTTTCAGTTTTGATACTAAAAGCTTGGTAAGTTCAATAGCAACCTTAAGCTTTGTAATTGATTTAAATTACTGTAATCAAACCTTGGAGATGTTAATAGAGTGATAATAAACCCTTAAGATCAGTTTAAGAAATAAACAGAAGGGTAGGGACTGACCAGAGAACGAGCAGATAGGTAAAAATGGAGCAGAGACTGAACTGGAGGCTCTCAAGAGGGAGAGAGCCGGCTCTAGAAAGTCAAGAGCAGGCTCCCCTTCAGCAAGAGCCGGCTCCTAGGGAATTGGATCCAGCTCCAATAGGGGAAGAGCCGGCTCTTCCATTCCAAGAGCTGGCTCCAATTTGTTTTACGTCCAGAAAGTGTTTTCTAGGGCTCTGTTTGGTGTTTTGAGCACTGTTTGAGCTTCTGAGTGATGCTAATGAACTGTAGGGACTTAACAGAGGATCTAAGTAGTTAATTTTAAGTGTTATTAAACTTATTGTTGTATGGTTTAAGTCTTTAAGACAAAGGATGAAGCAGTGTAAAAATATACAGCGGTGTATGCTACTAACAGAGAAAGGAACTAAATGGCTTGTTTAAATTTTAGAAATTTAATAAGACTTCACGGGGGGATTAAATAGTTAATTTTTGGGTGTTATTAAGACCCTAAATTAATTTAAGGTTAATTCTAAATTAACGGATCAAACTGTATAACACTTATGTACAATTGTATACGGTTGGTGGATGGATGAAGTTTTAAATGCTTAAGCTTATTTTTAGGCATTCCAGTGGGATGTAATATATTTATAAAATGGTCTTAAATATATTATAGGGTCATTGATGTGTTAGATGTAATCTATGCAGGCTCTGGATGTTAGTTGTTGATTTATTAAATCATCCCCTGCAACTATATGGTTAATTGTTTGGATTTAAATTGCTGAAACATTTAAAAATCTTCTGTAATTAATTGGATATTGGTTTTGGATTTTAAATTGCTATACTATCATTCGTAGTCTGTAATTTACATGGTTTTGGTTTTAAGTTGTTGAAACACTAAATACTATTCTGCAATGATATGGATGGTTGGTTTTGGACTATAAATTACGTGCTTATTATTTAAGCCTTGAAATTTTCCTGGAATTATGTATTGGAACATAATTGCTAAATTCTTATACTTAATTCGGTCAATTATTTGGAATCATATATTGGATTATAATTGCTGAATTCTTATCAATTATCTGGGTTTGGTTTTGCATTGTAAATTACTTGCTTATCATTTGAATGTGGTAATTTACATGGATATGGAGGGTTGTATGCACCGGTATGGGACGGTGGCATACTAGGTATGGTTTAGCTCAAAATGCTAATTCCTACCTTATGAATTTTTAATTGGTGAACAGTATAACTGGTTCTATCAATTATATGGACTTTGTAGATTGTATGCACCGGTATGGGACGGTGGCATACTAGGGACAGACTGATTTAAAATACTCAGTCCTACCTATTTTGGAATAAGGGAACGGGTTGTTAAATAAATCCTCCTTATATATATATAAGTCGGTACGGTTGAATACGCTGAATGACTTATTGGATTTCTTGTGAATGGTTAGGAACGGAGTTTAGATATATATGTTTATGGTACCACGAGTTGAGCTTAAGTCTCAAACTTGTTGGTTAAGGTGCGTATATGCAGTGGATGTGTAGCTGGTTATAGTAGGTTGGGTGTACCCTGTTAGGTCTAGGTACTCATGCCCACCTTTGGGTGCGTATTCGCATGTTGCCTTCTATTCAGGTTGAGATCCCTATTGTAGTTCAGTGAATGTCCCATAGTGTGGATATATATATGTATGGACTAGATAGATATTGTGAGGTATCTACAGTGTATCTGCGTATCGGGTCACTGTATGGATTGCAGTTAGATTAGAACTTGCTCGTGGGCCTGACCCACTCTTCTATTATTCTTTACAGGTGTTTGTTAGTTCCAGGCTGCAGAGCTTGATCGTGCTGAGCAGATACAGTTATTCACTCCACCGATGACATAGGAGTATATTTTGTGTGTAGACTTGGGTTTTGTGTTCCGTCTTTTGAGTTCAGTGGGTTATTTTAGGGGTCCACTAGATGGATTCCCGAGTTGTATTGGAGAACGATATGTGTTCGTGGTGAATCAGTTGTATCTGAAATATCTTATTTATCAATGGAGTTATTTTTCTGAGGTTTTCAAATATTGGATTACTCTTTTAGTTTTCATTTCAGCAAATTTTATTTATCTCTTTTGATATAATTATTTTGTGTTCGATTATTGCTAATTGTTTTGATATCCTCGGGTAATCGGGCGTGGGCCTGGCCAACCCGCATCCGGAAATCCGGGGGTATCACACTTCTTGACTTAAGAGCAAGTGTTAACCTTCTTCCATACTCAGTTTATGTCAAATTAGGCTTAGGTGAATTGAAACCGACGTCGGTAGTTTTGCAACTTGCCGACCGATCCATTAAGAAGCCTAGGGGTATAATTGAGAATGTTTTGATAAAGATTGACAAATTCTTCTTCCCGGTTGATTTCGTTGTCATAGACACGGAATCGGTTCCCAATCCTAAACGCCAAATTCCCGTTATCCTTAGCCGTCCTTTCTTGGCAACCGCTAATGCCAACATCAATTGTAGGACGGGGATAATGAAGATTTCATTTGGCCACATGAAGGTGAAGTTAAATATCTTTAATCCCACACCCAATTCATTTGACAAATATGAAGGAGAAGTTAATGTTGTAGATGAATGTCATGATCTTCAATGCCAAGGAAATGAGCTTTTGTGTAAAACCAAAACTTCCAAAGGATCATCTTCAACCTTGCATTCTAAAAGTCTTGTTTCAAACTCTTGCTTTGAAAGGGTATGGAAGCCCAAAGGTTGTAATTGCATAGACAAGGGACCAAAGATTTCCTTTGAGCTTAATCCAACAAGTTCTTTAAAGAACCATTTGTTGGGTGGAGTTCAAAGCATCTATCATTCCAATAAGGAGGGGATGCATTATAAGATCTTTAATCCGGGCTAAAAGAGCCCAATGTCTTGCTAGAGATGTTAAAGACTAGCAAAAGCATTCGTAGGGTGTCAAAACCCTATTCCTCCCCTATTTCTATCTTTCATTTCATTTCTTGCGAAGTCTAGATACTTGTTTTTGGTTCATATGCATTTCAAGGAACTTTGGTGAGGATAGCATAAGCTTTCATGTCATTATTGAGTATTCTGCAAAGTTCGATTGATCTCAAACTCGAGTTCGATCGATCGAACTCTTCTCTGCATCTAACACTTAGAAAATTTTTCGACCTGCAGAAACTTGCGTCCAAATCACCTCTCTGTCCCATCGTTCAAACCAACTCTAAGATCGATCAAGAGACCTTCGATCAATCCAACTTCCAAGTTCGATCGATCTCATGACTCAACACTTAGAAAAATTTTAAGCCTGCATCAACCTGCATATTTCAGCTCTCTGTCTGATCGTTCGAAACATTCCAAGATCGATCTGAAAGTTCTTCGATCGATCCAACTTCCAGTTCGATCGATCTCATGTTCCAACACCTAGCCAAATTTTTGAACCAAAAACCTGTATATTTTTGCTCTTTGTCTGATCGATCGAACTCTTGTTTTGATCGATCTCAATCTTCATTTCGTTATTTTAACTTTATTTTGACTTTTCAAATTTTCAAAAACCCAAAAATATTTTCATTTTCATTTTATTTTACTTTATTTTATTTTATTACATTTTCAAAAATCCCAAAATATCTTAATTTTTAATTATTAAGTGTTTATTCAATTTAATTATAAAAAAAAAAAAAAAAAAAACTTTGAAGAGAGTTCATCAAAGTTCGATCGATCGAACTCTGTCGGGAATGTTTATCTCTACTTCGATCGATCCAACTTTTGTGATTGATCTCATTTCTTTTTATGATCGATCGAACTTCATAGATCTCACACACACACTTCATTCATCATCTCCTATGTTCATGCTATCATATCTATGCCCAATGCCTGTGATATTCCACATTGGATGCATTTCATACTTACATTGTTTAGCATGTTTCATATTCTACCACTTGCATAGATTCATGTCATATTTGTTTTGTCTATTTTACTTGACATCCATGATTCTATTTCGTGCTTTTAAATTTCTTATTTTGGCACTAACTCCCATTGCAAGTTTTTTTTCTTTTGCTTTTTGCAGGCAACGGTAAAAAGGAAGACCGTTGCCAACAGGTAACACGGGCCCACCCACCATACTAGGCCACGGACAGAGGAGCCCGTAGAGCCCTCTTATGCACAGTAGGAGCCAGCACAGGCTACCCCTCCTCAGTCACCATCTCATGAGCCTGAGGATGACCACAAACCATCCACTTCTACGGCTCATCCTGCTTTCACTCCATCACCATCTCTACTGCAGACTGGAGCTGAGCATTCACATATACCACCTCAGCCAGCTCAGCCAACTCATCTACGGCGTGATAGGCCCACGCCTCGATATGCACACATGACACTCGACCATGAGTCAGAGTTTGACACGGTCTTCTTCTCTCGATCAGTGCTGACCCGATCTGCCTACCAGGATATTATTCAAAGGGGCCTAGCCGTTATTCTTGCCCCTGTTACAGAGCCGGTCTACCCACGGCTGGTTCAGTTGTTCTACTAGAACCTCCGACCATCGCCGCGTACCACAGCCGAGATGGTCACTTCTATCGAGGGCCATCCGATCACCATTACAATGGACACTTTAGCCCGCTCTTACCGCTGTCCACACAGATGTCCTCCAGAGCTTCAGGACACATATCCGAGGCTATTCAGGCCTTCATATGCCGACATGGCAGTTTCCCTCATAGGTCACCATGCCAATGGCACGACTTTCGCCACCCAGACATACCTTCCAGATGACCTATGGTTTATTGATTCCGTCCTTCACCGGAATATCTACATGGCGGGGCACAAGATTCAGAGAAGGGGCGATTATCTGACAACCCTTTCCTCTTTCTACACCGGGCACTGGGTGTCCATTCTCGCGCTCATCTGGAGTGTGATCAGGAAGCCGTATGACGAGTACATCAGCAAGGAGACGCCCGGACGGGCTAAGTCTCTTCCTTTCAGCCACCTCATCACCCAGATTCTCATTGACCAGTGCTATCCCATCCATCCTCAGGAACACCCCGAGAGAGGTTCCTGTCACTTCCTCAGGAAGGACTAGAACAAGACCTACCACTCCCTTATTACCAGGTTGTAGGACCACGCGGTACTGGCTGCAGCATAGTTGGAGCTGGAGGAGGCACAAGTACAGGCCTAGGCCCAGGCACAGGCAGAGGAACCGGCAGAGGCAGCAGCAGCATATCCCGCAGCGGATGACGCACCAGTTGATCCAGTTGCCGAGTATTTGGACATCGACTTAGAGCGCCCTGCAGATGATGCAAAGCAAGACTCTCCAGTCAGGTCGCCCATTCATGAGCAGGAGCAGACTCAGGAGCTTTCTTCTGATTCATTTATGCCTGAGACTCTAGATATGACCCCGGCTTTGGAGTACGTCTGCAGACGCTCGAGGATGCTATTGTTACCATCCGAGCTGACCTCACAGCCCACAGAGCTGAGTTTGCTGCCTTCCGCACGGATGTCGTGACCATGTTCAGAGATTTATCCAGAGACACCCGCGGAGCCAGACCTGCCCGTCCTACCTCATCTTCCTAAGCTCCCAGTCTTTTGATCCCTCTTTCCTTTTGATACTTTATTATTGCCACTGTATTATTTTTACAGCCGGTCTGTCGGCTTTGATATTTTTGTTGTACATGCACTTTATCTGTTATATATATATATATCTATTTTTGCTATGGATGTCATATGATTGTATTCTCATATCTGTATGTTTGACTCCATCAGGTGCATCACAGTGACTTCAGTGAGAGAGTGCTACCTAATTTCCAGGACCACCCTTATACCTCTCTCATTTCGTTATCTGTTTATCCCATTTACACTTGCATATCCACTATGCACTGATTATCCCATTTTATTATCTGATAAGTTTATCCAAGTGCCAATTTTCAGGACCACAATTCATCCCAAGTTTGGGGGGGCCATGCCACCCACTTCGGATACATCAGTCCCAATCATTCTTGCTTAGTTGCACTCGTATACTCTTTCCTTTGTTCTCTTTGCACATTAAGGACATTGTGCAATGTAAGTTTGGGGGGAATGGTGCTCTACAGTGTTAGTTTTAAATTCAAATTTTGAGCATGACTTGTGTATTTGAGGGATATTTCTATAATTGGTTCATATCTAGCTATGATTTTGATCTTTTGAGGACTATATTGCTTAAAATTTAAAAATTGCTTGACTTGAGAGTCCAATACTCCTTGTATGCCTTATAAATGCCATTTAGGAGTAAATTTTTTGAAAATTTTATATCATGCTTGCACTTGTGGTCTACATCATCTTGATTTTGTGATTGTTTTGAGATTCATTCTAGGATTCTACACTAGCACCGGCGCACACTAGCATTCATTTGTGGGGTACATGCTTTGTTAATTATTGAATTGGTTATATCCCAATTGGGCTAGTAGTGCATTAAAAGCTTTCATTCTTGATAAAGGTGGATAACAACCCCTTTTCACTAAGTAGCCTGGATTCTAGCCTCATCAAGCACTGAACTTCTCGCGCCGAAAGGTGGAGGGCCCAAACTCTAGGTTAATAATTATTTATTCAAAAAAAAAAAAAAAAAAAAAGAAGCAAAAGCAATAAAAGTGAAGACTTCTCCCAAAAAGGTAAGAAGTAGGAAATGATTAGATGGTTGTTGTCTTGATTTGTAGCCTAACTGATTTAAGCTTGTAAGTCCGTAGGGGTATTTGAATGCCTAATGCCCTAAAGCCGTCTGGTTTGGGAGTCATTGACCTAACACTCGACCTCATGAATCGCTAGAAAGCTTAATAAATTAACACAATGCACTAAACTTCTATCTTTGATCCTAAATAAAAAAAAATAAAAAAAAAATCAAGTAAAAAGAATAAGCGCACCTAGAACAATAAAGCTTTAATAAAATGTCCACTTTTTGTCTTGATGATCGGTACTAGATTTGTGTGCTACTTTGAGGGTAAGGATGTGATTAATTCTTTAGTTGGCTTAGATAGCAACACATTTGATGCCGATCCACTCAAAAGGATTCTAGAGTTGTTTTGATTTGCATGATCATTTTCTTGATGTGTGGAGGACCATACTTGTTGCTTCATGTTGAAATTTTCGGAGACTGTTTAGAAAGGGTTGAAAAATTGCATACTTGAGATAGTTTTCTCCCAATGCTTGTTTGCAATATTGGTGCCTCTTTTGAAAGAATGAGCTTAATGTTTGTAGGTATCATTTCTGGAAACCCTCACGAGACTTCACTCGTCCACTAGAGGTAACCTAGGGGTTTAAAAGGCTTGTTGCATATGCTAAGTGCAATCGTGTTCCCTACGAAAGTGGCGTTATCCATTTATTGTTTTCTAGATTCATACTTGTATAGTTGTTTATTTCATTCCTTTACTTTATAATTCATTGTTAGGGACTAGCAATATTTAAGTTTGGGGGTGTGATGAGCACTGAAAAGTGCGTATTTAAACCCCTTAAGCTTAGGCATTCTAGTACCTTTATCTATCTTACTTTACCATTTTAGATTGATTTCGTATTATTTCCTTTTTCAGGCACTTATCCTGAAAATAAGCTAACTTAGCCAAATAAGAGCTTAATTGAAGCAATTATGGGATTAAACAAAGAAAGGAGCAAAGTGGAGAAAGAAGGAAACAAATGAAGCCAAAGGTGGCAAGCAGCAAAGTTCGATCCATCCAAGTTCAAGATTCGATCGATCGAACAATGATCGATCTCAGCACTTCAAGATAGATCCAAGCCTTGACCCAAAAGTATAAAGTTTCAAAAGTTCGATCGATCCAACACCATCCTTCGATCGATCGAATATTTTTGTCCTTATTCAAATGATTGATCATATCCACAGCTGTACCACCCACTAACCACTTTTGTCCTTTTCCCATAAATATCTCCCATAAATATCTCGAATTTGTCGTTTTCTAAAAAGCTCAGCCAGTTGGATTGATCCAGCCTAAGTTCGATCGATCTCACTTACTTTCGATCGATCCAAGTTCAAGGTTCGATCGATCGAACTTCCTCCAGTGCGAAAAAGTTAAAATTCCATCTCATTGAAAGTTGTCCTTTATCCAATCATTAGGGAATATTGTGTGCACAACCCCAGCTTATTTTGGGTGTCATTTTGACCTACCTATATAAAGATAAGGATTGCTTTTACAAGGGGGAGCCAACATTATTTCATTTCATCTCTTGGAGAGAAGGAGGAGGCTAGAGACACCATTGGAGTTCTACATCAACAAGGAACGGATTTCAACCATGGAATTAGCCCTTGAGGGTTGGAGCATCATCACCATGAGTGGCTAGACATCCTCGTGGGGCTAGAGTTAGCCCCGAGCATGTTTTCTATATCTTAATCTTATGTATTATTGAAGGATTAGTGTTGTAATTGATGTTTTGACACTTTAATATATAGATCTTGTTTATTCAATGATTTATGTGGTTTAATGCTTCTAATTGGTCATTTCATTCTATCCATAGGTCTATGTATGCTAGAATAGATGTTCATGTGCTTGTCTCTAGATTTTGTGTTATTGATGCATGTCTATGTGTATTGATGCTATAGATTTGGAGATTGTCAAAACATTGTGCTTAAAAGAATGCTTTTGTGATTCTCTTGATGGTTCATGCTTATCTCTTGATGGATTGTGCCTATCCCTTAGTTTATTTTCATGCTAGTAGTATAGATGTAGTGTAGTTGTAGTCTAGTGTTAAATGGGAGGACAATCTATGCTTGTTGTTTGATGATCCAAGCTTTTGAATGCAAGTAGCATATATTTATATCCTTGTGTTGTATTTAGATGGTGAGCTTAATGAAAAGATTGATGACTTGTTTTGATTTATTGTGTCTTTCACATGTTGTTTAGACAATATATGCTTCATTGCTTAGATATATTGTGCCTTTCACATGATGTTTAGACAATACATGCTTAACTAGTCATCCTTGCTTATTGAATCAACCAAATACACACACACCAATATTGCAACACACCATTTGCCCTCATTAATCACTTGTCAATGATATAGATATGCATTGTTTGGTGGTGATCTCTAAACCCCAAGATCTTTCTCTCTCTCTTACTTACTCTTAATTGCACTCTTTTACTATTATTTAGTTTAATTTAGTTGCTCTTTAATCAACCAACCAACCAATTGTTTGATCACTCGACCTACTAGCCCTAATTGTGATTCCACGACATTGCTCAATCCTCATAATCCCTTGGGACGATCCTTATTCACTCTTGCTACGTTAGTAGTAGTGGTGGTAGTGGTTTTTATAAATTTAAACTTGACCAAAAAGGCTTCTCTTGAACCGCACATTCACTACATCAATTTGGCGTGTAGGAACGACCTCGCCCCAATCCGTCAAGAGTCCACCTGAATTCTCAGGCTTTACCGATGCGAAAGTAGCTCATCAGTGGAAAAAGGACATCGAGTGACATCTTCGCATAGTTCAGTGCACGGAGGTTCAGAAGCAGATACTTACTACCTTTAAGCTTGTCGGAGATGCACTCCAGTGGTGGGAGTCAGTTACTTCTGCGGAGGAGAGGACTTTATTAACTTATGATCAATTCAGTGTTCGTTTCGATGAGAAGTACTTTCCATATGCAATCAGGACAGCTATTAAGACAAAGTTCCTTAATCTAGAGCAGGGGAACATGACAGTGGCAGAGTATGAGCAGCAGTTCACACGCTTATCTCTTTTTGCTCCAGATGAGGTGGATACAGAGGAGAAGAAATGTAATAGCTTTGTTAAGGGACTTATGTGGTCTATTAAGCGATCTATTACAGGTAGTCCAGCCTACACTACTTATACTCATGTGGTAGACACCGCTCTACAGCAGTATCAGTTGACTGTAGACTTCAGACAAGCTAGGGGTGAGAAGCGGGGTGACAGAGACTCTGTTAATTAGTCAGTTGAAAAAGGGAATGGCAATGGACATCAACACAATGACAAGGGAAGATTCTAGGGACAATAGTCTTAGAAGAAGCATAAGGTTGGTTCAGATGTTCACAAAGATAGGGCACCTATTCAGAGGCAACAGAATGGGGGACCACAGACAGTACAGGGTCAGCCACAAGTTAACCAACAGAGGAGGAAATTTGGCACGTTACAGGATATTTGCTATACTTGTAGAGAGTTTGGTCACACATCCAGGCATTGTCCTAAAGCAGGACAGGGATAACATATGCAGTAAGGACAGAAGGCACCATTACCTTTACCCACTCTATAGATTCCACGTGTTTAGGGACAGACCTTCCCAGCTTTACCAACACTACCACAACCACAGGGACATGAACCACATCAGTTGTAGTATGGCAAGGTGTATAACCTCATGTCATAGGATGTTCAGGCACATCAGGCTATTGAGGGTATGTTTCCTATTTATAGTACACATAGTCGTGTTTTATTTGATACGGGTGCTACACATTCATTCGTATCTAGTACTTTTGTTGCATTATTTGGGATGACGACGCGAGTATGCGATAGACCTCATGGTTTATCTACACCTTTGGGCGATACTGCCATTTTACATGAGAGTGATGGGCCTGTGACATTAGATATTGGTAGACTTAGGTTTTTAGCCAATCTATTGGTCCTAGACATACACACTTATGACGTGATACTCGGAATGGATTGGTTATCTTATTACCATGCCCAAATTAATTGTAATAATAGGTCTATTGTATTCACTGTAGCTGGTCAGGATATGTATGTTGTTGCTATGCCATGTTCTAACAGGGACCTATTTGTTCTATGTGGAAGATGAGACCGAAGAAGAGATTTTTGTGTCATTAGATAGCATACCAGTTGTATAGGAATTTTCAAATGTTTTTCAAGAGATTCCAGGGTTGCCACCTAGTCGAAAGATAGACTTTGTGATTGACTTAGCTCCAGGCATTACACCTATTGCTAGGGCACCATATAGGATGGCACCAGTAGTGATGTAAGAGCTGAAGGATCAGATTCAGCAATTACGCAGTCAGGGTTTTATTCGTATGAGTACTTCACCTTAGGGAGCACCAGTTTAGTTTGTGAAGAAGAAGGATGGTTCACTTCACTTGTGTATAGATTACAGGGAGTTTAACAAGGTACTATTCGTAATAAGTACCATTTGCCTAGAATTGATGATCATTTTGATCAATTGAAGAGAGCTACTTATTTCTTTAAGATTGATTTACATTCTGGATATCATTAACTTCGGGTTAGGGAGCATGATGTTTCTAAGACAACATTTCTCACTAGATACGGTTCTTATAAGTTCCACGTCATGCCTTTCGGATTGACTAACGCACCAACAGTCTTCATGGATTTAATGAACAGAGTCTTTAAGGAATACTTAGATCAGTTTGTTATCGTCTTTATGGATAATATTTTGATCTATTCTAAGACAAAGGACGATCATGTTAGACATCTTCACATAGTGTTACAGATGATTCGTGAACGCCAGTTATATGCTAAGTTTGAGAAGTATGAATTTTGGCAGCGAGAAGTGAAGTTTCTGGGTCACGTAGTATCAAAAAAAGGGATAACGGCAGATCCAACTAAGGTTTCAGCAATCGTAGAGTGGGGACAGCCTATTTCACTTACTGAGATTCGGAGTTTTCTCGAATTGGTAGGATACTATCGTAAGTTCATTTAGGTTTCTCGAAGATAGCGGGACCACTCACTCATCTGACTAAGAAGGGTGTTATGTTCGTATGGGATGAACATTGTCAGAAAGCTTTTGATGAACTAAAAAACAAGTTAACTTCTGCACCAATTCTGTTTATGCCACAGAACGGGATAGAGTATCTTATCTACACAGATACTTCTTTATAAGGTCTTGGGTGTGTTTTGATACAAGAGGAAAAACCAATTTCTTATGGATCTCGTAAGCTTAAGCCACATGAGCTTAATTATCTGACGCACGATTTAGAGATGGCAGCTGTGGTCTTTGTCTTATGTATTCGGAGGCATTATATGTTAGGAGAGTCTTTCAGATTGTTTAGTGATCACAAGAGTCTACAGTATTTGTTTACTTAGCGTTAGCTGAATATGAGACAACGCAGGTGGTTGGAATTTGTGAAAGAGTATCATTTCTCTATACAGTACCATCCAGGGAAAGCAAATGTAGTAGTAAATGCACTCAGTCGCCGACCCTCTGCGAGTCTTTCTGCATTATTCGCTACTGAGTGGAATACTTTGAAGATAGTTGATAAGTTGTCCAATGCTTTTACGGCGTGCATGGTAGTTACACCTTTGATTATTCACAAGGTATTAAAGGCACAACTCACAGATCAGCAGTACATCGACAAAGTTGCAGAGATAGCTTCTAGAGATATTCCATTATATTATGTTGGGACTAATGGAGGCTTGCGATACAAGGGGTGGTTAGTAATACCCTCTGCTGATGAGTTGAGGAAGGATATGATGATTGAGACTCACCGTTCTGAGTTTTCTGTTCATACAGGAGGTGACAAAATGTATCAAGATATGAAGCGGCAGTTTTGGTGGGCAGGTATGAAGAAGGACATTGCTATCTTTGTCTCTCAGTGTAGTACTTGCCAGATGGTCAAGATTAATCATCAGAGACCGCTAAGATCTCTACAGCCACTACCTATACCGGAGTGGAAGTGGGAAAGCATTTCTATGGATTTTATAGAGAGATTGCCTAATTCATTTAAGGATCACAATTCCATTTGGGTCATTATTGATAGGTTGACCAAATCAGCTCATTTATTTTCTATCCGCACTGATTTCACTTCAGAATAGTTGGTGAGACTTTACATTTCCAAAATTGTGAAGTTACGTGGCATTTCGTTATTTATTACATCGGATAGGGATTCAAGCTTTGTGTTGAAATTTTGGAAGAGTTTTCAGCAGGCTTTGGGTACAGAGTTGCATGATAGTACTGCTTATCATCTTCAGACTGATGGACAGACCGAGAGAGTTAATCAAATCATGGAGAATATGCTTCGTTTTTGTGTCCTTGACTTTAAAGGCTACTGGGAGGATTATTTGCCACTTGTGGAGTTTGCTTATAACAATAGCTTTCAAAAGACTATTTGTATGGCACCGTTTGAGGCATTATACGGTCGACCATGTAGATCTCCTATTTGTTGGATGGAGGTTGGAAAGAGTAGATTTTTGGGTCCTGAATTTATTAAGGATACCTCAGAAAATTTGCTCTTATTAGGGATCATATGCGCACTGCCTAGAGTAGGTAGAAGAGTTATACAGATCGTCGTACTCGTACATTGGAATTTCAGGTTAGCGATCAGGTTTTACTCAAAGTGTCTCCTATGAAGGAAGTAATGCATTTTGGGAGGAAAGGAAAGTTGTCACCGCGATTTGTCAGTCCATTCATGATTACGGATCGAGTTGGAGTTGTAGCTTATCGGTTAGCACTTCCGAATCATTCACATCGTGTCCACAATGTGTTCCATGTTTCCATATTGCGGAAATTTCTGCAAGATGAGGATCATTATCAGCACATCAATGTTGGTGAGATTGAGTTACAGCCGGATGCAACATATGTGGAACCACCATGTCGTATTGCAGATCGTCAGAATCAAATTCATTGTAATATGGCCATACCATTAGTGCGTTTCCAATGGAGCTATCATAATGACGCTGAGTCCACTTGGAAACGGGACGATGTCATTCGCTCACAATTTTCAGAAATTATGGAATAAAGTAAGGGCGAATTCTGAGGACGAAATTCCTTTTGTCAGAGGGGAAAAATGTAATACCCCTAATTTTAAAAGAACAGTCTCGGTATTTTATTAATTGTTTTAATTGTATTTTTAATTATTTATTTGATTTCTTAGCTATTTGTTTAATTGTTTATTTGAATTAATTGATTACATGTTTACTTAAAATACTTGCTTATTTAAATTGGGTGCTAAATGATGTGTATTTGTTGTTTAAATGTTAGGTGTTTACTTGTAATTATTTGCTAAGAATTAAATGGTTTAAATGCTATCTTATTTGTTTTATTTGATTGTTATTTTATTTTAAGGATTATGGTTGGTAGTAATGGACCAAACCCATGGATCGCATAGACTACTTGGATAGGTTTAAATGGGTATGGATACTACCCATAGATGGTTATAAATATATATGTGGGTATATATGTATATAAGAATATTATTACAATTGTAGCTATTATTATTAATTACTGATTAATAGTTATATAGTTGATATATTATATGTAATTATAAGTTATATATATTATATTATATGTAATATTATTACGTTGAGGCAGACAAAGTATATGTACATATATAAATGATTATATATAGATATATAGTTAATATATATAGTAATCGTATTAGTTTTATTTTATGTTTTTCCTCTTACTTTTCTTTCACGCCAGTTGTAATGGTATTGGGATTATTTTATGCCTATATATATACATATTATAAGTCTGTATAGGGTTGTTACAAACCATTAAGCAGACATAGAGAGAGGACGTGAGCAATAGAGAGAGTCGAGAGTTTTGAGATGAAGAAGGAGATTCGGCCATGGGAGTGCAAGGCCGAACCCAAGGGGAAGAAAGGAGGGTCTATGCGTGGGCTAGCACGGAATAGCAAAGAGGTTTGAAGGTAGCACAAGTCGCCGAAAAATCAGAGAAGAACGAGTTAAGGTTTTGATCCTAAAACCTTATAAGCAAGTTCTTCTTTTATTCTCTCCCTTTAATCTGTGTTTCTATACATGCCTAAGATATTCCAGGAGACTTAAACAATTAAACTGAATTATTATGCATGCTTAATTGAACTAAAACAGAGGATTGTATGATTTTAGTTCCATGTTCTTGATTTCTTTATTTTTAAATTTTTGATACATGAACTATTGTTTAAATTGAATCTTTGCATGCTAAAACACTTAAAATAATTTAGCATGAATGTATGGGGCTTAGATTGGAGCTTAGGACTCTTAACCATGGAGTTTTAGGGTTTACAGGGGCTGAACCAGCGAAGAAGACATTTTCAGCACCGACCGAGCCGACTCAGTTGGAACTGAGCCGACTCGATTGGCAACTGAGCCTGCTCAGTTGGGTCGTAACTTGGGTTTTTGAGTTTTAATGACCAGAATTGTTTTAAACTGTATTTAATTCTTACAGATGAGTTTAATGGACTTAGGAAGATCCCAGTATGCATAATATACCTATATATGCTAAGAAGGTGGATAGTTTGGAAATTAAATAACCTATATGTTGTTCAAATTGGATGGAAGGATTAATTTTATTATTTTAACAATTAAAATTAATGTTTAAATGATTTTAAACAATGTTTATGAAACTTTATATTGTTTATCTGAGATGTAGATTAATTACTTGGAAGGTAAGTTAGCTACATGTTATTTAAACTGTTGTATTGCCTAAATAAATGCAATATTTATCTGTATGATGTGTATCATATTATTTTTGGATTAATTGATGTATTATTATTATCTTATATCATTTATTGGACAGGATGGTTTAACGCACTGGCATGGGACGGTGGCATTATAGGGATGGATTAACCGAAGAAGTTAAGTCCTACCTATTTATTTATAAGGGAATGGATTAACCAAAGAAATTAAGTCCTCCTTATTTATGTCAGGCCACTATATTAGATGGATGACATTTGTTTTATACGGATCTTTATATATATGATTTTGGTGCCATGATATGAGCTTGAGTCTCAGGATCATGGTTAGAGTATGTATATTGCCTAAGATGGATAATTGGATATAGTAGACATCTGTGTACCCTGGTAGGTCTAGGTACTCATGCCCACTTCATGTACGATTTGCATGTTGTCTTCTATTCAGGTTGGGGTAGACCTATAGTCCAGTGAACGTCCTATAGTGTGTGTATATATGTATGGACTATTTAGTTATTGTTGAGTTGACTAGGATGTATACGTGTGTTGGGTCTCTATTTGGATTGTAGTAGAGTAGAACTTGTTCGTGAACCTGACTCACTATTATTTTTCAGATGTTCAACAGTTTCAGTCTTAGACCTTGTTCGTGTAGAGCAGAGATAGTCATCATCACTCTACCGACCTGATGTAGGGTTCTATCTATGTTATATTCTTTTCAGTTTTACTTCCAGTTGGGATATTATTAGGGGTCCACTAGCTGGATTCCCGAGTTGTAATGATATCAGAGGTTTTAGATATTATTCATTTGGAGGATTATTTATTGTTTAACTTAAGGATTTATTATTTAGTATCTCTTTCTGCTCTTTTATTTATTCTTAATTATTTATCTTTTGTATTCAATGCTTGTTTATTGCTTAATTGTTTGATATCCTCGGGTTTTGGCTTGGGCTTAATCAACCCATTTCTCGGAGTCGAGGGGTATCACAGTTCTTGCTTAATAGTGTGCAGGAAATCAGGTTAAGTCGTGTATCCAAGAAGAAAAGAAGTGATCATATTCCGTGTTTTTGCCTTTGAACAAAAAATGTAATTTACTTTTCTGCTTTGGGTAGATTGCGAAAATTGTTTTTAGGGTTTAGTCACAAAATTGCCAAAGGGGGAGATTGTGAGATATTTTATTATTTTTGGCAATTACCATAAACAAAACAAGTCCAAGTCAAGTTATAATTCAAGTTACTTAGTCTGCATGTTATCAAGTTCGACAGCAACTACAAAATTGGGAAGTTGTTCAAACTTACCATAATTGAAGATCTTTTGAAGAGAAAGGTACGAACAACACATTAGGAAGGATTCTAAAAAGGTTACGACACATTCTACACTTGGTATTTATTTCAGACTTACCAAATATAGTGTTTTCAGCCTGATTGAACCAAAAATTCGAGTCTGGTATACTTAAACTGGTTCAGCCTCCTTGAACTGGTTCAAGGCTTCAAGATTGACTTCAAAATCCAATCTGCCAAACTTGAACCGGTTCAGCCCCTCTGAACCAGTTCAAGAAGTCTTGTGCACAATACAACTTTCAATTTCCTTTCCTGATTTGTTTCCCAGTTGGTCTAGAATTATACCAATTCCAATGCACGAATTTTTCCTTATTTCAGAGGGATTAGGTCATTATATACTCTATATAAACCTTGTTATATACATTGGTTTATTAACCGATTTTTCATTATCAGTTTATTGTTCTTAAAAGCTTTAGTAAGATATTTTGTCTCAGAAATTCTTAGTGAATTTTCTGTTTGTCTTTCTAGAACATATACACATAAACACTTAGTGAGTTTAGAGTTGTGTTGTTCAAATCCTGATCATGATCATACAGTTGCATCTACATCAATCAGACAAAAGTAGATCTACTTCTACATCAAATTCAGACGATTGAAGTATAGAAGTAAAAGCGATCACACTTTGAAAAGGTTGGAGCATTCAAGGACTGTTTTTTGATCTTTCTGCTACTCTTCTACAAAGATCAAGCATAAGTCTGAGGTCAAGTTGCTGTTGGATGGGGAGTCGCAAATTAAGTCAGAGGATTGTCAGCAGTTGGTGTTTGGTAGAACGATAGGGTATGAGCCAGAGTCAACGTTCAGTGTACTTTGTTTCAAGTATGGTGGATTGGTTTATTTTGGACTGCACAGTCCACGAGGTTTTTCCCACGCAAATAGTTGACATATTTTACCAATTAGGGTTTCCTCACTAAAATCCTAGTGTCATCTCTAACTTTACTTTGCTTTATTTTAGATTGCATGATATTAATTTATTAATTGCTAAAATAAAGTAAGTTTAAAAAAACACAAGATCTGTTTTAATATAATCAAAACTTTCTAAGTATTTTCCGTTGCGTACAACTCACAAGTGTCTATTCCTACTATGGAAGAAATACAATCATGTTTTCTCTCTTTGAATAAAGAGAAATCCCCTTGGCCTGATGGGTACAATGCTTATTTTTATCACGCTGCCTGGTCCATATTAGGCGGGGATTTTATTGCAGGTATTAGATACTTTTTTCTCAGAGGGAAATTGCTCAAAAAAGTCAACAACTCATACATTGCTTTGGTTCCCAAAATTCCAAACCCCACCACTCTTAATACTTTCGACCAATTTCATGCTACAACACACTATACAAGTGCATTGCAAAGCTTCTTGCTAATCGACTTAAGTAGGCTTTTCCCTCAATAATTGACTCATGTCAAAGTGTATTTGTTAAAGGAAGACAGATATGAGATAATGTTCTTTTGGCTCAAGAGCTTTTCCAGGGGTATCACAGACATCTTGTTCTTCCTAGATATGATATCAAGGTGGACTTGATGAAGGCATTTGACACTATTGGGTGGGGTTTCCTTATTGACTCATTTATTATATTTGGTTTTCCCCTTATTTTTGTGGACTGGGTTAGGGCCTGTATTACTTCCCCGGCATTCACCATATCCATAAATGGTGAGTTTCGTGGGCATTTCTTTAGAGTTAGAGGGTTAAGACAAGGAGACCCTATCTCTCCCCTCCTCTTTGTAATTGCTATGGAGGTCTTTACCTCCATTACAAAGAAACAATAAATGATAATCCCTATTTCAAATACCACTCCAAGTGTAGAGGTTTGGCTATTTCTCACTTAATATTCGCTGATCATGATCTCTTACTCTTCTCTTATGATGACTTATTAGCCTTTATTGCCACCCTCAAGAGGTCACTTGATCATTTCTCTACAATTTCTGGGCTTTGCATTAATCACTCCAAAAGCAACTTCTTTGTCTCTGGAGTTAGCTTTGATCTTTCCAATGACATTAGGATCTTATTGGGGTTCGACCTTGGGGAGTTGCCAATAAAGTATTTTTGAGTCCCTCTTATGCCTAGTTCACTTAAGGATGTTTACTATAGGGGTCTGGTCGAGAAAATTACTAGGCAAATCACTCACTAGTCATCAAGTCTTCTATCCTATGCGGGCTTAATCCAACTCATACAATCAGTTCTATTTATCGTGATAAACTAATGGATTAGTCTATTCATATTTCCTAAATCGGTCCTAAATGAAGTCAACAGACTACTGCGAAATTTCTTATGGTCAGGGAATGAACTCAAGCACACAGGTGCCAGGGTTACATGGGGTACTGTTTGTCTACTTAAAGTTTGTAGAGGATTGGGGTTTCGAAGCTTGGAGGTTGCTAGCACTGCTGCTTGCCTAAAACATCTTTGGAATATGATTTCCATGTGCAGAGACAACATTTGGGCTAGGAGGGTAAGAACATAACTTATTAGGGATCGAAGTATATGGACTTTAAGCATCCCATAGGCTTGCTCAAGCAACTGGAGGAAGTTATTACACTTGAGAGGTATGGTTAGGTCTATGATTTGGATGGAGGTTGGAGATGGGGTCTCAACTAATTTTTGGGAGGATAATTGGCTACCCATTGGGCCCTTTAACCTTCACACCATGATTGATTTTATCAGGGACTCACCAATTACTCTGGGCCAGAAACTCTTTACTCTTATCGTTAACGGTAACTAGAGCTTCCCAGCTGAGTGAACCCTACAGTTTCCTGAGTTCCCGTTGATTGATCCACCATTCGCCTACTCTGATAAAGCCGTGTGGATTCCATCACAGGATGGAGCTCTCTCTCTCAGACATACACTAGACTGGCTTACCCCTCATTACCAGCCCACAATTTGGCACCACCAGATTTGGAACAATTTTTCCATTCCACGATGCAAATTCTCTCTCTGGCTTGCTGTGCAGGGTCGCCTATAAACTCTTGATCGAAATTGTAAACAATTAGTACCTGGCGCTAGATTGTGCCATCTCTGTCAATTAACTGCAGAATCCCATGATTACTTGTTCTTTACCTGCTTTTTTACTTCACCAATTTAGAATTTCTTCGAGTCAAAGTGCAGATTTCAGGTTATTTCTTCATCTTGGGATGATTTCATCATTTGGGTGTCGCACCGTTGTAGGAGGAGGAATCTTCAAAACACAATCAGCAAACTTGTTCTCTCCACTTTCATCAATCGGATCTAGACCGAGTGCAACGATCGAGCTTTCAAAGGACAGAGGAAATCACAATCATTAATCCTCAATCAAATAATGGACATGGTAAAACAACGCCTGCTCTCTATGAAGGTAAAGGACTCTCCAATTGCTCGGAGACTGGTTATTCACTAGGATCTCCCCCAAGCCTTCATCAGACCTTTGGCGGAGCCGCCGGACTGAACATAGGAGGTGCGGCGTTTCGCTTCGTCTCTGCTTTGCAACTAGAGTGTTTGGTTGGCTTAGACAAGCTTCTATGGCTTTTTTTAGACTATCATTGTCTTTAAGCAACTATTTGGGATGGGCTTCATTGGGCCATCTCTTTCGGCCAGCTTCAGCTTTGGGCTTTTGCCTTGTATTGTTTTGGGCTTGTGCCTTTTTATTTTTTGCTTGTGCCTTTGTATAGTTATACCTATTAATAGAGCTTAACTTTCGAAAAAAAAAATATATATTGTTTGTAGGTGGATGTGAATTTTTTTCAACTTTAAAATAATAATAATAATAATAATACAGTGAGTTGGGGAGTCACTATAATTTCAAGAGAAAGAAGCTGACTAAGCAAGCCTCAACTCAGAAAGCACCACTAAAGGCACGCAAATCACCCCTAACTCTTCAAAACTCATGTTAGTTGCTCCATGTTCCATCTCAACTTGCCCTATCCACTCAATCACAAGAACATCAAATAGCTGGATGCACTGAAGAGCTAAAATGGTCTCGTGACCTTGCTATGAAAGCAATTAATAAAGACCACAAAGCACTGAATCAAACAATTGATTATGATGTTTTCTATGACTAGGATTTTAAATTACTGATGGGCATTAGCTCAAAGGTATAATACATTGATATTTGACATAAGACAATTATTATGAGACAACAAAAAATGAAAAGATGGACAATTAAAATTGAGCGGAGGGACTAGTATGTAAATGATGTAGCGAGCCCTTGTGCCCACATTTGTACATTGGACATTTCAAACAGTCTTGAAGTACTCCCTCTAACTTAGGGTAAAACAATACAGTTATCTAAATCTTGGATACAAGAAAATAGGTATAACAAAACTCTCCCTATCCCTATCTGTCGGGCTTAATAAAGGAAGAATCAATGTAAAAGTTCTAGAACTGCAAAATAAGCGATTAAAACAGGAAGTGATACCATTGTGCCAAAGATTACCCTGAAATTGAAAAGAAAATCAATTAGTCAGTTTGAATATTTAGATAAAAATTTTATAATTTCTCTTACTTTAATTTTCTGTACTATTTTCAGGAACAAAACTAGGTAATTTGAGATGTTAATATCAGAATTCAAGATTGGTTCTATTATGCAAAAACAATTCAAAAATTTTTGGAGAAGTGTTTTCTTTACTCATGTTTTCAAAGTTTAATTTTTATTAGATTTCAGCTAAATGAATTTCGGAACTGTTTTTGTTTTCCTTTTTATTTCTTCTTATATTTTTTCTTTTAAAGAACAAATATTGTTTTCAAAAAAAAAGAAAAAGAAAAAGAAAAGAAAACCAATTAACTATAACTCACGCAGTGCTAATCACTTCTGCATGCAATCCATATTCTTTAGCGAATATGAAGGAGGCAACGGCTTGGGGCAATGCTGCCTGCAACAAAGGAAAATAAAAATCAACAGCAAAAAAAAAAAAAAAAAAAAACATTTTTTTTTTAATAATATCTAGAGATAATGATATTATTGCAACTAATCATATATGTGTGTTACTGTGTATATACACCACCACTCATGTATTGTATTTATATACACATTGTAAACATGCATATATGGCATGATGGTAACAACTTCAAGATTAAAAAATTGTAGACGCTATGAAGCTCATAAATCCAAATAGTTCAGCCCTTTTTGCCTTGGCCTGTTTGGCTATTTCTAATCAAGGAAATAATTAATCACCTGAATGATCGCAACCTTTAAGACATCTCCTCGCAAACCTACGATGATAGCACCTATTGCCATTGCCAGAGGTCCAGCGACAAACCTCAAAACCATTCCAAACACAGTTAGACTAGCACCACAAGCAATCACTTTCTTTTGCAAAGCCATGAATAGTCCTGCATAGATATAGACAAATCCTCAAATATTATTTATATATATATATAAACAAGTAAGCAAATCATAAAAAAAAAATAATAATAATAAAAAATAAATTATTATAATTAATGGCTTAATTTTTCTGTTTGGATAGCATTACTCAATTAAACAAATGAAAACTTAGTTCAAGCATTTAAAAAGATAACACTCTTTCATGTTGTGACATGTTATATATATATATATATATATATATATATATATGGATGGTAGTACAGCTCACCAAGACTAAACATGGCAGTGCCTGTTCCAGCTTTTGACATGATCAATATCGACCCTTCAATGATGCTTGGCATCTTTAGATGCCACCTAAAAGAATCCATAAGATAAAAACCCCAATGTCAGTAGTTCTTCGGATAATACTTGCCCCAACCCTATCAAGCAATATCCTCTCTTACCAACATTGATGTGTCCTATATAACGTAATTGTAACAAGTATAAAAATTGATTTAAGCTGCTTCTTCTTCTTCCTTTTATAATTTTCTTAATTTCAATAAATACACATGTATCATTGGAGAAAAACTTGGGTGAGCCCGCATATGTTGCACCACACTCACAAAAAAAGTGGGCCTCACTAGTGGGTCCCCACCATTGTCATTCATAAGATAAAAAAAACCAAATGTCAAGGCAATATTCAGTATGCCCAGTGCACTGACACATTAGAGCCGTCCGTGCAGACATACGCAAGAATAGACGGCTCTGATGGCCTGGTGCACTGGACACACCGAATATATTCTCCAATGTCAGTAATTGTTCGGATAATACTTGCCCCAACCTTATCAAGTAATATCCTCTCTAGCGAACTGACACTACTTTATAACTCATATTGTATTAATGACATGATCGATATCACTAATTTATTAAATATTAGCACATATTGACATGACCCTCTAAAATAAAACACTGTTTTTTATATGACAAGTTATAGTTAACTGATAGCCAATCTTTTCCACTGGTGGGATGATATCAATTCACATAGGACTTTCTAAATAATAAGAAGAGAATATCACGTGCTAGTGTTCGTCAAATAAATAGCATGCATGCATTTTCTACATACCTGCTGGATGGAAAAGCCCAAGCAAGACCAAGAACACAAGCATATAAATTAGGGTTCTTAACCAGCTTCTGCCAAACCACCTTCATCAGATGCCAGAAAGAAGGTCGAGTACTGCTCACCACAATGTGCTCAGCACCTTCCAAATCTTTCCCCGGTTCGCCAGAGAGATCACTCGAATCCCTGGTAGTTGTATTCGAAGCAAAGTCCGCCCCGGTCCTTCTGAACTCCAACACAAACAATAGTATCGTCAGCCACACGATAGACTGCAAGACCGATGATTGAACAACGAGGTCTTCACCCACCTGACCATACATGGCCTGCAAGAGGGGCACACCTAAAATCAAAGAATTACTTAGAGTAGAGAGTGAACAGCTTGTTATGGACCAGACATAGCTTCCCTTGCTACTACACTTAGCCCAGAAGGCAATCACTAACACAATAATACATTTGGAGATGACATCTGCACCAATGAATGGATAATTCATTGCAAAGGGATCAACATGAGATGTGAACTCAAAGGTGAAGAGAGGGAGGGTGAAATAGCAAACTAAGCGATTTATCGCGTCGCACTGTTCTGGTGTGAATAAATGCCACCATTTCACTGAACCATAACCTAAAAATAGAGCTACATAGAGTGGTGTCATGGCTACCACCACCTTGTAAACATCTCCCCACTCTATCATTCTTAATTATATGTTGTCTCTATATAAATATATAGAAAGGGTCTGTATATCTTTCCTAGTTTAGGGTTTTGGACAGTTTTTCAGGTGTAACATTTTGATGAATGCAAAGGGACAGAGCTATTTATATGCATGCAAAACTACATTTTCATAGATTGAATTGGTGGGTCCATATGGTTTCAATACCGTGGAATCCTAAAAGGTGATACAAGTTTTGGTGGGGTGTTTGGAAAAGTCAGGGTGTTGTTTTCACTTGAGAAACCTTTTATTTATTTATTTTATTTTGTGTGTGTTTGTTATAAGGTTCGATTAATGAATGATTTGGTCCAGCAATTATTCCACCCAACTATGCCATTAGGTTTTTGGTATTCTGATATATTATTATTATATTTTGTAGGTTATTCTCGTCCGTACATTTTTGAAGTGGTTCACTCACCAACGTAAGTGTGAAGCTCAAACTTGTTGGGTTGTGGTAGACTGATTGTGACACATGAGGGAACAGAGACTCTGATCTCGTGGTTGTAGCCAAATTGGTGTTTTACACCTCTTAACATTAGTTAAAAGTTCAGATTTTAGTTCCAATTCTTACACTGAACTAATTTACTTTACATTATCTCACTTGGGACGTAGGGTAAGAACTCAAAAATGCAATTTTAATTACGGTTTTATATATTGTCAGTAACGGACTTAGAAATTTTGTCGAGAGGGGTTCCATTAATGTTTTTTCGTAATTTGAGTTAGTGCTGTATTCAAAATTTATAGGTGCATAATACAAATAAAAATAAAAATCAATTGGGGCGCCTGCCTCCACTGGGCACCACATAAGTCTGTGCATGGCTGTTGTGAAGGCCTACTGAAAAACATGTTAAATTGTTTATAATAAAGTGTCGCAAATGCATATGAGGGCAATTTGTGAAATATAAATTTGTAATTGGCAATATTTGATGTTAAAAAAAGTCTTAGTTGAGTTTTTTTTTTTTTTTTTTTTTTTTTTTTTTCAAATAATGAAGCAAATATATTGATGATTAAGAAAGTACATTGGGCCCAAGAGAGGCCCATGGGAAAACATTTACAGTGCAAGAAGAAAACAAGCCCAAGGGCTCAACAAGACTAAGAAACTCAAACAGGAGCCAAAGGCCCAGAACCAAATTGAGGGGATAGCCGTTGCTAACAACCATGACCGTTAGAGATGGATATCCCTACAAAAATTCCGGTGACAAGGTTGACTTCAACCATGCTAAGGCATCGGTGAACTGCCTTTGTCTATGAATCTGGAGTCATCGGTGGTGGTTGATTTGCAGCTCGGGGATAGGACCATTCAATTGCTAATTGTAAGAAGTCTCTGTTGTGACGGGATTGCAGTGCTTCAGCAGTGGAGTTGCAGATTTGCTTCAATACAGAAGATTGTGAGAAGGCAGAATTCCTTAAGACCTTGTTATTTCTTTCCTGCCATACGTGACACACTATGGAAGCTAAGACAAGTTGGGACATTGCAGTTCAAGGGTGAGCAACCCAATTGACAAATTGGGGCCAATTGTTGCTTCTTGCGTAGAATTGGCATTTGTCGAGTTATAATTTCAAGTTACTATATTATGATCGACATCGACTTCGGAATGGAAAGGTTGTTCAGAAGATGAAATATTGAGATCATCGAAAAAGGAAAAAACGTACACTTTTAGAAAGTCGTTTCCCACTTAGGACACAATACCTAGATGGTATATATTCCAAGTTACCAAAAACAGAATTTTTCATCTTCTGATTAAATTCTGTCAAATGGGGAACCGATACCACATTTGGGAACCAATTCAAAAAACTTAGATTAGAAGAAATCTATTCTGTCATTTGGGAACCGATGTGATACCCCTCAGATCCGAGACATAGGTTGATCAGGCCCAGGCCCAAACCCGAGGGATATCAAACAATTAACATGTAACCAAATACATAATACAAGACAAAATAAAAAATAAAAATAATAAGCTGAAAGATTTCTACTTGAAAATCCTTAAAATATAATTATTGAAATCTGTTAAATTCAAACTCCAAAACTCCATAAGTTACAACTCGGGAATCCATTTAGTGGACCCCTTATTAAAATCCCAAAAGAAACTAAAACATCTGAAATAAAAGCTAAAGGTAAACATAGAAAAGATTCCTACGTAGGCGGAGGAATGAATATCTGTATCTGCTCTGCACGTCCAAGCCCTAACCCTGGAACTGACGAACACCTGAAAAATAAAAGAGTGGGTCAGGCTCACATGCAAGTCCTATTCCACTACGATCCAAATAGTAATCCGATACACAGATACATCCTAGGAAGACTCAACAATATTTAGAGTAGTCCATATGTATATATATAGTACACACTATAGGACGCTCACTAGTCCAGTAGGTCTGTCTCAGCCTGAGTAGAGATACCATGCAAATCGCATAATAATGTGGTCATGTGTACCTAGACCTACCAGGGAACAACACCTATGTCCAGTTATCCATCCTAGGAAATATACGCGCCCTAACCATAGTCTTGAGATTCAAACTCATACCATGGCATCATATAATATATATATATAATCCTTGTACTCCTAATACAAAATATCAACCATCTGTATTGTGGTTTGATATATGCAACACCAATCTATCCTGAAACCACCACAGGTCATTCAAGCGTTTTATTGATATGACACCAATATGAGATGAACTTAACATTTTTGGTTAATCCATCATTAAATCCAGATTAGGTAAAGCACAGTATTTGAAACAGTCCATACCCAGTACGCCACCGTCCCATACCGGTGCATACAATCCTCCATCCAACACAGTTAACAAAAAATAGCACCATATACATTTATTAACTATACTCCAGAATCAACATACAACCAATCTAATTTGTGTATGATTCAATTATACATTCAATATAAGATATAGAAATCCTATTCCAGTCCTTCAAATTTAGAAAGAAAGACTACGCATATAACTCCTCCAAAACAGTACAGTAACCGATGAAATATACCGTATAATTAAATATCAGTTAATTTCCAATTAAGCGCACTTATTTTCCAGAATAAATAATACATACCTATAAAACAGTTGAAACATGAATAACAATTTAGAATCATGCTAGAAACAAAATTGCTTTATGGAAACAATAAGCAATTTTCAAAGTATAATTTAACCTTCCACATACAGTGTATTATTGTAAGTTATCCCATGCTTCAATATTAATACTAACATGTTTCCCAATCCTTTTTATATCTCTGGGACAATTATACAGACCATCCATATCCCCTGAACCAACCTAGAAACCCTCCTACAGACCAAACTGAACCCAAAACCACGTAGAAGCCAAGAACAGAGGTTGGAGCCGCCTCCCTCCACATTGGAGCCGCCTCCACTACATGTAGAGCCGCCTTCAATGCATGTGGAGCCAACTCTACCTCTTGTGGAGGCGGCTCCACCCTTGGGGTGAGCCGCTTCTACTCCATTGTGAGCCGTTGTGTGTAATCTAATCATCTTCTTCGCCTCCAGTGAAGTTCAGAGGCTCTGTACAATTTTTATAGCTTATTCTAGAGTTCAATTGATGTTCCAGAGTCCATTAAAATCATGCATTCAATCCCAAATACATAAAGTTAAGCAAAATTAAAACTCACGCAAACAGTTTATTTTTAAACAGAGCAACGTCCTACACACAACAGAATTATGCAATGATTTAACAGTCGATTCAACATGCTTCCAAGATTAATATTACTTCAACTTAATCTGTTTTAGTGCTAAATTAATTCCTGGAGTCCACTAGGCATGCACAGAACACGAATTAAAGGGAAAGAATAAAATAGTGGCTTGCCTTTGAGTTTCAGATTTGAAACTCTAAACTGCCGTCTCCTGAATTTTCCGACGAGGTTTCCGACTGTTGTTCCACCGCAGTCACTCTTGGTTTAGTCTTAGTTGAAACCCACAACCCTAGCTTCCTCCCTCTCTGTAACTCTCTCAAGTTCTCCTCTCTGCTTCTCTCAAAACCACAACTGTTGCTCTCTGTATTTTCTCTACATGTATGGGTTTTGTTTTTAAAACCCTAGGTAGAACCCTAGGTAGAACTCGTACATATATTTATAGGTATTTGTAATACACAACCCTAATTCTAGTTGCAATACAAGAAAGAAACCTACATATACCAAGTCGGCTACCATGAAACCTAAAACCCTAATCCTAACTCACGCATTTAACTAATTAAATCAATTACAAATAACTCAATTAAAATAACCATAATTAAATGAAACAAGTATAAAATTAAACACCAAATAAACAAATAACATTTACACATTTAATCAAATATCAATTAAATCAATTTAAAACAAAATAACTCTATTTAATTTAAAACAATTTACAATTAAGCAAATAATTAAAAATTAAACAAAATACATGCAATTTAAGCAACACAACAAACAAGGAAACAATTAATCAAATAAAAAAATAATTAAATCAAAAAGAAAATACCATAAATATCCTTTTAAAATTAGGGTTATTACAACCAGTTCCACAGTTGGCTACCGGTACCACTGCTGCTTCAACTTTAGATAACTTTGTCCTGATCAATTTTAAACTTCCTATTTAGTTTAGAATTATACCCAAAAGTCCTATACATAAAATTTCTTTTATTTTCAGAAGGATTAGGTCTTTGAAAATTCTATATAAACCCTGATACACATTTAGGTTTAGAATGAATTTTGCACTATCAATTCATTATTCTTAAAAGCTTTAGAAAGATTATCTTTGTAGAAAATACAAGAGATTTCTCTGTCAGTCTTTCTAGAACATACACATAAATACAAGAGTGGGTTTAGAGTGTTGTTCAAATCCTGATCGTGATCATACAGTTGCATCTACAACGATCAGAGAAAAGTAAATATACTTCTACATCGAATTCAGATATTGAAGAACAGATGTAAAAGCGATCACACTTTAAAAGAGTCAAAGCATTTGAGGAATGTTATTTGATCTACCTGCTACTCTTCTACAGAGATCAAGCATAAGCATAAGGTCAAGTGCTATTGGACGAGACGTCGCAAAGTTAGAGGATTGTCAGCTATTTGTGTTTGGTAGAACGATAGGGTGTAAGCCAGAGTCAAAGTTTAGTTTACTTTGTTTCAAGCATAGTGGTTCGGTTTACTTTGAACTGCACAGTCCACGAGATTTTTCCTGCACAAATAGTTAACGTATTTTATCAACTGAAGTTTCCTCGCTAAAAATCATGGTGTCATCTTTAACTCATTACTTTGCTTTATTTATTTATTTATTTATTTTTAACGTATTTTATCAACTGGAGTTTCCTCGCTAAAAATCATGGTGTCATCTTTAACTCTTTACTTTGCTTTATTTATTTATTATTTTTTTTTTTCCTAGTTGGTACTCACACACACTTATCTCTTCTGAAACTTAAACACCCGACCTCCCTTTGGGAGGTAAGAGGTTGATAATGCTACGCCACTGGCCCGTTGGTCACTTTGCTTTATTTTTATTTTGCATAAAATTAATTATTTAATTGCTAAAATAAGTAAAATTGGAAAGACACATATCTGTTTCTAAAAATACAAAATTTTCTAAATATTCTGCTACTTACAACTTACACAATTAATCTCTATCTTTATCTGTATAAGACGGACATACATGGAGCATATGAGTAAGTCTAACTATAACTTGCAATTACAAAAAGAACCAACATTTTAGTATCTTCAAATTCTTCTTCGAAAAAAGGAAAAAGAAAAAATGTACTATATTATTTATACATTCAGTGAGATTTCTGTCAAGTTCTCTACTTATGAAACATTTTCTTAATAAATCAATGGATATTACTTTACATGGTCTGATCTTTCGAGATTGACTATTTAAACCCTACTGTATTTTATAGGGATTTTTACATATAAATGAGTATAACTAAAGTATATTACCACTTGATGAGCGTAGTTTTAATATTTACAAATACATGAACCAATTTCTATTTAAACCTCTTTATTGAGCTGAAATTATAATTTCCAACCCTAAATTTTATTTTATGCATAATTTACCTAAAGAATACCTTTTAGAAATTCTAGATTTTTACCAAACAGCACTTAGGAATTGTTACTTCTCTTTAGAATTAGGAAATACAACACGCAGCCTACAACGACGTATAGAAGAACTAAGATCTAAAATAATTCTTATACAGAATATTTTAAAGGCTAGACGAAAAAGGTTTTAATTTTATAAATAGAATAGATTATAATAACTTAGATAATTCTATAAAAAGACTCGGAGAAAATCTAGATTATATTAAAACCCAAGTAGAACAGTATTCTAATCCAAATAATTTAGATAACAAAATAATATTAGTTGCTATTACAGAGATAAATAGTGATATTAAAAATATTCTTAAAAATCAAAAAATAATTATAAAACAATTAAAATCCCAAAAAGCTGATATCCAAATGTTATTACATTAGTTTTATGAGAACTAGTAATCCTGACTATTTAGCAGCTTTATCATAACTATATAAAATAAACAAAGAATCGATAAGATTGACAAGCTATAAGACAAACGTACAGTTAACCAATATTTATATTCGACAAAATAACTTTTTAATCCAATTATTACTCCAGTTATCAGAAAAGATAGATAAACTTGAAGAAAAATTAGAAATTTTGCAAGAAAGTATTCCTAAAGAATCGTTTAAAGAAATAGTCGAATTTGCTGATAAAATAAAAGATTTAAAGTTATCACCTAATCCTTTCTCTGCCACAACTACCAAGCGTATAAATCTTTTACAACCACATAGAGAATCGTCATTATCCTTAGAAAAGCCAAAGAAATAATGAGGGTAGAAGATTTATATGATAATGAGCATGATGCTCAAAAGTATATAGAAAAAGGAATGAAGAAAATATCTAATAAAGTTAACCTTTATTCCAATAATCTATTCGATTTCCAGAGCAAGATATATAATCATCTTAGCCAAAGAAAGATCGGTGTAGTAAACAATCAAGTAATTTTAGATCTCATAACTCCAGAAGCCTGTCAAGAATTAGAAAAGAGTAATTTGAACTTATGCATCTAGGTGTAATAATGATCGGATTAGTAAAATTAAATAGATCAGAAGTATGAACTAAGGCACTCGCTTATATTTATGATGATCAATGGAATAACCATCAACAAGCACAAATAGCTAGCGCTGAAATAGATTTGGCATCTAATGCAGCCATTGTAGGATGTATCCCTAATTATACAATGTCTACCAGAGAATTCAGTAAGCATATTAAAATAACTATATCTACAAAAGGATATAATATGACAGGACAATATGAAAATTTATTAGTTAACACTTTGTTTATGGGAAAAGCAGTTAATCAGTATATTTTAAAGTTTAAATCTCAATTCAGTGAAATTATTAAACTTTTTAGCAGTAAATATGTCCAGATGATAAAAGCTAGAAAAGTTAGTAGCATAACTAATGAAGAAACAGAATGAGAATTACTAAAGCTTACTACAACAACTAAAAAGATTCTTGAAAATAACATGATATATGTTAAACATACTAGAGAAGCTAGTATAAGGTTTGTAATTATAAAAAACAAGATAACTTAACAGATGATATCGAAGAAAAATTCTTAGCTACTCTAGTAGAAATAGAATCTCCTGAAGAAATAAATATCATTTATGATAGATTAGAAGATGAAATTTAAAATAAAATAATGTACAATTTTGACAATTTAGAAATAGAAGACTTACAAGAAAAGTACCCAAAACCTAAATACCAACTTATAGAAAGTATTCACTTAGGACAAGGAAATAACAATGATATTAAGAGAAATATTCTAAACGTAGAATTTGAATCATTTTATACAACATCTGAGTTAAACACATTAAAAGAAGAATTGAATGTAGTAGAACATAGAGAAGAAAAAGAACCAGAAGGATCAACCTCTCAGTCAGTAGACCAAGAAATGACTAACCAAGAAAAGACTAACGCCACAGGTAGTACTAATACGATAAATGACGACTATACCACTGGACAAAGGTTAAATCCAATACAAGAAACCTATGTAGAAAATAGGAATATCCTAGACATGTACACATGGACACAAAATCGTAGACATTACGATAATATACCAGCACAATAAGCAGGAACAATATTAGACATAGCACGACACGATCCTCAAGATTGGGCAAAAGTAATCAAAAATTGGGAACAATATTGTATTAGGCAATCTATTCCAACCAATTTTGATAATAAAACACAAACACTAACCTATTGTGAAACCTTATTAAGGGGAATAATCTATGATTGGTGGCAATCTTACAAAGTAACTTATACTAATGATTATGCCCTCTTACGTGATAATTTTACAATTCAAGGTTTACAAGCCTAATAAAAAAAGGTGTTAGTTGGCGAAGATAAATTATTAGATGAAACTCTAATAAAACAAAACGAAGCTTTACGTAATCTAGAATTACTACAGATTTGTGATTTTCGATATATAAAAGATTATACTAATAAGTTTTTCGAGTATTTCGCAGCCACTAGTAAAACAGGAGATAGAACATTACTCGATAGGTTTCTTCAGAAATTACCAAGAAGTATAGGAACTAAGATATGGAAAAAATGGTTAGAAAATCTCAGAAGAGATCGGTTAACTACAGGAGATAAAGTAAACCATATTTACAATATGTTAAAAGCAAAATGTAGGCAACATAAAAAATCTAAACAAATAAAAAAATAATTTTATTATATGTGTAGACAAATAAACTTTCCACCACGGTATGGTTGTATGCTTCAGAAAAATTATAATTATAAGCATAATAAACCTAAAAAAATATAATTTACGTAAAAGCAAGACCTATAAGAATTATCGTAATACAAAACCTTACATTAAAAATAACCCCAGACAATTCAGAAAGCGTCACTGGTATAAAAGAAAAAGAATAAATAAAGAAAACAATAAAAAGGAAAATAAAGATAACAAGGACAATAAAGTAAACACATTACCTACAAAAGAAAGAAATTTCAAATATTTTATTTGTGGAGATCCATGACATATAAGACTAAATTGTCCTTATAGATACAAACAGAATCCTATCAAAATGATACAAGAAAAAATCAATATACTTGAAGATATTGAAGAACAGATAGAAGAATTATATGAACTAGAAAGTATTTATCATTCCAAAGATAATAATGAAAGTATATATAGTATCGAAAGTATAGATAGCGAATTCGATAATGATGAAGACTTTGAGCAAGGACTTCATTCAATGGAAGATTTCGTTTACACTATAAGCAATCCATTATGTCAATACACTTTTGTTAATTTTTATTTTTCATCTTACAATTGTAAACAATGTAATACATCTATTAAAGAAGGTCATTACTATAAAGACCACTGTAAAACTTTATTATGTCAAGACTGTTACTCAAAATACGAAGATAAGCAAGAAAATACTCTAGTTGAATCTATAAATTCAATATATAAACCATCTAGTCTAATCCAATTCCTGGTAACCTTGAAATTTAAAGAAAAATTAGTTTAAACCTCAGTTGTGCTAGATACTGGAGCATCCAAAAGCATAATTCAAAAACATTTAGTATCAGAAGAAACCTTAGTAAAGTTAAACTATAATGTTAATATAAGCCAGTATAATAATGAGAAACTCCCAATAACTCATTGTGTTCAAAATATTCCAATACTAATCAATAATGAAAAGTTTATTTTACCCCAAACTTATGTAGTTAATAATATTCCTAGTACTTATGATTTTATTTTAGGATTAAATTTTATAAACTCGCTCACTGGAGGATTTATGTATACCTCTACGGGTTTATAGTTCTTTAAAAAGTAAACATTTATTCCCTCTAGAGATCCTTATATTCCTTAGAAAGAAAAAGAATTATTACATATATTAACACTTTACCTATAACAGATGAACCTCCAGAAAATCTACATATAGCAGAAGAAACTACAAAAAATCTATTTGATGTAACTGAGTTTATTAACAATATCTATGAAGCATTGATGTTTCTTAGCCATTTAGATGAACTAAAGATTTTTCTTAATAACAAAGTTATACTTAAAAATCCTAAATTGAACATAGAAAATCTTTTAAGACTAGCTGAAACCACAGAGATTTTAGGAGAACATCCTCAGAAATACTGGTATAAAAATAAAATCGAAGCAAAATTGAATATAATAAATCATTTCATAACCATAAAAATACAAGATAATTCTCATACCCTGGATGATTAAGAAGAATTCCAAAAATAAATCAGAGAACTTCTATTACTAAAGGTAATACAAAAAAAGTAATAGTAGACATAAGAGTCCAACTTTTATGGTTAAAAATCATACCGAAATAAAAAGAGGAAAAGCTCGTATAGTTATAAATTATAAAATATTAAACGATAATACTTATGATGACAGGTATAAAATTCTTAATAAAGATATTTTAATAAATTGAATACAAGATAGGAAATGGTTTTCTAAATTGGACTGCAAAACAGGATTTTGGCAAATCCGTATGGCTGACGAATCCATTGAATGGACTACATTTACATGTCCTGAAGGACATTATGAATGGTTTGTTATGCCTTTTAGATTAAAAAATGCGCCACAAGAGTTCCAACGAAAAATGGATACCATATTCAATAAACATTCAAAATTCTATTGTGTTTATATAGATGATATTCTAGTCTTCAATCAAACTAAGGAAGAACATAAGAAACATCTTGAAATTATACTAAACGAATTTATAACACAAGGACTCATTATAAGTAGTAAAAAGATTATATTAGAAAAATAAGAAATCGAATTCTTAGCTTTATTCATAAAAGAATGAAAAATAGAATTACAATTACATATTGTTCAAAAGATTTTAAATTTTCCTGATAAATTAAAAGAAATCAAATTATTACAAGCATTCTTAGGATTATTAAATTACGGTCGCAACTTTTTTCCAAAATTAGGACAATTAGTAAGACCATTACACTCTAAATTAGGAAAAACTGGTCAAAAATATTTTAATACACAACACACAGAACTAGTTAAGAAAATTAAATCTTTAGTCACTCAGTTAGAACCCTTACAACTCTCACTTGAAAATAGTTATAAAATAATTCAAACAGGTACATCAACACAAGGATGGACAGGTTTACTTCTTCAAAGACTTACAAAGGAATCTTCTCGAGAAGAAGAACAAATTTGTCGCCATGCTAGTGGAACCTTTAATAAAGCACAATATACTTTGCCATCAACAGATCTAAAAATTTTTGGAGTAACTAACTCTATTGAAAAATTTCAGATATTCCTCAATAAAGAATTTCTTATAAGAGCAGATTGTGATAATATACTTAAATTTGCAAACAAAGCAAAACAATAATGAATGTCTGTAAAAAGATGGATTTCCTTTATTGACTGTATTACTGAAAGAGGTTTTAAACCCATATTTGAACATGTCAAAAGAAAAGACAATCATTTAGCAGATATTCTATCTCGTTTACTAATTAATTGTTAAATTTTGCAAGAATGGAGAAAAGTAGCAACAACAGCTATAGTCTTATACCAGACACTTCCAATCCTCTTTTAATTATCCAAAACCCAGCTCAACAGTTCTGCGCTAGACATAATCTTTTTCCTGACCAAAAAAAATTTTTAGATAATATTTGGTTTTCTCGAAATAATCCCGATAGAACCCTCATTAGAAATTTAAATACTTTAAGTGAATATTTTGTAATATCTAACAAAGCTTAGCATACTCTTCAGCAAGAACATGAGACTCTTATCTCTCATTTTAAAAAGTTAAATTTAGCATATCAAACTGCAACAGAAAACCCTGCAGCTGAACTAACCTTTTCTGAATAAAAGACTAATGAAGATGAAAATCTTCAGAAAGTTCAATTTCTGCAGGTATAAACAAAGTATGCCTACCTCTTCCCATTTTCTCACCGACTTATAAAGAAATCCTTAGACAACAAGTCGAGCTCTTCCCTGAAGACATCAAAGAACTTATCCTCGAAGAAGCTAAGTCTGATGGTTTCAAAGAATGGGTTGATATCCAAAATTACCTCAGAAACAACAGTCCACCCAAAGGAACCCGATACCATTATTATTTCTTACATTTTATACAGACAGGCAACTACATACGTACCATAGTCCAGTTTGAAATAGATCTTGTACATTATTCTCCTATTGACATTATCATAAAAACCTGTTTCACAACAAAAACCACCAGATGTTACGTAAGTAAACTCTTAGAATTAGGAATGGTTCATAGCATTACCATACCCAATGACATGTCCTTAAAAGTTTTAGAAGTTTTTAATTTTCCTAGCCGATTAAATCAAGCCATTATTTCCGAACAAAAACAAACCCACAATTTCATACCAGAAAGTCCAATTCTCCTTCAAATCCACAGCACTCCTCCAAAATGGGCAAAAAATGGAGCTAAAATTCTTAGACAGCATCAAATTTACATTCATTCTAATCCAACAAAAGTCCTGACCCTGAACAGACATATCAATTTTGTAAATAACTTTCGTAATACTATCGCACCAGCCACTTTTGACCATTTAATGTATTATAAAGCTTGTGACAGCTTGACCCAACCTATAACCCTGGTTTCAGATTCTTCTACCATAATGTAAATATAGAAATTTTCATCAAAGTCAGAATTCCCTATGTCATCCGATCTCCCCTCGAGATTGAAATATCTCCAGAGGTTGTAGAAATAATAAATGAAAAAAATATGTTGATTGAGCAATACGAAATGGCCTACAAAGATGAAGAAACCAGCTCACCAGACATCTCACTACATAGCGATACTGACAGAAATTTGTCTAATATAGCAGAAGTCTAAAGAGCATCCAAAGAAAAAGTAGATTCTCCATCAGTGTACAAACTCTTCAATAGTATCAAGATAAAAAGCAGGTCCAAAAAACAGATTCGCAACAGTATCCAAAAGCAACCAAGATCCACCGAAAGCATATTGCAAATATAAAAGCAAACAATTTAAAGATAAGGGTGTCCCGCAATAATTCAATGAACCTTATCTCCAAAGCATCTTACATCCTAGCCATCTATGTCGCTTCTGCAATCTCAAGCGTTGATCCATATCTCAGATTTCTCTATAAAAGGAAGCATTCATCTCAAAGGAAGATCATCGAGTGTTAGCAATATCAAGTTAGAGCAATCAAGTTTAGAGCCACCAAGTATTCCAACCTTCTGCCATAACTTCCTAAGTGTGTTTTTTTTTTTGTGATTTTTTTCAGTGTGTTTCCTTTTGTAAAATATTATGTGAGAGTGTATCCATGTATATATTTTTCATGAAATAAATTTCTCCAGTTTGCTTTTATCCAGAATTCTCTTCTCTCTTATTAAGACTTTTCTTTTCTTTCGGGCAAAAGACATCTGTCCACAAAAGATTTAGTATATAGATTTCCTTTAGCCAGACAGTGCAGATCCTAGAATTTTCTTAAATCTAGCCAGTGCGAGTTGCCTTAGTTTTGATATAATAATTTTTTCTGTGAATTGACTCAAACTGTTGGCTTGTTGGCCCGTTCTTGCCGATATTTAGTCATTTTTACGAGGCCTTATCAGAGTCTTATCAGGTTTGACAGTCATTTTTGTGATTTAATTGTTAAACCTATCTCTATGTAATTGCATGCTCTTAGTTTGGCAAGATTAAATTTAATTTTGGAATCAGAGCCTATATTGTTTCATTAAAAAAAGAAATTATATATCTATAATCTTTTATTTAAAGAAGTTTATAAGTTCATAAAAGAATAATATCTCATTCAAAATCTATTCAAATCTAAAAATATTTTATGTTTTAAGGGCTTTTATGATATAAAAATATTGCTTTGGGTTATTAATAATAATATAGTTTGTTGTGTGATATATATAAAGCAAAAAAGTAGAATTCATTTTATAGAAATATTTCAGTGGTCCATCCATTTATTGAAACTTCATGACCTTGACTGTATGAAGATGTAGTACAAACCCCTTCTGCCCATATATTAGTAGGGCTGATCACGAATCGGATCGGTTCGGTTTGGAGGTAAAATTCAATCCGGCCAATCCGATCCCCACGGATTGGTAAAATTTGAAACCGAATCGATCCATGGGGACCTTCAATCCGAACCAAACTGATCCGTGAAATAACGGATCGGATCGGTTTTCACGAATTGGGCTATTCAAACAGCCCAATATGATTACACTTTATGACCCATTAAAATTTCAAATTAATAATTAAAAACCTGTAACTAACTTTTTAACATATATGATCACAAACTTAAATTACCTAATAACAAAATAGAGTTGTAAATCATCCAAAAGTAAAAATAATATTATAGTACTAAATATAAATTATCCCTTAAATTACCTAATAACAAAATAGAGTTGTAAATCATCAAAAAGTGAAAATAATATTACAGCACCAAATATAAATTATCCAAATAGAACAAAACAAAACACTTAAATAGTAGCACAGTAGCTCATTAGCATAGAAAAAAATATATATGTATTAAACAATGAATTAAAAAAAATAGAAATACAGTAAGTATATATATAATTATATATATAACATATTAATATATAATTAAGGTAATGGATCAGATCGGATTGGTTAACGGATCGGGTCAGCTTTTTCAGGACCCAATTCGTTAATCGAACCGCAAAAAGCGGATTATTATTTTTCTAAACCATCACTGAACCATGAGATTTGAAAACCGAACCGAATCACACAGATCGGATTGGTTCGGACTGGATTGACAGATTGACGGATTATTTACTCATTCTATGTATTAGTAGCTAGCCCTATTTTATATATAGGGCAATATACGACGTGGGTGTATATACTATTGCTTGAACTTAAAATTAAAAATAAAAAATAAAAAATAAAAAAAATGTGACTAGTAGATAGCGGTTACGCTGTTGATACCTTTTGAATTGGGCCTCCATGCCATGCTGTGTATTTAACAGTTTGATTAGCCTATTGGCCAACTCTCTAAATTTTCACACGTATATGCATCAGACTGGTCCGCTCTCAATAAGTACCTTCGAATTCAGTGGAATAGGATTCGGCAATGAGTTTGAGTTAGTGATTTCATTTTCTCAATCTTGATTCCCACACAAATTCCTGAATTATGACCCTAGTTGAACCAAAGAGATCTTCCACTGCTATCATAGAATTACTTAGCTATTGTATATACTGTGGATGATCATATATATGGAATAAATTCCATCTTCAAGTAAGTGTTGGCTGTTCTAAGTGCACTCCTAGCGGCACAATTTCTTCAAACTTGTACCTAGCTTCCATGAACCGACACTCCACTAGCTATTTTCCTAGCCTCTTCATTGGTTTCAAGTCGAATTCCTTGTTTGTTGCAAGAACTCCACTCACACTCCACTAATTTGAGTTCATGTATCCAAAGGCGGAGAAAGCATATAATATCTGAGGGTACTTGACGGGTAAGTATCCCTCTAAACGAAAGTTCTCTATTTTTGTTGATAATAAAGAAGTGGAGAGTTTTTTAGAAAAAACGAGAGGTTTTTATTAGAAGGGGTACTGCTTATCAAAATATTACGTATTGTACAATGAATTTATATTAAAAGTTGGTGCTAGCTAGAAGTTCATGTTATCAATTGTGAAGTAAATACTGATAATACTTAAGATGTGGCTCCATTTGTTTCGACATAAAATAATTTTTTCAAAAAAGAATTTTTTTTTTTTTTTCAGGTAAAAAATTTTTTAAATTTTTTTTACTTTTTGATGTTTGGCAAAGGTTTAGATCGCGGTTGTAATCGAGTTCATCGGGTGAGACATGTAAAATAATTTGTCAAAAATTAATGAGTAAGTTTTTTTTTTGTAAGATTTTAATAATTTTTTTCTTCGTAAATATTTTAGGATAACCAAACACTAGAAAATTAAAAAATATTTTCTAAAAAATATTTTACATCCAAACAAACGGAGTAATTATGTACTACCCCATCTGTTCCTTCTAACATTCTTGATTAAGGACAATTAACATTAAATTATAAACTTGTGGTACGTATCATTCCGGATCATTAGCTCAGCTAGTATTATCTCTTCTGTTGCAAAGGGAGATGAGGAATTCCAACCCATGATCATTGCCAAGATTTCATATCTCATCTTGACTTCTAAATTAAGTATGAGAATTGCATTCCTCAACCAGTGATGCTAAACAAAAATTCCTCTCAATGACAAATTAATAAGTGGATGAGAAAAGTGCTCTTTTGATCTATTCAGTGTCTGCTTGAAGATAGGAGTGTACATCTTGTCTTTGTTTTACCTAATTTATACTATACAATAGCATTTCTTTTCTCTTTTTTGGGTGGGTTGGTAAAATATTGTTGTTTCTTCAATTTCCCTTTCTACTTTAAGGAATATATCAATATATATATATATATATATTTTAAGAGTGTATGAGAGAGAGTTATAAATTGCTTTTTTATTATTTTTTTTTTCTTGGAGCAACATTATTTTGTCTCTCAAACATTGGATGGTTCCTAGAATGGTCGACAAGGTGGAAAACAATTTTTCTTTTTTTCTTTCTTTTTTTAGGTAATTGGTGGAATACGCCCTTATTCTGCATATGATAAATATAATGTATCGCATCGAATTAATACAACATGATTGTTTCAAATATAGAATAAATATATCAAGAGAATCATCTCATGATGGATAAGAATTGTAAACACTCTTTGTTCGTAAGAGTTTTATGAAAAAAACTTACTTGAATTTTATAAATTTAAAACATGTCTCAATTTATTGATTAAATAAAGACTAACTTATAATTTTGTCCAAAAACTCTCTCAATAGCCTGGAAGAGTTTTATGAAAAAAACTTATTTAAAATTTTATAAATTTAAAACATGTCTCAATTTATTGATTAAATTAAGACTAACTTTTAATTTTGTGCAAAAACTCTCTCAATAGCCTTAGTCTTGTATATAAAGACTAGCTGTGAATCAAACCATAGAATTAAATGGTAATTAAAATAAAACAGTTGATAACAAAGAAGCTGAACTTCTAAAAAAACTAAGCGACAAACTCGATCATGTGGCCATGTCAAATTCATGTCATCAAACAAAGAAGAGAATGTAAGTGGGTTTCGTCATAACACTAAAAAAGTAAAATAAAATAAACTCCTCAGGGAAGGGATATATATATATCTCCACTTTGTTAGGTATCTCATCATTTCTGCTGCAACTGGTCAAATTGAGTGTGCCTATCATCAACCCATGAAGTGGAATATTCTAATGCCACAAAAGCTACCTAATGAGATATATATGTCTATCACGTGTTAAATACATACAGTGTGTATATATAACATATTTGTTTTTGAAAGATAAGTGTACTTAAGAAATAAAGGGATTATGTTGTCGGAATTGAGATGGAAGATTGAACTTTTTTTTTATAGAAGTATAGTGTTTTTAAGAAGTATAGGGATTTTGTTATCGGAATTGAGACGAAAGAATGATTTTTTTTTTTTTATAATCATAGTGTTCGACACAGACGTGTCAAAGTTTGTGGGAACCATGGAACAATGTCAAATAACAATAATAATAATCTTCGTCAATGTAATTATATCAAGCGATTGTTGAGATGAGAGTTGAAAATGGATTCCTCCTCTCTTAGGTTTGATTGTAATTATATCAAGCGATTGTTGAGATGAGATCGAGTTGAAAATGGATTCCTTTCTTAGGTTTGATTGTCTTAAAGATGAAAAAATCTTTAGATTTGAACTAATGGAAGAAGAAGACATACGCATTGCAATGGGATACTTAATTAAAAAGTAAGTTTTTCATTAACTAAACACTGAATTACAAAGACCGGAATGCAAGAAAAGTAAACAATTCTAAGAATAGAAATTGATCAATTTGTTGGAAAAAAAAAATATATATATATATATATATATATATATATATATATGTGCATCATATAATATTTAAGATATAATTAACATCATACTAATGTGTCATGAGATAATTAATAATATGTTAAAATAATTAATTAAATATGTAACTCAATATTTAATTAAACATGCAAAATAATGCAATAAAATAATAATAATAAAATAAAGAATTTAGATTGAGGCTAGTATTTGATACTATGTCCTTAAGACAAGTTATCTCCCTGCATGATACTGACGTACTCTTTAGCGCTTGTCTCCTAAGATACAATGGTCTACATCCACCAGTAGTAGCACTACAAACTCATGAATACGACGAACCTTCTCTATGTAATACTCTCTTTGACTCAAAAATGCATCTATACTATATAAATGCTAAATTTGGTGCAATTCGAACAAAATAATTCAGACCAATCTTAATATTGCTTGATGAAATTAGATTAAGGTCTAAATGGCTCGGGCCAATTGACCTATGGTTTGAAGCCACTTGTGTTGGGTTCAAGCCTAGAGAAGGAGAGAGAAAATGAATTGAACGAATTGCAAATGGCAGCCTAATGGAGTATTTATAGAAATAGAATTGCCTTTTTCGGATTGGGTGTGTCTCTTCAGCACTGGACACAACAATTTATATGTGTTTCTTCATCATTGGACACAACCATTTATATATGTCTGTTCATCACCAGATACACCTACTACAATAGGTTGCAATGGTTCACATTAAATAGGTTATGTCTATTGACTTTAAGTTTCATCTTTTTATCCCACAACCAACTAGCTAGTGATCACACATGTTCAGTCCAAGGCATCAGTTGATTCATAGATGAAACAATTTTCATTCACAAATTCTAACAATCCCCCATATGAATGGAAATTGGTTGCTTAAATGCAAAAAATGATCATGCAAACCCTAGAGAAAGTATAAACGGAAAGTTAATGCATCAGGGTAGGTAGCTTTTGGCCTTAAACCTTCCCTAGTGTATTACTATCGGATTTACTGGCTAACCAGTGAACATGATGTCTTGAATTGTTCAGCCATTGATGTAAACTAAGACAATAACAAACACATAATACCCTTCCTCACAGAGTTAGTTCACATTGTTGTATTCATTTTGGCCCTGAACAACTCCTGACATTCATGAGTGCTCTAGAAAACTTAGCCTTTATAGTTCTCATAGAAGCGGCCCCACTTCACACTCATGTAGGTGACTTCTTATTAAGAGTATCTTACCGTACTCCACTTAAATTTTCAAGGTATAAGAGTTATTAAAAACGTAGCTTATCATAATCCTCGTTGTAAGTAGTACCGTGTCATCATAGAAATGGGTAGAAGATTTATATCTTCCTAATACTTTTAGTGAGTCATTCAGAATTTCTGTTATCCCTTTGAACCTAGATTTTAGGATCTCCAGTCAGCTAGGCTGGGTTTCCATGAAAATAACTCATTAGCTTTCGACTTTAACCACATTCCCCTCGATAATCTGTTCAATTGCTCTCTAGTACAACTCTCAATTTATATGTAGCCACATGGTTGTATATAGAAAAATTATACTCTGCAGAGATTTCACCAGTTTAGAGCAAATATATACTTTGTGCCTTAAAATTGCTTATTATTAGCAATATCATTTTCTTTAGTGGCACAGGTGTAGACTTACTTTGAAATGTCCTCTAGGTGAAGTCTATTGACTTTTCTATTTGATTTATTCAAATTCTCTAAAAGAACATACAACTATACCTTTAATATTAAAGACATATCCACTCTTGGATTTGAAGTCATTAATATCCCACATCCAAATTGTATCACTGTTGTACCTCCAATTTAGTTATATACCTCGATATATGCAATAATAGACTTACAGTGTATGTATCTCAATTACCCAATTTATTGTTTTTCAGTGATTCTATCCTGGATTGAAAGTGTGCAATTAATCATAGCTATTAAGATGCCTTGCAATCTCAACCAGTGATATACTTTGACTAGTATTTATATTTGAGATTTACATCTACAAAAGTTAGCTAGGTTTTTGTTATCATATTATCTCAATCTCACTCTATTGAGAATATACTATGTCATCAAACGTTAAATCTTTCATATCAAATATATTAATTAGTATATCATTAATTTTTTAAAGCATATAATGACTTATGCATCACATTTATGTCATTGACTCGGTATTAGCTTTAATCCACTTAAGGACTTATAAGCTTGCACATTTAACTCTTAAGCTGGAACAATGAACTTGTCCCATTAAATATTTTCTTCGCCGGAAGCAAGATGCACTACTGTTATAACTAATATTATCAATGATTTTTAGTCCTATCCAAAATCTCTTAGATTAAGAACCCCCACATTTATAAGTATTTCTTATCTGATGAGGTAACTCGTAGTAAATTTCATTTATGGACAATATCCACCCACAACATTGGGATAATCCTAAAATTTTATTTATGATGTATTTATCACGGTTTTCTACGAGATCTCAAGGTAGAGGTGAAGATGCTTTGAACAAAACAGTCTGGTGGTTTTACGGAAGATGGCTACAGACCAGCACCTCCAGAGACATCTATGAGAGATGAGGAGGAGGATGGGAATGATGATGATGATAGTGGTGGTGGTGGTGATATGATGACCATTACTGTTCCTTTTGATGGGAATGATCTTGATGATTGATTGTCTGTATTGATTATCAGTTATCTTTTGGATTTTATTCTCTATCTTTGCCAATTTGTTCCAAAAAGGGAAAGAAAATATGCTAAATTCAAGGGGGAGTAATTTTTTTTCTTCTCTATATTAAACTTTCACTGGTAGTTTTGTTTGATCATTGTGCAGATAAATAGGTGAATTTTCGATCAGTCAAGTAATGATTATTAGAAGATATTCAAGAAAAAGAAAATTTCCGTTTATTTCTTTGATAAATTGTAATTTGTTTTTTCTGCTTGGATAGATTACATTTGTTTTTAGGGTTTGTAGACACTAAAATTTAGTGGACTTTGGTTTTGACAAATGGACCCATTAAATATGGGCCTAATGTTTAATTAAGTTATTTAATTGGTCCAAACTTAGTCTACTTAAATTATTTAAATAGCCCATCCCAGATGGTTAAATAAAAAGAATAATTATTCCTAATAAAATATATTTGAAATAATTATTTTTAAGAATAATTATCACAATATAATCGGTCCGGCCCAGTTATAATTTTATCCTTATCAGGAGATGACACGTGTCATCATCCTATTAATCCAAGAAGCTTATAAATAGAAGCCTGGAGAAAGAAGAAAGGGGGACACAAATTCAAAATTCAGAAATCCAGAATTTCAGAGAGAAATACAAAAGCTCTCATCCCCAACAACCAAAAGCCAAAAGCGAAGAACACCAAGCACATCAAATCGTACCGTTCTTTATCAAATTCCACAGTGATCAACAACAAGCACAGCCAAAGACGTACCGTTCTTCATCAAATTCTACGGTGATTTAAGATCAAGCCTGTGCAGCCCTTGGATCCAACCAACCAACAAAAAAAAGAGATTTAATCAGAGGACCAATTCTTTCTTTGGAAAGAATATTACAGAGAATTGTACCTCAATTTCTCAAATTAATAAAATTATATTATTTGCTCCATATTTTGTAAGTCTGCAATAGAAACAAAATATGGAGCAAATAATATAATTTTATTAATTTGAGAAATTGAGGTACAATCCTCTGTAATATTCTTTACAAAAGAAAGAATTGATCCTCTGATTAAATCTCCTTTTTTTGTTGGTTGGTTGGATCCAGGGGCTACACAGGCTTGATCTTGAATCACCGTAGAATTTGATAAAGAACGGCACGTCTTTGGCTGTGCTTGTTGTTGATCACCATAGAATTTGATGAAGAATGGCACGATTTGATGTGCTTGGTGTTCTTCACTTTTGGCTTTTGGTTGTTGGGGATGAGAGCTTTTGTATTTCTCTCTAGAATTCTGGATTTCTAAATTCTGAATTTGTGTCCCTCTTTCTTCTTCCTCCAGGCCTCTATTTATAGGCTTCTTGAATTAATAGGATGATTACACGTGTCATCTCCTGAAAAGGATAAAATTATAACTGGGCCGGGCCGGTTATATTGTGATAATTATCCTTTAAAATAATTATTCCAAATATATTTTATTAGGAATAATTATTCTTTTTATTTAACCATCTGGGATGGGCTAATTAAATAATTTAAGTGGATCAAGTTTGGACCAATTAAATAACTTAATTAAACATTAGACCCATATTTAACGGGTCCATTTGCCAAAACCAAAGTCCACTAAAATTTTAGTGTCTACAACTTGCCCCCACTTCAAGTCCCAAGTTTGACAGAACTTATCTCTTTTTTCAAGTGGGACTTGAAGTATCCAACTTTAAATTTGAAAAATTTCCTCTTTTTTCACTTTTCTATTCAATATTGGATTGTAATTCTTCACTTTCCAATTTGAACAATAAGTACAAAAATCCTATTATAGAAAGGATTTTTTTTTCCTCTATAAATATAGTCCCATATCGTGTGTTCAACACTATCACTTCAATGCTTCGAAAGTCAGCAGTATACCCAAATTATCTCGAGGTACTAAGTCATGTGGATCAACTTCGCGCACAACCAGACATTCAGATAGTCAACCTTGCTGCTCAATCTTCTCTGTCTGTTCAATCTTCTCTGTTTTATGAAGGTACACTTTATCATAAGAATTCTCAACAAAACCTAAAAAGAAAAAAAACCATCTTTCTTTCTCTTTTTATGCTGAAGCTATGCCTTTAATATATACACACACACATATTAAGAATACTTTCCACTATTTTGTCTTAGTCACTTTATCTACATGATATCTTTCAGATTCAACTATTTTGTCTTTTCGTCTTTTTTTTTTTTTTTTCAAGACATATTTGTAATTCAAAATCTGTAACCTCACAGGATCTGAATTGATAAACACTATAGGCATATTCACATAGGGAAGTTACCATGCGACTGACTAATCATTATGCACGTATAACGGAAAAGAAATTAACACTTTCCATTTTTTTTGTCCTTCGTTTTTTCTTTCTTTTCTTTTCGCATTTTTTTTTCTCTTTTTTTTTTTCCCTTCTTTTTGCACCTTTTTTTTTTTTCTTTTTCTTTCCTTTTTTTTCCTTTTCTTTTTGCGCTTTTTTTTTTTCAACTCCTTTTTCTTTTTTCTTTTTTCTTTTTTTTTTTTTGCGCTTTTTTTCCCAACTCCTTTTTTTTTCTCTTTTTGCGCTTTTTTTTTTTTTCCCAAACTCCTTTTTTTCTTCTTTGTTTTTCTTTTTCTTTTTTTTTTTTTCTTTTTTCGCTTTTTTTTTTTTCCCAACTCCTTTTTTCCTTTTTTTTCTTTTCTTTTTTTTTCACTAATCTTTTTTTTTCCCCAACTCCTTTTTTTTTTTTTTTTTTGAAGGGCTTGATTGGGTATTCCAACTTGATTTTGCAAGCCGTAGTAAAAATTGAAATCCTCCTTCTAGACAACACCAATCGAGCTTCAAATTTGTTTGTTGATCCATCATGGTGGCATTCAAGTGTTTTATGAAGCAAAAGATGACGATCTTAGAGAGCGAAAATAGTCGAAGAAGGCAAGGAACCACATTAAGCGTATTCGACTCACTTCTCGGTCGCAATGCCATTCATATGCCTGATCCTGACAATGAACATTGTTCTTCTCATTAGACACGCATTCAAATGTCTGATCCCGATAATGAACAATGTTTTTCTCATTGGACACGCATTCAAATGCCTGATCCTGACAATAAACATTGTTCTTCTCGTTGGACACGTATTCAAATGCCTGATCCCGATAATGAACATTGTTCTTCTCGTTGGACACGCATTCAAATACCTGATCCCGACAATGAACATTATTCTTCTCGTTGGACATGCAAGGCTACAGGCGACCTCACCAACTTTGGTCTTGATCAGATTAATGAAAAATCCATTGAACTTGATATTAAATTATCGACTTCATTGGACATGCAAAGCCACTTGCAACTTCACCAACTTCGGTCTTGATCAGATTAATAAAGAATCTATTATCTCAGAACCCTTGATACTAAATCTTCACTTTATGAGAGAGTTGTTGAGGAAAACCAGTTTTCACTCTTGGGTCTCGATGTTCAGGCAAATGAAATATCATGGAGTATTCCCTGTATACTTTTTGCTGAATTGCCATACACCAAACTATATTGGGAGTGGTTAGAAGATGTCTTGGCGCGTTAACACGACTTTCTATCAAAACAACAACTATATGGTGTTATATTCGCCTCCCTATTTTCATATGATCGCCATGAAGATGTATTCAAAGCATTCCTCGAATATTGGTGCCCAGCCACTAATATTCTTTATGGTTTTATTGTTTACAAATACACTTTGGCGGTGGGCCTAATTTTTTCTTCAACAACACCTCAGCGGAAAGCCAAATTTCTCTTTCAGTAATACCTCGACGGCGAGCAGATTTTTTTTTTTTTTTTTCCTCAACGACACCTCAACGGTGAGTCAAAATTTTGTTGCAACAACACCATGGTGATGAACCGGATTCTTCACCGATGCCTTGGCAGAAAGTCAATTTTATTTATTTCTTCCAGCGAAACCTTGATGACGAACCGGATTCTTTAGCGACACCTTAGCGGCAAATCGAATTTATTTATTTCTTCCAACAACACCTTGATGAAGAACCGGATTCTTCGGCAACACCTTGGCGGCAAATCGAATTTATTTATTTCTTCCAGCCATACCTCGATGACGAACCGGATTCTTCGGTGACACCTTGGCGGCAAATCGAATTTATTTATTTCTTCTAGCCACACCTCGATGACGAACTGGATTCTTCGGCGACACCTTGGCGGTAAGTCATTTTTTATAACGACACCTTGATGTTGAATCGAAAATCTTTGAAACTACACTGTGCCGACGGATCAAATTTCTTTTGTAGCTACAATTCTAGCGACGAACCAAAATTATTATTTGCAGCTATACTTTGGCGATGGATCAAATTTTCCTTTGCAGCTACACTTTGGTGGCGTGCCAAGTTGACAGGTACGACGAGCACTTTTTGATATCGCATGATGAATGACTTTGCCATTTTGCAACTTTGAGGAGTTTTTTTTTTTTTTTATGGTGGACTGAACTTGGAACAGGCCTCCAAGATGCCTACGTACCCTGAACAGGGATCAAGTCATCACGTAGTTCAATTTTTTTCTTCTTCTAGACAGTTTATACGCGTATCAAAGAGTTCTTGACTTTTTTTTTTTTGGGTGTCGTACACAGTTTTAGCTCATGCGGGCCAGGAGCATAGTGCAGTTTAAGCTCGTACGATCAAGAGCATAGCCTTCATGGGTAGTAGCACTTTAGGAATTTGCCATTAATAGGCCCCACTCTTACTCCATCTTCATCAATAATGAGATATGCGTCGTTAGTATAAATTTCGCGAACAACATATGGTCCATCCCATTTGGATACAAATTTATTTCCCTTGCGATTCATGATAATTGGTCTACGAACAGCTAATACTAAGTCTCGAACTTGAAATGACCGAGGTCAAACTTTCTTATTATTGAATGCTTTAGAAAGTCGAGCTTGATAACACTCTACCTGTTGTTGAGCTTCTAATATTTTTCCATCCGATGCTTCCAGTTCTTGAAGACGTAAGATGGCATTTTCTTCACTTGTAAGACCTTCTTGTATGGTTGTCCTTAACGAAGGGATCTGTTGTTCCAATGGAAGAACCGCTTCTATGCCATAGACAAGAGAATACGGAGTCGCTTGAGTAGGTATACGATGCGTAGTGCGGTATGCCCACAATGCTTCTTCTATTCGCTTATGTCAATCTCTCTTTGTCTGGTTGACTACTTCTTCAATAACTCACAAAGAGTTTTATTGAATGCTTCCACGAGACCATTTGCAGAGGCATTGTACATAGAGGATTTACATTATTTGAAGCCAAACTTCTCACAAAGGTCAGTTACCCAACTGTTTTTAAATTTGTCCCATTATCAGTGATGATGTATCGAGGGACACCATATCGATAAATAAGGTTAGACTTGATGAAATCAACCACTGTTTCTTTTTTCACACGTTTATAGGGTACAGCTTCAGCCCATTTAAAAAAATAATCAGTGGCAGCTAAGATATACAAGTGGCCCTTTGAAGACTTTTCTAGAAGACCCACTACATCTAAACCCCATGTATCGAATGGCCATGACGTCACAGTAGGGTGTAACGGCTCCGGTGGTTGGTGTATGAAGTTAGCATAGAATTGACAAGCTTGACACCTCTTCGCATACATCAAGCAGTCTTTGACCATGGTGGGCCAATAATAACCCATTCTTTTGATGCGAAAGTGAAGCTTTGGACTAGATTGATGGGCTTCACAAATCTCAGAATGTGCCTCCTTCATTGCATGAGTTGCTTCGTCATTTCCAAGGCAGCGAAGGACAAGGCCCTCATATGAACGCCTATACAATGTATCATTGTAATAGATGAAATGAGGTGCTCGTCTTCGTATTTCAGTCTTGTGGCATATGTCTTCAGGAAGCTTTCCATGTTCCAGATAATCAACGATAGGGAGCCTCCAGTCTTTTTCCTCTTGTGTTCAATAAGAAACCAAATTACTTTCTTCAAATTTATCTTCCAGAACTTGTGGTAAGACCCATTGTTGACATAGAGGAACATCAACCAGGTCCTCATCAGTTAACGCCAATGTTATAGCTAAATTTGCCAAAGCATCCGCTATCCGATTTTCTTTCCTCGGAATGTGTTCTAGTATAACACTATCAAACCGTTTCAACAAACAAGAGGCATAACCATGGTACGGCACTAGATCATCTTTCTTAACCTCATATTCTTAAAGAAGTTGGTTAATCACCAACTTAGAGTCTCCATATATTTCGAGATCCGTGATCTTTATCTCATTTGCCATTTGAAGGCCGATGATCAGAGCTTGATATTCAGCTACATTATTTGAGCAGTTTTCAGCGAGTGCAAAAGAGTATGGAATAACATATCTTTTTGGAGAGACAAACACTACTCCTACTCCGGCCCCGTCCGCTCATGCTGTTCCATCGAAAAACATCATCCATGGAGGGAGAATGTCCACAAAGAAGACTTCTTCATCAAGATCTTCAGAAATTTTCCAATTGGCTGGAATAGGATGGTCAGCTAAGAAATCTACCAGGACGTGTCCTTTTACTGCCTTTCGTGGCACATAAACAATTTCAAACTCGTTGAACAAAATTGACCACCTCGCCAAGCGTCTGGAAAGGACCGATTTAGACATGACATATTTGAGAGGATCAGCCCTTGCAACAAGATGTATCATATGAGCCAAGAAATAATGCCTCAATTTCTTAGAGGCGAAGACAAGTGCGAGGCATGTTTTTTCAATTGGAGGATAATTTTGCTCCGTTGGGGTGAGTCTGCGACTTAAGTAATACAATGCATTTTCTTTATGTTCTTCATTATTCTGAGCAAGTAAGGCACCTAACGATTCTTCTTGCGCAGCAATGTAAAGTATGAGCGGTTTTCCAGGTATAAGTGCTCCCAATACCGAAGAATTGAAAAGGTACTTTTTAATGCTATCAAAAGCATTTTGGCAAGATTGGTCCCACATGAATGGGGCGTCTTTCTCCACGAGTCAGTTAAAAGGCTGACAACAGCCAGCCAAATTTGAGATAAACCTACGAATGAACGCAAGTTAACCTTGTAAACTTCGAAGCTCGTGTAAATTCTTTGGTGGTGGCATCTTTTGAATGGCCTCCACTTTATTAGGATCAATCTCAATACCACGATGACGTGCAACGTATCCCAGGAATTTCCCTGAAGTCACACCAAATGTACATTTAAGAGGATTCATCTTGAGTTGAAATTTTTGAAAGTGATTAAAAACTGTACGTAGATCCTGTAAATGATTCTTTCGTTCTTTCGTCTTAACCACCAAGTCATCAACATAACATTCAATAATCTTGTGGAGTATGTCGTCAAAGATCCTTTGCATGGCGCGCTGGTATGTTGCTCCCGCATTTTTGAGTCCGAAGGGCATAACTTTGTAGTAATATATGCCTTTAGGAGTGCGAAAGGCAGTTAGTTCCTCATCTTTCGGAGTCATTCTTATCTGATTGTACCCGGAGTAACAATCCATGAACGAGAGAGCTTCATGCCCTGTGGTTGCATCTACAATGAGTTCGGGGATGGAAAGAGGAAAATCATCTTTTGGGTATGCCTCATTCAAGTCACGAAAGTCCACACAGATCCGAATCTGTCCATTTTTCTTCTTCACTGGAACAATGCTTGAAATCCATGTTGGATATTTGACCTCATGAATAAACCTCACTTCAATCAATTTGTTGAGTTCTTCCTCTATCCTTGGAATTAGCTCTGGATGGAAGAAACGTTGAGACTGCTTACTTGGACGTGTCCCATGTTTGACAGCAAGATTGTGCACTGCAATTTTAGGGTCAAGACCGGGCATCTCTTTGTATGTCCAAGCAAAGACATCCTTGTATTCAGATAATTTTCTTCTGAGGGGCTTAGGAATGCAGTAACAAAGACTGGTCTGGGTTGATTGTCAATCCCTAAGTTAATTTCCTTGAGTTGATCAACAGTAGCTTGCCCCCCATCTTCTAGTGTTGGTGGTGTTTTCTTAATGTCATCTGGTTGTTCAGAGTCAGGTTCCTCTTCAACAGTAATGTGGTACGAAGTAACACAAAATGATTTACCAGTATCTTCTGTTCTATCCACTTCTTCTGATTGAGTAGTGAATACAATGGTTCGCCTTCGAGCTTTTAGTATAACATCATTGGTGACATATATCTCTGTCTTACATTTTATTCGCGAGGGCACTAGTCTCTGAACTTCACTTTTGTTCACCACGTCAATACTCGCTTCTTTTGACTTCCCACTCTTGCTACTTTTTAGCGGTGCATCTTTGATAGTACCAATTCGAGGAAATACTGATTTTCGAGGTTGAGGTTGTGGAGATTTTCTTCCTTAGTCATGAAAGCTCATTCTGTTAAAAACAGAGGCACGAGGCAAACTGCTGACATGAGAACTTGAAACGTTTGATTCTTGGCTTGACAACCTGTTGAATACAGATATTCGATCACATGGAGCTCTTATACGATCGAAGACCGATTTTTGATTCATAGTCTGCTGATCTTGTTCATCCTCAACTTCTTCAAACCCAATGTATAAGGTGTTTGACTTCTTATCCTTTTTTGTGATTTGAATTCGGAGTGGCTTAGGTGCTGCAAAACCGAGACCGGACTTAGGTGGAACGATCTTATGCCCTTGATCTTTCAACTTCTTCTGTGTCTTATTGAGGCCATGCACTTTCTCACCCGTGACCTTAAAATTCAGTTTTCCAAGGCTTGCAGGATTTGTAAATCATACCCCGACTTAGCCATGAGTTGGTATGCTTTAGGATCGAATCCTTCATCAGTCCTTTGTTTTGGAAGTGATCCATGATCAACCAAAGATTGAGAAGGCCGCACGAACCCTGTTAACGGAGGCTTGGAAGGTGAAGACTTTTGAATTTTGGTGAGAGGAAGAGTTAACTCTCCTTGCAGCTTTTGCATATCTTCTTTTTCCTTGGTTTATGACATTTTCAATTTTAATTCCTTGGTTTCAATTATCTCGATGACAGGTGACTGCCCTCCTTGCCATTGAGATTTTGAAACATACTTTAAAATAGGTTTCGTCCGATGTGCTTTTATCGAGACCCCTCGCGTTTTAGCTACCTTTACAATGTCTGTCACTTTAAAATAGGTTTCGTCTGAAGATGAAGAACAACAAGCACATCCAAAGACATGCTGTTCTTCTTCAAATTCAACAAAGGACACAAATCCAGAAATTCAGAATTCAAAAACCCAGAATTCCAGAGAGAACTCTCATCCCCAACATCCAAACCCAAAAACGGAGAACATCAAGCACATCAAATCGTGTCGTTCTTCATCAAATTCCACGGTGATCAACAATAAGCACAGCCAAAGACATGCCGTTCTTCAACCAAATTCCACATTAATTCAAGATCAAGCTCGTGCAGCCCTTGGATCCCACCAACCAATCAGGAGATTGAATCAGAGGATCGTACTCTATTTTTTTTGTAAAGATTATTACAGAGGATTGTACCCCATATATCCAAATTAATAAAATTACATTATTTGCTCCGTATTTTGTTTCTATTGCAGACTTACAAAATTTGTGTGTACAGGGTTTTGTCAAGAAATTGTCAAAGGGAGAGATTGTGAGATATATATTTTGCAATTGGCTAATTTCAATGTCAAAATAAGCCTGATCCGTTCGAGTTGTATTTTCAAGTTTAAAATTCAAGATCAAGATCAGCTGCAGAATTGAAGAGTTATTCATGTTTGATAGCTTGAAGTTTACGAAAAAGTAAGAACAACACTTTAGGAAGTTGAGTTAACAGGTTAGGACACTTGCATGCATGAGTTGTTTTTCAAAAACTGCAAATCTTTTAATTAAGTGTCAACTTTCTGTTCAAGTTTAGTCAACTTGAACTGGTTCAACCTCCCTGAACCTGTTCAAGGTCTTCAGACAGCTTTGGTAACTTAGTTTCCTGGTCGATCTATTTAAACTTCATATTTAGTATAGGCTTCTTTCCAAAATACCTATGCACGAATTTAACGTATTTTCCAGGTATATCTAGGTTTTTGAAAGTTTATATAAATATATTTTCTCATCTAGGTTTGTGTGGCTTTTTGCATTAAACTTCTGATTTCTTTAAAAGCCTTTTTGTGAGATTTTTAAGATCATGCACACTATATGCACATGAGTGAATTTAGGGTGTTGTTCAAATCTTTATTATGTTCAAGTCTATTGAATATTGTATCTACAATGATCAGAAAAAGCAAATCTATTTGTTCTTCATTAAATTCAGATCTAAAGAAAAGGGGTGAAGCGATCACACTTTGAAGGGGTCAAATCAATATTCGCGGAGTATTGTTTGATTTACCAACAATCCATCTACAGAGATCAAAAATAAGCCTGGGGTCGAAAGCTGTTGGATGGGAAGTCGCAAAGCCAGTGATTGTCAGTTATTAGTTTTTGGTAGAACGATAGGGTGTGAGCCTGAATCAAAGTTCATTGTACTTTGTTTCAAACATAGTGGATCGTTTTACTCTGAATTGCACAGTCCACGAGGTTTTTCGCACAACGTTGGTCTCTTTTGTCAATCAAGGTTTCTTTGCTAAAAATTTAATGTCATCTCTCAAACTTTATTTGCTTTACTTGTTTTTATTTTGCATGTGAATGTTTAATTATTTGTTAATTTAAATAAAGGTAATTGAATAGAGAAACACGTGATTAAATCCTCTCTAGCTAGATAAAAATTTAATCTTTCCACAATTTTGCATAACTCACATTTTTTACTATTTATTTTTTATTTACTTGAGAGCACACACTATTACACGAGAGTAATCTTTGGATGGTCTTTTCTATTTGATCGGAGTTCAAGCATATTGAAAACCTAGTAGATTATGTTCAGAGAAGCAGGGGTTTCTATTTTGCCTTCACTAATTCAAAAATTGAAGGAAGGAGGAATCAGTCACACTACGAAAGGGTCAGAGCATTCGCAGAGTGTTCGCGATCTACCATCAATCCTTCTACACGAATCAAGGGAGTAAGCCTAAATTCTAGAGCGTTTGGACGAGGGAGTCGTAAAGTCAGAGGCGTTTAGCAATTGGTTCCTTGGTCGAGCGGAATGGGTGTGAGCCTGAGTCAAAGTCTGTTATACTTTCCTTTGAAGATAGTGAATCGTTTCGCTCGAGACTGCGAAAGTCTACATGGTTTTCATCCCGATTGGTCGAATTTTTTCTAACTAGGGTTTACACGCACAAAAACCCTGGTGCCAGCTCTCAAATTTTATTTACTTTAGTTGCACTTCATTTAATGTTTTGTAGGTTATTGTTTTAGTTTTATTTCAATAAAATTAAAATAATTTAAAAGTTGGACAAAAGGTAAGTAAAACCTATTCACTCGTTATTTTTATATCAAACTTCCACATTCATTGATATGTTCTCATGTTTTGTTAAGGTTTCCGGATTGCTCTTACTGGCTTATTATCTAGTTTGTAAATGAGTAGCTCGCCTTTGTGCCCGCATATGTACATTTTCTCTTAATTAATATATACAAAGCTTACCAAAAGAAAAAAGAAAAAATACATTTCAAATAGTCTTGAAGTTCCTTTAGCTTAGGATAAAATAATACATGTCTCTAAAACTTGCTACAAGAAAATGGGTGTAACAAAACTCTACATATCCCTATCTCGGTTAATAAAGAAAGAATCAATGTAAAAGTTCTATAACTACAAAATAAGCAATTAGAACCGGAAGTGATACAATTGTGCCAAAGATTACCCTGAAATTGAAGAGAAAATCATTTAGTCATTTTGAATGTTTTGATGATGAAAATGTTATACTATTTCTAACTTTATCTGTACTGTTTTTAAGAACAAAATTAGATAATTTGAGATGTTAATAAGATAGAGGGGGTGAATAAATTTTACTTTCCCTTTTGTCCTATTATCTAAAAACAGTAAGAAGAAAACTAGTAATGTAATATCATAATTCAAGGTTTGGTTCAATTATTTAAAAACAATTCTAAAAAATTTGGAGAAGTGCTTTCTTTAACCCTATTTTCAAAGTATAATTTTTACAAGATATCAGCCAAAGAAATTTTGGAACAGTTTTTTATTTCTTTTTATCTTTTTTTCTTTAAAAGAACAAAATTTGGTTAAAGCAAAAAAATAAAATAAAACAAAACAAAACCAAGTAAATTGTAACTCACGCGGTGCTAATCACTTGTGCATGCAATCCATATTCCTTAGCGAATATGAAGGAGGTGACGGATTGCGGCAATGCTGCCTGCGGCAAAGAAATAAAAAAATAAAAAATAACTGTTTTTGTAACATATAGAGATGTTTATATTATTGCAGCTAGTCAAATAGAAACTAAAATAAATGTCCACCTTCTAATTTCCCGATATTTATATCGATTTTTTTTTAATTGGAACATTTATTTTGGGACAATCAAAATAAAAAACGTGGATATTTATTTTAGGATGGAGAGTATATTTTAAGTAGATCCAGGTGGATGGAATTTTTTTTTTTTAAAGTCAGATATATATATATGTGTGTGGAAAACATGCATACATGGCATGATAGTAACAGCTTCAATTAACAAAATATAGGCTCTAGAAATTGTAGCTCATAAATCCAAATATTTCAGACTGTAATACCTAATCAATTAACAATAAATTTAGACTCTAAAGAAAAAGAAAAAAAGGAATTAATTAATTGAAAAGCTCAATTAAGGAATTAATTAATCACCTGAATGATCGCAACCTTTAAAACATCTCCTCTCAAACCTACAGCAATAGCACCTATTGCCATTGCTGCAGGTCCAGCAACAAACCTTAAAACCATCCCAAACACAGTAAGACCAGCACCACAAGCAATCACTTCCGTTTGCAATGCCATGAATAGTCCTGCATAGATATAGACAAATCCTCAAATATTTTGTATAGATATATATATATATATATATAGATATATAAGCAGTGACAGACCCAAAAAAAATTTTGAGGAGGGGTGCAGTTCATTTTTTATAAATAAAATAATAAATATAATAATTTAATTTGTGTAGCTTGTCCACACATGCTAAGCCGTGTCCTACATGTATCAGTGTGAGACCTAAATTCTTTGATCTCTTAATCGTGTGCAAGCTTGGATAGCATTATTCATAATCAAATGAAAATTTGTTTCAAGCTAGCTTTCAAAAAGAAAACAATTGCTATATATGTATATTGATGGTAGTATAGCTCACCAAGGCTAAACATGGCAGTGCCTGTTCCAGCTCTTGACATGATCAATATCGAGCCTTCAATGATGCTTGGCATCTTTAAATGCCACCTAAAAGCATTCATAAGATAAAGTCTCCAATGTCAGTAGTTCTTCGGATAATATCCTCTCTTACCAACATTGATGTGTCATATTTAATGTAATTGTAAGTTCCAAAACATATTTAATGTAATTGTAACAAGCATAAAAATTGATTTAAGCTGCTTATTCTTCTTCCTTTAATAATTTCCTTAATTTTAAGAAATACACGTACGATTGGAGAAGAAAAACTTGGGTCAGCCTGTGCATGGTGCACCTACCACACTCACAAAAAAAGTGGGTCTCACCAGTGGGTCCCACCACTGCCATTCATAAGAAACAACCAATGTTAGTGTGTTTGGTGCACCGGGCACGTCAGAGCAGTTCGTGTACAACATGCGGGGACACAAGAGAGAACAGACGGATCTAATGGCCTAATGCACCGGGCACACGGAATATATTCTCCAATGTTAGTAATTATTCCGTAATACTTGCCCCAACCCTGTCTCTTGCCAACTGACACTACTTTATTATTCATGTTGTATTAATGGCACGGAATCACTAACTTGTTAAATACCCGCACATATAATCACTTTATTTATTTATATGACGAGATATAATTAATTGAAAGAGTAATATCACCTGTGCAAAGAAGTTTTTTCCGCTGGTGACATGATATCAATTCACAACTTTGTAAATAATAAGAAGAGAATATTACGTGCTAAGGTTCGTCAAACACATGATAAGACACTGTCCCTCAAATAAAAAGCATGCATGCATTTTCTACATACCTGCTCGATGAAAAAGCCCAAGCAAGACCAAGAACACAAGCATATAAATTAGGGTTCTTAACCAGTTTCTGCCAAACCACCTTCATCAGATACCAGAAAGATGGCCGAGAGCTCACCGGAACGTGGTCATCTCCTTCCAAATCTTTCCTCGGTTCGCCAGAGACACTCGAGTCCCTCATAGTTGTACTCAAAGCAAAGTCCTTCCTGGTCTGTCTAAACTCCAAAACAAACAATAGTATCGTCAGCCACGCGATAGCCTGCACGACCGATGATTGGACAACAAGGTCTTCACCCATCTGACCATACATGGCCTTCAAAAGGGGCACACCTACAATCAAAGTATTATTTAGAGTAGAGAGTGAAAAGCTTGTTATGGACCAGCAATAGCTTCCCTTGCTACTACAGTTAGCCCAAAAGGCAATCACTAGCACAACAATGCATTTGGAGATAACATCTGCACCAATGAATGGATAATTCATTGCAAAGGGATCAACATGAGATATGAACTCAAAGCCTAAGAGAGGGAGGGTGAAATAGCAAGCAAAGCGATTTATCGCGTCGCACTGTTCGGGTGTAAACAAATGCCACCACTTCACTGAACCATAACCTAAAAATAGAGCTACATAGAGTGGTGCCATGGCTACCACCACCTTGTAAACATCTCCCCACTCTATCATTCTTAATTGTATATATATTCCTACAAAGAAAGGGTCTATATATCTTTCTTAGTTTAGGGTTTTGGACAGTTTTTCTGGTGCATGTAACAAGTTGATGAATGCAAATGGCAGAGTTATTTATATGAATGCAATACTAAATTTTTGTAGATCGAATTGGTGGGTCCATATGGTTTCAATACCGTGGAATCCTAAAAGGTGACACAAGTTTTGGTGGGGGGGTTGGAAAAGTCAGGGTGCTGTTTTCACTTGACTTTCTTAGTTATTTGTTTATTTTTGTGTGTCTATGTGGACGTGTGTTCTGGAAAATAATGTATAGAATAAGCATCGATTAATGAATGAGTCCAGCACTAATTCCACTCATCCATGCATTTTTTAAGTGGATCCCTCGCCAATGAAAGTGTGAAGCTCAAACTTGTTGGGTTTTGATAGACTGATAGTGACACATGAGGCATTAACCAAATAAACAGAGACTCGCTTCATGGTTGTAACCCAGTTGGGGTTTTACACCTCTTAACATGTAAGTTCAAAGTTTAAATTTTACACCTAGTTATCACAGCACGGTTGCGGAAGCTGTTAGTTGAATAGGCCTAGAGGGGTGAATAGGTTAACTTATTTAATTTTTGTGATTGATTAATTTATGCACAACAATGATCAATTAAACATCCACAACTACAAAAATAAATATTGTGAAGTAGAGCAAGTAAAATAGAGTTTTGAGAGATAACACTGGATTTTTAGTAAGGAAATTGTCTAGGAAAAACTTCGAAGATTTTGTTGTCTCGAATGAAAGAATCTACTATAGTTGAAGCAAAGTACAATGAACTCTTACTCAGTCTCACACCCTTTCTTGCAACCTCGTCGTTCAACAACTCTCGATTTTAGGTTTACTCTTGATCTATGTATAGAATGATTGCTGGTAGATCAACAATACTTCACAAATGTCTTGATATATTCCTTCAAAGTGTGATCAAAACCTCCTCTTCCTTCAAATATGAATTTTGTGAAGGTTTGTAAAAAAATCTACTCTTCTGATCTACTGGTAATCTAATGTAAACTCTAAAGATTCCGTATTGATAAGTAGAAAAATATCACCATAATTACTCTCATGTTTAAGTGTATACTCTCAAAAATATACAATCAGATTTCTTTGAAAAACCTCTCAAAAGCTTCAATGTTGAGCAACATATATATGAAAACTTTGATTTTCCAATTGAAGCAATCAATTTCCCTCTAGGGTTTGAGAAAATATGTTGTATATATATTAGAGAGCCCTTACCAAGTAAAAAAGAGCTTTTAAAGTCGTGCAAAAAGTTCTAGGAAACTAAAAAGTGCAACCAGTTGTATTTATCCCTAGTACAGTTTTTTGTGCAAGAAATGCAAACGATTCTAGAATGAAATGCAAACGGTTAGACTCTGCTAAATGTTGTTTCCAACCTATACTCTCATACCCAACTTTAAAAATATTCACAAATGATCCTCACTCGCTTACCTATTCTGAATGATATTCTCAACGAATTCAATGGTAAGAGACACTTGTACTTCAGCTCTAAAAGATCGAGACTCGAGATAAACAAACTTACAACGGTAAGAGATCGACACTCGCACTTCATGCCTATTTGGCATGCTTTGGGCCTCTTGGCCAATACACATGTAAATTTTCACACACCAGATTGGGCCGCTCTGCTACAAGTACCCCCATATTCAGTTGATTAGGATTACACAATGGGTTTGAATAGAGACCTAAAAACTTCCATTTTCTCAATCTTGATTCGCCTACAAATTCCAGAATTATAATCGTAGTTGAACCAGAGAGATTTACCATCATAGAATTACTTAGCTAGCTTAGGTCTCATAAGAATATGAATATGGCTGACAAAACCCTTATTTGGCATATACTGTGGATGATCATATATATGGAGTAAATCGATCACGTTTTCGAGTAACAGTAATTGACTGTTCTAAGTGCACTCCTGATGTCACATGCAATTTCTTCAAACTAGTACTTTAGCTTCTAAGATTTCACATTCCACTAGCCTCTTCATTGTTATGTGTTAAATTCCTTGTTTGTTGCAAGGAGTCAACTCACACCACTAATTTTAGTGTGCATGTATCTAAAGGTGATGGATATATATATATATATATATCATGTTTTTATTTTTTATTTTTGGAAAATATAAGCATCCCACCAACCGATAGTGACCTAGCGGTATCAGGCTCTTACTTTCTAAAGGGAGGTCACGGGTTCAAATCTCAGAAGAGACAAATGTGTGTGAGTAAAAAAAAAAAAAAAATTTAAGCATCCCATCTCTGTAAATACTTGTACACTCGAAAGTACGGGTAACATACCGATACATATCTAATACTTGCTAAATGTATTCATAATTTTAAAAGATATATATTTTTATTTTTAACACATATTAGATACTTCAATCACCTATCTAATACTAATACTACTCAGATGCTTTGGAAGACATATTTACCAAGTTTTGAACAAGAAAATATATTTTCCAACAATACTAGGAGTTTAAAATTCATTTTTAATAATAATAATAAAAAAAAAGATATATTGCAATTTATTTAGTTATAATTACCTCTAATGCAGTGTTTTGTGTTATGAAACGAACTCCAATATTATATGTAACTGTTTCTTTATTTGAAATACATTAATTATTGTCGTATCTTACTATACTCATGTTCTATCCTTTCGTAAATTTACTGCATTACGGTATTATATGTATCGTATCTATATTCCATATTCGTTTGTATGCTTCCTTGTTTATATATCAAGATATATCAAAAGTTGTTGCTAGCTACATATTAGGAATGTTTTCTGATATTGGTCTTTAAATTTAGGCACATGTCATGTTTGAAACGATTGATATTAGTTTCAAATACTTCATAACATATCAAATTTTTTTTGTCTAAACTCATATCGCCAAATTGGTGATATTGTGTGTTTTGATATTGTAGCGGAAGAACTAAATCAAACTTTAAAACTTCCCAAAAATATATTTTCTTTATCAAACTTGGTTTCGATTTTTACCCAAAACGTATACTCATACAACAAAACGAATATTTTGATATTAACAAAAAAACATAACACCTAAAATATATCGCATGTCAAATAAATCCTAAAAGCCCAGTTATCAATTGCAAAGTTGGTTGCGTACATTAATACTTAAAATTAGGTATGTTCCCTCCATCGTCCTTTATTAAGTGCCATCAACATTAAGTTATGGGTCTTTGTATGTGTGCATGTGTGAATAAATGTTTGGTGCAACAAAATATTTCAAAGGCACTTGGGATTTTTATGTCTCATCATGACGCCTAAAGCATTGAGAATAGCATTCCTTAACCAATGGTGCTAGAATTTTTTTTCTTGTGATGGTGGACAAATTAATTAGTGGATGAGAAAAGTAACTTTTTTTTCATTGCCCCTTTCATCTATTAGGTCTGTGTGCATGTTGAGAGGAGTGTACATCTCGTCTTTGTTTTCCCTAATTAATACAAATAATATTTTTTTAAATTTTTTTTTGGTGGGTTACAATAATATTTCTTTTTAATTTTCAAAGTGTATGAGAAAAGTAGCTTTTATTTATTGCTTCTGTGATCCATTTGGTCTGTATGCTTGTAGATAGGTGTGTTTGTGTACATCTTGTCCCTGTTTTCATTAATTAATACAATAATATTTCTTTTTTATTTTATTTTTGTGGTGGGTTAGTAAAATATTGATGTCTCTTTTTTCTTTTTCTCTATTATTTTTTCTTTTATTTTGTATGCAATTTTTTTTTTTTTTTTTCAAGAAACAATTATATGTCTGTCCGTACATTAAATGCACGGTTCCTCAAATGACAAGTGGAAAACACAATTGTTTTGCATAAGAATATAATGTGTCACATCGAATCCACATAGAATAAATTTAGTAAGCGAGTCATCTCTCTCATGATCTTGATAGTTGACACGTTTTATTAATAAATTCACTTGAATTTTACAAAAAATAAAAATAAATTTAAAAATGTCTCAATATATTGGATATTAAAGAGAATTCATTATTTTTGTCACTGCAAGCTTCTCTCAATAATCTTACTCTTATATATAAACAGCACCAATGAATCAAATCACAGAATTGAATAATTTGAAATTCAAAAGTCGAATAATTCTAAATAATTCATGTAAATTAAAGTCATTAATATCCTTAATATCATGAAAATATTAATTTTTATTCACATAAAATTAATCAAATTTATTCGACCGTCCACTATCTACTATCTATTTGTAGTCCACGAAATCTAATGGAAAAGCTGAGCTTTAAAAAATAATAATAATAAAACGACAAACTCAAGTGGCTATTTCAAATTCATGTCATTAAACGAAGAAGAGAATCTGAGTGGATTTCATCATAATCAGAACAACACCTGGCAAAAGGTATATATTATATCTTTTCTTTGGTATACTATTTCTGCAACTGGCCGAAGTGTTGTGTGTGCGCATCAACCCAATATTCTAATACCACATGCTTTACTTTTGAAGCTGTGATTGCATGAGCCACGTGTGATAGGATTATATATAGAAAATACTAAACAACACAAATTATTATATTATAAAAATAACTTAAATTACACAACAGATGATATAACAATTTTATGTCGGATGACGTGGCAATTTAACTTTGTATATTTTAGAAACGATTTTGTCTAGATAAAACATGGTTGGATTGAGAGAAAAAATTAGAAAAATTATTTATGATAAAATTTGAACCTCAACATAGCTAATTGACATATGTTTCAGGTGCTAATTTTTTCTCTTCAATAAAAATTCTAATTTTCTGGATCAATTTTTATGTATAAGTAATTAGATAAGTTTGAAAAAATGTATATTAGATAAATATATAATTCACTTAAAATTTCTTAAAATTATATTTTGAGTCATCTTTCTTTTGAATAAGAACCTCAACTCAATGGTCTACTTGTGTGAATAGTTTAATAAATACAATATCAACTTCATGTTATTACAATTACAAAGTTGATAAAGGTAATAGAGAATATATTATATAAATAAAGAAAGTGTAATATCTATTAAAATTGACATATTCATCTTTTAATTAAACTCACATCATATTCCAGATGTATATCTAGAATTTTTTTTTTTTTTTGTGGAGATGTAGCATTGCTCGTTATATATTACAATTAGGCCAAAACTACCTAATGTAGTGATACTATCACGTGTTAAATAGTGTGTATAAGAATTTTTATTTTTTATAAAAGGCAAGTGTTTTAAAGAAATATATGGTCCATATTGTCAGAATTGAGACGAAAAGAATGATTTTTTTATTTTTTATTTTTAGGGATAATTACACAAACCTCTTTGAAACCTCAAGCTACTCTCGCCTTCTTTTTTATTTACCAAATAATAATGATCTCCCTCAAGATTTGTATACGTATAAGAACGGCTTCTCCTCCATCAACGAAAAATACTATTACTAATAGAAAATAATGATATCATCAATTTTTTATTATCAAATTTTCATTTTACCCCTCAAAGGTATGTAAATAAAGCAACTAAAGTGTCTAAAATACCCTCGTAGTTATTTCCCCTCAAATTCTCTCTCCAATCTCTCTCTACAATCAAATCCAAAATGTAAACAATTTTTTTTTTTTTTTTTTTTCAGAACCCTCATAATTATATCTCCCCTCTTCAAATTTTTCTCTCCAATCTTTGTCACTCTCTACTCTTTCCTCAATCAAATCCAAAACGTAAACAAATTGATAGGCAAACACTTAACCTTTCTTCTCCACATGTTAACTGTCGACGACCTTCCTCGAACCACCGCCGCTGACGATGACCACCACCCACTGCTCTAAACGGCTGGGTCGACCTCTCCCTCTTCAAAGCCTTCGAGAGATCCCACGGTGACTGGTCTTCGAAACGGGAAGCAAGAATTCCGATGGCGGTAAAAAGGACAGTGAGTCGCAATTCAGAGGCGGCTAGTGCTAGTGAGCAAGGCAGTGCTCTGATGGGTCAACGAACAGATTGACAAAAGTCAATTTCCAGAATTGCTTAGTGGATGTTGTTGCATGATGAACCCTTTTGCTTGTAATTATTGTCCTGATCCATGAATTAGTCAATGTACATAATTTAGGATGATGACCCACAAATGCACGGATAGCTAATTTTTCAACTTATCATGATAGATTCAGTAGTGACAATAATAATCCTATGTTAGAAACAAAATGTTCATTTATTTTTTCAATTTTTTTTTTCTTTTATTGGTACAGGCGCATTTAAAGCTAGCGTTGTTAAATTTTTTCTTGATAAGTCAAAGCTAGCTTTGTTAATTGATGGGTTTATGTTCTTCTTTTTCTTTTTCTTTTTTTTTTTTTTTCCCTCCTTCTAGAAAGACATGGGTTTATGTTCTTGCTTCCACTTTATTTGAGCACAAGGCCAAGTAATGGTGCTCGGTAGATTCGGCGGTGACAAAATAGTAACTGAATATCCTGCTTTAATGGGGTTTTTGGGCATTTTTGTCTTTTCAAATTGCATTGTGTTTCAAATAAAATATAATGTAAATATAAAAGAGTAGAAAAGTAATTTCATTAGAACCATTAACGTTATCAATCCAAAAGCTTTGACAAGAGAGGTCATTATTATTTGATAAACAATAAGGAAAGTCAGTGTAAGTTAACGAAACTTTAAGAGAAATAGTGTAATTTTCCCATATTTTTATAATTATAGTGTTGGACAAAAATTTGTCAGAGTTTGAAGAGAACTCAACAGTATATATATATATATATATAAATTTTTGAAATTATATCAAGCAATTGTAGTTGAAAGAAGTTTTTAGAATTGAACTAATAGAAGAAGAAAAAGTCCATCTTTTACCTCTTGCTGGTTGCGGGCTTTAGCCCTTAGTTTCTTGTTTTGGGCCTAGGGCCCGCCAACCCTTTCTTAAACCTTAAACCCTCCTCTACTCCAGGTGAAGGTCTTTTCCATCCGCCTATTTTGGGGAGAAGGGAGGAGAGAGAAACTGAATAACAACCTGCGCTTAACAATTTTTAATTTTAACCTTTTCAAAAATATTCAAATAAATATCTACCTTTTATTATTTTATACTGTAAGGATATATTGGTAAAAAAATCTATAAAAACTCATTTTCCCTTCTTCCAACCAAACATAAAAAATATTAACCCAACTATCATTTCTACTATTCATTCCATTCAACAAAAAAATACTAATAATAATAATAATAATAATGGAGTAGACAACTTCCCTTCCCTAGGGATCCCTCATCAATCACTCCCCCCATCTCTTCCATTCATTTTTCCGTCCCTCCAACCAAAGCACAAGTGTTTCAAGAGTTCAATTTAGTAAAAAATCTTTACCAGGCAGCCCCTACCCTATTCAAAATAAATAACAGATTAAAAATGTAGGTTTATTATTTTCCAAAACAAAAAGTGCATTCATGTTTTGCATAAAATAAAGGATGTTAGCATGGGAAAAACCAATAAGGCACATCATTGCATGAGAAATTGTGACAGTAAAGGAACATTTCCTGAAACTATATATATATTGGACAAAGGAAATTAAAAGGAAATGAGAAACAAAGCAAAGCAAAACAAAACAATAACATACAGAGCCAGAGAGACTCAACTAAACCATAAGGAAAAAGGACCTACAAGGCTATAAGGCTATTTCTCACCAGAAAAAAGCCCTTTAGAACTCTTTGCCAGTAGAGCTAAAAGTCAATTTCAAGGTCTCTGAATACTAGACCACCAAAGGACCTGCTTTGAGAGACTGAGGTCCAGTTCTTCTCATGACTAGTTGAATCCAATACATATGCTGAATAACATCGACACCAAATTTTGGATATGTTCCTCAAAGAATGAATTCACCAAGAAAATACAGAACATGTATATATTTTCAGTTATATATAATGCTGCGCAATCATTCACAAACAAAAGCCATATAAACCAATCATCCACAAACAAAATTGTACAATATCACTGAGTCACATCCAAGTTGCACAAGCCTAAATCTCCTCTATCCAGAGTCTTTTGAGTGTAAATGAGCCTCAAAGCACCCAAGCACTAAGCAGTACATTACCTTGTATGTCTGGCTTATGTAGTGAAGAGAAAAATAGAAAATGAAAAGGTGGGAAAAAGATTTTGAAACTTGATTTCAAACCACTGCCACAGTACCGGAGTTTTCAGGAATAGTTGCAGCAGGTTGTCTGGTAACAGCAGCCAAAATGCCAGCATAACCCATCACCCCGACCAAGACATCCTCATTCTCGGCCTCGGTCACCCAAACATGAGTTGCCCGGTGAGAGAGCATCTGAGCCATGACCGCAGCCAATGAACTTGTAACCTTACACGTCAAGAGTGAACTTCTGCCCCTGTACATGCTCCTACCAACACCAAAACTTTGGCATGCCGGGTTGCTAAAGAACCCAACGCTCCTACTACTGAATTTCCGAGGCTTCATTGAGCCACCTCCATTGACCAAGTTACTATCTCCAACTATCAGATTGGCAGTGAGATCAGGCAGTGACCCTGAGGTCACATTATCCTCGACCCCCATTACAAACTGTCTTGCAGAGAGATTGGCAAGGGCCCATGCTGCAGCCAAGTAATTGCATTTCCATAGCTTGCAAGCTGAAACCTCCCCAATGATCAAATGTTGACCATCCAATGTGGTCTCCACAACGGCAACTGCACTAGGGTCCTGGCGAATCTTTTGAGTAGCTTCAAAGGCTGGGAGGGATGCTTCAATGGAATCATAGTTTGGGTTGATGGCACCAAGGGAAGAGATGGATGAGAGGGGGAGAGGAGCCAATGCACCCAGGCAATCAATGAGGAAACGGATGACATCTTCTCTTGACAGACAACAAAACTGGTCATGAGTAATGACGATGGAAGATGAGGAAGGACAGTTGGTGTTTGTAGCGGAGATGATACCATTACTGCCATAAATTTCAGGGTTCTTGAGCCACTTGCCACTGTAAAGAAATGAGAATCGCTTGCTCATTCCTTTCCATACTACACTTTTACGAACAAGGAGACGCCTCACACCCTGCTTCATCATCTCCAACGCATCTATCAATCTTGCACATGAATGAAAAAATCAATATTGATTCAACCAGGACTTAGGAATATATATGTGTGTATATATTTATTGATTCAACCAGGAAAAGATTTCTAAGATGACATTAGATGCTAACATTTACCAATTGTTCTCCTTTTTTCTTATTTTCTTTCTAAGAAGAAGAGATGAAAGAGGGGGTAAACCCATGAGACATCCACAGCCAAGGGTTCTCTCTTGCATACTCGGATACCCTACAAGGATTAACATGGGAGAACTGCACCGTGTTTCCATTTTATTCCCCCAAATATTATATAACAAGAAATGCATGCCATGCACAGTACCTCTTTTTTTAAAAATTTAATAATAATAAATAAATAAACAGAAGGTGTCCCCAACCCCTTTGGGCGGTGGGACTATTCGGGTACCAGTAATCACCCCATAAACCACCAGTATAGGGTAAGCCCACGGTGAAGGCTTGACACCCCAAAAGTTGAACACGATATTTCTGGGCCCAGGGGCCTTATGCCAACTCAGCTACCCTGTAGGGGTTGCCATGTAGAGAACTTCATAGAAACTAGAGAAAAAATGGATCAAATTTTCAAAAACTTCAAGGGTTTGGTGATCCAATCATTAAACCTTTGATGATTAGCCAAAAGATGATTAAAAGGTATCAATAACCCGCTGCAGATTAGAACAAATGTATTAGCAGGACTCAAGGATATTAGTTCCAGGTTCAAAGCCAACCCCACCCCAAAGATAATAATAAATGAATAAATTGTGATGGGATGATTTGATATATTCATAGATTAAATTATCTTTTAAATACAAAATTTTCCAGAAAATATAACTCCTTGTTATGACAAGTGCAACGAACCCAAGCAACAATCACGAAACACGGCAGAAAGTAAACATGCCACACACAAAGAACTGACAGATTTAGCGTGGTTCGGCAAAGCCTACATCCACGGTGAAGATCAAGTCACTATGCCAAAATCTAGATATTACAAGTTTCAGCCCCCAAACCCTAGCTCTCAGTCTCACCCTCTTTTCTGCAATTTTCAGTGTCTCTCAATGTACAACTCGAAACCTTAAACGCCCTTATATATCGGGCTACAAGAGAGTACTAATTAGGTCCATGACCCACAAGCAAAAACGGGTCAAAATATTTTCCTCAAGAGCAAGCTCGGGGTTGACCCAGCACAAAATTCGGGCCACAACATCACTCCTACATATTTGTAGAATATTATCCGCATTTGCAGCAACTGAAAGTTATATATAATGGTATCCCTTGCCAAGTTCTCTGAATAAATTGTGAAGAGATTTTTTCTTTTCTTTTTTTTTATGTTGTTCTCTTAAAATATAAAAAATGTTCCAGAAAATAAAATGCTTCTTGAATAAATAAGTAGAATAGCATCCCCATTACAGAACCTGACATAGTTGTATATAGTAATACCCCTTGCTTCAGAGATTAATACTCATTAATTAATGTGTTGGTGATACGAAAACCATGAGTTATTGGTTTTTTATTGCACCATATTGGCCTGTGTCTTATAGGTGCAGACTGCTGACTATATATAGCACTTCCTCTCTGTGGCTATAAAAGTGAGACATGATTTCAGGTTGAAATTTGGATCATAAACATCATATTTTGGGAAGTTCCAGGATCTATTAATAATCCATCATACTTCGACCGACTTTTACCTCTGTCTGATTGAGTCTTTAACTTACCCAGTTACCCCACAAATTAAGATCACATGCCCGATCGCCCGTCATCAGTCCCCGTTAGGTGCCGGAAGAAAATGACCAGCTATATACCTCACCTTTACATCATTTGCACAAATGCAGTTGTCCTTAAACTCAACTGTCCGACCTTTTACCACTGTACCAGATACACAACAACAGCAAAAAACAAGCCTTTTTCCCAATTACTTGGGGCCAGCTACATGAATCTTATGTTTCCATTCCGCGGTCATAACCTCTATAATCCACGTGCTATCATATATTTCTTTACCAACTCTACCCAACAAACAAGGCTTACCTCACTTTCTTACAAGAACTTCATATTGTATGAATTTTGTGATGACATCTTATAAAAATTATTTACTTTTAACATGTATAACATAACTTTATAAAAGTTGAACCCATAACATTGAATGTGCTAGTCTAATTTAACTTGGTTAATAATAATAATAATAACAATATGAACTTTTTTATTCTTTTTGCATATTTTTATCAACTGTGTTTCATTTGGCAATGATAATGTGCAAGTACAAGGTTATTGCTCTGATTTTTACTTTGTTTAATATTTTTCAATAACTTATATGTTGTTGAGATTGATGTTCTGCAAAAATAAATTAGTGAGACTAGTTTACAGGGCCAAAACAGAAAGTGGGGTGCTTTAACCCTGTTGTGGCTAAGGCATAAGCTTATCAATATTTCTATTTTTCATGCACAGAAAGTATACATTATAACAAACAAATAAATAGACACTTTGCCCTTGTTCTCTGGTCTCTCTGTGTACGATCATTTTGTCGATAAAAAATTACACAGTTTTTTAGTTAATCAGCTAAAACATATTTTACACAAATCTATTGATCAAAAAGTTACTATAGAGCACCAAAAAGAAGGTGTGATCCATATACACATGAAGTATTCACGATCACCAAAATCAATAATAAAAAGAAAAACTACCCAAAATTATTAATAATAATAAAAAGACAAACTACCCAAAAATCCTCAAAAGAATGTAAAGACAAATACACTGCCTGATTTAGCCACTGAAAAAATCTTCTCTGCTTCTTTCCAACCAGGTTTCCACATAAAACAAAATGGGGCAACATTCCAAATTCCCTACACCTCATTCCCTTTCCAAATAGCAAAAAACCTCAAGCAATTACACTTTTCCCAAGTAACACCAAATAAGAAGAAAAGCAGACTCCACAACTCCCTGATCATCCCACAATGTAAGGAAAGATCATTAACATTCCCATCTACCCACTTACACAAGCAACACCATTCACCAATCACTTGATCCCTCTTCCTTAGAGTACCAATAATAAGGATTTCTTCAAACATAGTTGTCCAAGCAAAGACTACCACACCCCTCCACCTAATCGAGTAGTCCACCTCCCAAACAGTACCACCGTATAACAGACCCGTCAAGGACTCTACTGTCTGACATAACGGTTGGGGTAGCTTCCCAAAATCAAAGTCCACCATTGATAAGGCCTTTGTACAAGGAATTTTGTTATAAATAATTCATGAGAAAATAGATTTTTGGTGAGTGTATTTCTTAAATGTCTATTAACTACTAAAGTATTTTGTGTTTGACAATATAATCCCTTACCCTTAATAACTACTAGTAGTACATTTTAATAGAAACAACTACCTTCAACAATTAATTATGTTCAAGTTACTCTGTTATAGATCACATGATAGTGTTTTCTAGAGAATCAAACATCTTCTAAAATCAAGCAACAACTCATCGAGACTCTATTAGATGAGTACAGATGTAGGAATTTTAATACATGGAATGTCTCAATCGACGGGCATTTTGATAGTGGTGCGAGCAGTCAGCTCCGTCGTTGGTGATATTCACATTGTCGCTCTTTTGTCATTTTCCCTTTCTTCCTGTTTATAGCACTTTTGGTAAAGAATGGCTTAAACTCTGCAAAGGTTGTAGAAAGTATCATACTATTCACGTATCTATAGTCCATAGACTAAGTGCATCTCTGTATCCTCACCATCATGCTGGGGAAGTGGCAATGGCTCTTGGAGATAGAAGAGATAAGCTTCTTTTCAGTTGAAAGGAAGGAGATGGGACGGTTGAAATTCGTCTGAAATAGTTGCGAAGAAGAGAGCGTTTTTGGAGGTTTGGGGTAAATGTTGCTGTCTCCTGTGAGAAGAGAGAGATATAGAGGAAAGATGAGCCAGTCTGTGCGAAGAGCGAGAGAGGAGTAGTCTTGTGCAGGTGAGTGAAGTACATGAGAGAGAGCAAAAGAGAACAGCGCTCTCCAGGGAGAATCCCACAAATAGGATAAAAGATTCCCAGCATCCGACATCAAGAGAGCGAGATTTTATTAAATAGAGATAGATAACAAGTTGAAAAGCAAAGCTAGATAGAGTGCTTTTCAAAACGATCAGACGCCCCCCTTTTCAAAGATATTGCTTCTTCCAGCTTGCCAACCTCCTCTTGAACTGCTCCACCACCGAGTCCCATGAAAAGACACTCCTTGAAGGAGCTCCTAAAGGCAACCCCAAAAAATGGCACTAACCCAAAATACTGCCCAAATATGCTATCTTTGCCAACCTCCCCCACCGGCACAATCTCACACTGTCCAAGGTTAACTTTCAACTCCTAGACATCTTGGAAACAAACCTACACAAACTTGAGGTATCTCAAATGAACCTCCTCCGCATCACAGAACACAATCGTGTTGTCCATAAACAAAAGATGAGAAATCTCCAACTGGCTAGCGACCCTGAAACCTCTGATGAGTCCCATCTCTACAGCCCGCCTCATTAATCTGCTGAAAGCCTCCATCACCTTGATAAAGAGGAATGGCTACAAGGTATCCCCATGCCTCAGCCCTTCCGAACTGCCAAAGAAACCAAATGGCACCCCATTCACCAAAAATGAGAATCTCAAGTTGGATATACAAAACAGAATTCAGCTCCTCCACCTCCCGAAAACCATCCTCTCCAAGAAATACATCAAGAAGCCTCCAGCTCACATTGCCATACGCCTTTTCCACATCCGGCTGGCACACCACCCCTGACACTCCACTGCTGAGTCTAGAATCGGCACACTCGCTTGCAATCAGAACTGAGTTGAGGATATGACGGCCCCTAACAAGAGCATTCTGAGACGCTGAAATCTCTCCATCAATAACTTCCTTCAATCTCAAGGCTAGGACTTTGACTATTAGCTTGCACATGCTTCCAACCAAGCTGATAGGCCTAAAGTCCTTCACGTCAACTGCACAACCCATCTTGGTGATGATAGCAATGAAGGAAGCGTTCATGGACTTCTCAAATCGGCCATGCATATGTAGGGCTGCAAATGAACCGAGCTGTTCATGAACAGCTCGGGCTCGTTCGTTAAGCAAACGATCCAAGCTCGAGTCCAATTTCTAGGCTCGTTTAGTAAACAAGCCGAGCCCGAAAAAGCGTTAGGCTCGGCTCGTATGGGCTCGTGAACAAGGCTCGTATAAAGCTCGTTTAGACTCGTGAACAAGGCTCGTATAAGGCTCGTTTATTAGCCATTTATAAGTTCTTGATCCAGCCCATATGTGTGAGTCCATTACAATTATACATGATAAGCCCATTTGAAAACCATTACTACAATTAAATAACAAAGCCCAAAATAAAAGGCCCATATTCATTTTAAAGACCCAACCCACTTAATCACTTATATTAACACACAAACCCTATTCTACTTTCATTAACGAAGCAGCGGCAGCCCCTCATCTTCTCTATTCTCTTCTTTCCTTCTCTGCAACAATCCTGAAGGTATGTATGTGCATATATATATATATATATATATATATATAGATCCATAGCTCAACACATTAATATATATGATATATTTGTGTTATATATATACACTAATTTGTTTTGTATTATATATACTTGAATATATGTGCGCTGTGTATATATATGTGGGCTATATATATATATATATATATATATATATAGATCCATAGCTCAACACATTAATATATATGATATATTTGCGTTATATATATACACTAATTTGTTTTGTATTATATATACTTGTATATATGTGCGCTGTGTATATATATGTGAGCTATATATGTGTGTGTGTGTGTGCTGTGTATCTAATTCAAGAAGCAAAGCAGCTTGCTATTCTAAAGGTCGATTTCAGTTTCAAGGGCTACTTTGATGACTTCCATCTATCTACGCGAATCTGACTACATGAAAACTGTTTTTTTTTTTAGTGGTTCTTAGTTTCTTCTTGTATCCTTTGAGAGCTTCCCCAATATGCGCGCAGACGAGCCCGAGCTCGTCGATTTTCTAACGAGCTGAGCTTGAGCTTGGCTATTCTAGGCTCGCTCAAGCCCGAGCCGAGCCCGAGCACCTCCCTAATTGTGGCGAGCCAAGCCCGAGCATGCCAAAGCTCGGCTCATTTGCAGCGCTATGCATATGGAACAAGTTGACTGCCTCCACCACCTCCTTCCAATTGATTCAACTTAGCATTCATAGCTCTAAGGCTTGGAAGTTTAATGACACAACAATCATGTCTCGTTGCCATTAAAAGGTATCTCCCTCCAAGATATAAAGTTCTTATACATAAAATGAAGCAAGTCAAAAGTAGGAGCTGTTCTGGCTTGAAAAGCTGGAGGATGCAGCAGCCTTGAAATGAGCAACAGGAAAAATCAAATGCAAGAACAAATTCCCTTCACATGTCGAGTTGCCCCTAAGTTTTATCCAGATATACAAATAAGCCTATTACCCTTCACATGTCCAAGAGATGTTCTTCCTTCTATGGGTCTGAGGCTGGACACTTCATGTTTATCAAATCCCAATATTATGAACAAGGTTTAAAGTATTTGATGTAAATCTCATTAAAATGTTAAAAAAAACAGCGGAAGCGCAAAGGAACATGAAGATCCAACAAAAGCAATCACACAAACACAAGATGAAACGTGGTTTGGCCAAACCCGGCCTACATCCACGGATGAGGAGAGATTCCACTATGATTGGTAGAGATATTACAATAGTAGAGTACCAACATCGTGTACATGAATTTTTTCAATTTATCACTCCACGAGCCAATCCCCTAGCTACCAGTGCCACCGATATTTTTCCTACTCTGCCAATCCATTAATTACCTTTACCCATCAACTCCCTCATGAGACTACATCTCTCTCAATCTCACTAGTCTCAAACCATAACCTAGGTGCCTATTTATAGAGTTCCAAACCCAATTCTGTGTTGGACAAGGATTACAATTGTAATCCCTTGGAGCTAGGGGTGGCAAATTATGACACGACACGAACACGAAACAAGTTAAAAGGGTTTGGGTTTGGCATAAACAGGTTTGGTTCATAAAAGGGTCGACACGATTAACCCGTTTACTTAACCGTGTCGAATTAGGGTTGAGGGGTTCAACCCGTGTAACCCGTTTATGACCCATTCAACTCAACATGTTATAATCGTGAATATAAACTATGTAATATGTTACGTGTTTAAACCCAATTACTATAAATAGTTAAGTCATTTCAACATAATCCTTGCCTATGCCTTATAATTTTTCCTTTTCTTTTGAATATTTGGGTTAATTATGACAATTTTTTTCTATTATTTAGTATTTGATTAAATATTAAATGTCTCGTTTTGATAAACAGGTCATTAACGGGTTTACACGTTTACCTGTTTAATAAACAGGTTGAGTTAGTATTGAGATTATTGATGCAATTATTAAATGAGTTGGGTTTAAGTTTATCTATTTAGTATAATACCATTACATCGACACGACACGAACACGAATTGCCACCCCTACTTGGAGCCCAAGACTTGCCAAACAAGAAATTACCTAATAAAATACCACTCTAAAATAGAAACCTAATTAGACTAGGAATTTGAGACACAAGTCCCAAAAATCTCCACCTTGGCTCAAATTCCATGCAGCAGCCAATCATAGCTTTCCACGGCATTGATCAAGACAATTTTTTGGCAACTTCAATCTTGCACACAAAATAGAATCACTCTTTAGGGACTTCCACCCATGAACCCTTCCTGCAACCCAACCTGATTTAAGGACTTTTCCCTAATGATCTAGTTCCTCCCTAGCCTCATTTAGAGACTTTCACCCAAGGAGTCAGTTCCTCATTTTCCTTCAGATTGCATGCCAAGATATCACGATCCTCCTGCAAAACTCTAACTGTCCACACCGTATGTTGCTCGATAAGTCAAACCTCTAATGCTCCACCTTAACTAATCGAGCTCTATGCCATGTAACCCATAGTTGTTAAAGGCTCAAGGTGCACAAAAGCGCAAATGCCTCTTGGAGCCTGAGGCGCAAGGCGAGGCGCGCGCCCGACTGAAGCGAGGCGCACGTTAAAAAAAAATAAAAATAAAACCCACCCAATAAAGTCAACATTCAAAATTATAATTTTTCACACTAAAACATTATTTAAAAGGTGGACTGTACATTTAAATTGAAGCAAATTGTAAAATTTGCCGTCAAGGTTTGACAGAATTATAATTTTTATATAGAAGATATATATATATATATATATATATATATATATATATATGGGTGTGTGTGTTTATTATATATATGCGTGTGTCAGCGTGTAGAAAAGACCAATTAAGGAAAACGTGCAACCTAATACAAGATTACAGAAATGCACAAACTCACTCAATGACTTTTTTTTATCAGTGTCAAACAATTAAAAAGAATAGACATTTCTGGACTATCACAATAAAACTGTTTGGATTAATTAATTACTGTAAAACAAAGAAAATAAAAACAGAGACAAGCATAAAAACAGAAACAGATTGATCATCAAAGTTCAAACACATGCAAGGCACTATTCTAGACAAGCATAAAAATAAAAATAAAAAAACAGAGGACCAGAATAAATAAATAAAAAATAAAAAAATAAAAGAAGAGCAGAGAGAGCCGAGAGAAGAAGAATAGAGAAAAATAAAATAAAAAAATAAGAAAACAAAAGAAGAGCCGAGAGAGTCGAGAGAAGAAGAAGAAAAGAAGACAGAATAAAATTAAAAAATAGAGAAAAAAATAAATAAATAGAGAAAAATAAATAAATAAATAAAAGAATAAAAGAAGAGCAAGAGCCGAGAGAGGCTGAGAGCCGAGAGAAGAAGAAGAACTGAAGAAAAGAAGAAGAAGAATAGAGAAAAAAAAATAAAAATAAAAAATCTGAGAGATCCGAGCCTCCGGCAGATCTGAGAAGAGAAGAAGCAAGAAGGAGAGAAGAAGAAGATGAGAGGGAAGGAGAACTTACCTGCAGACGCAGATCCGAGAGTCTCAGTCCAGGCTTCGCAGATCAGGCTCTTCACTCTTGTCTTGTACTTCTCTGTCTCTTCTTTCTTCGCTTTTTGGTTCTCTTTTCTTTTTTGTTTTTTTTTGTTTTGTAACTTGTAAGTCTTGTATAGGTTTTGTAATAAACAAATAAAAACTAAGAATAAACAAATAATAAACCATACACATCCAAAATAATAACAAAATAATTATAAAAAAAAAAACTATTTTTCAAGCAGGCGCGCCTTCGGCGCCTTTAACAACTATGATGTAACCTATCACGATTTTCTAACCATCATGATCAAACAAGTCAATTAACTCCACTGACCCGTTGCAGCATTTGTTAAGACTCCTTGTGTTCTTTAGATCTCCCTCAATTTCAGCTTTGATACCAATTGGTTGAGAACAGCGAAAGCACAAAGGAACATGAAGATCCAATAAAAGCAATCACGCTGAAACATAAGATGTACCATGGTTTGGCCAAACCCAACCTATATCCACGGATGAGAAGAGATTATACTATGATTCGTAGAAAAATTTTCTTTTTCTTAGTTAGTACTCACACATACATGCCTCCACTTACGCTTAAACCCCTAACGTCCCTTTGGGAAGTAAGGGTCTGGTACCGCTAGGCCACTAACCTGTTGGTGATTCGTAGAAATATTACAACAATAGAGTACCAACATCATGCACATGTCTTTTTACCATGTCCCACTCCACAAGCCTATCCCCTCGCTATCAACTCCCTCATAAGACTTCATCTCTCTCAATCTCATGAGTCTCAACCCATAACCTAGGTGCCTATTTATAGAGCTCCAAGCCCAATTCCGTGTTCGACAAGGATTACAATTCCTTGGAGCCCAACACTTAACAAACAATAAATTACCTAATAAAATACAACTCTAAAATAGAAACCTAATTAGTCTAGAAATTTGACACAACTCCCAACAAAAAATTATAATAATAATATATAGGGTAAATTACAGTGACTTGAATTACACCGTCCACCCCTCACATTTGGTGTGTGCTCAATGACCACCCTCTCGTCAACTAGCTGTTAAAACCTTCAAAAGACCTAGTATATACTGATGTAGGACAGTTTTATCGACTTTTTCCACGTATTTAGTAGTTTTTAGTAATTAGGTTTCATATTTTATTTTTTCATAATATTTAGAGAAACTTGAATTTTGAGCAGTTTCTTTATGCTGATAGGTTCCCATATATTAGGTTTCTTTATGTTGTTAAGTTTCCTTATGCTCTAGTTTCCTTATGTTTTTAGTTTCCTTATGGTGTTAGAGTTCCTTTATATAAATACATGTACTGCTGAGAGGATAATTAATAATGATTAATAATATATCAGATTGCTCTGCAATTTTCTTTTAATTTTGTAGATTCAAAATTGTTCTTTTGTTCATTATTGAATGTTCATAACTTCCGCTCCATCATAAACACACACGTGTATATATTTGTGTGTGTCCATGGCCAAGGTTAGCTCAAACATACAACTGCAGTCCGTGTAGGAGACCCACATGGATTGGTCATGTTCTCTCTCTATGCCAATCCCCTCCCTCTCTCTCTCTCTTTCAATTCACTCCTCCTTTAGCTTCACACTTACTTCTCCAATGCCAATTTGAAAGTCCCAAAGGCATTTAATCACCTTTGCAATTTCAGCCTCGGCTAATAGGTTAAAAATAAACCCAAAAAAATGAATCCAACAAACCCCAAAATCGAAGAACCAGCACCTAACATACATATATACAAACCCATATAAATACATCCAATATACACCCAAAATGAAGAACCCACACCCATTATACATATATATAAATGCATATACATATACACACACACATATATATATACATCCAATATACACCCAAAATCGAAGAACCCAAACCCCAGAATCCCATTTTGATTAGATTGGACTTTTGTTGTGATGGTGGGAGATCAGATGACCAAATAGCTTTATCGAGGCAAAAGTTGTATTTCATTCAGCAAGGGATGGATTTCAATGGAAATGGACCGAGACGGCCTGATCTCGATGGAAGAAATTTCAGATTTTTGTTTGACAAGAAGCAACTCGGTTACCAGTAAAAGTGCAAATAGTTTCCTCCAATTTGTCTCTGTTCTTTCCTGACATTCATGGGGGAGGTTAATTAACAAGAAGGGAAATACTATAATATTATATATAGGGGAACTTAGTATGGGCATTAATGCAGCAAAATCATTACATTGAAGCTGAAGATGTACACAGAATAGCTCTGCTAATTGCACAAGATAATATCAAGATGGTATCTATTTGATGAAACAAGGGAAACTTACAGAAAGATTCTGGGGATTGTAAAAGTGAAAACTCATTCTGTTTCTCTAGCGGGTGAGACCACGAGAGAGAGAAAGTTTTTTAATGAATCAATATTATTGTAGGGACATTTTAGTCATTCATTTGTACTTATCAAAAAAAAAATTAGGCATTCATTTGTAAGATTTTTTGTTTAAAAAATGCACTATACAACAAGGGGTAAATATGATATTCCAAATTTGTTCTTAACGTCGTAAGTTGCCCTAATTAGGCTTAACCTCGTGTGAGTGTAATTTACCCTAACATGTACTATAATAGCTTTTTACTACCCAACTCAAAAGGAATAAAAGCGTTTCTGAAGTACAGCGAGCATAAGTTAGATTAAATGATAACATCAATCGCATGTGATTTTTTTATTAGTCCATCTTAAATTGTATTGATCATTCACTCTGGTTCACTTTTTCAGAGAAAAGTTATCTTCTGTCAAATCATTAGATTACATTAGACTAATTTTTCAATGGCATATAAAGAAACTAACTGCTATATCTTATTGTAAATTTGTAATTATAGAGCTTCAAATAACAAAGAAATTTGTATTCAAAAAAGGCCCCTAACTAGAAACTCTATGAACCTTTCAATTATTAAAATGGACAAAACTACAACCTTATTGAGCTTGAACACCATCCCTATAAACTAACTCACTAACCATTAACCACGAACCCGCTTGTCAACCTCAAAGTGCAATGCAACCACTTAATGGTTAACATAACATTTCATGCATTAACGGGAATGGATATTAGCAATAATTTGATAGGTTCAAACCAATAATTTATTTTCAAGTGACCAATAGATATCTATAATTTTAGGGGAAAATGATGGAATTTTCACAACCACAAACATCAACAACAAAGGCAACAATAATCAGTTTTCTCTATTCCATAAACAACATCATCAACATTCAAAAGAAACAGACAAATGTCCCTAAACCAACATGATTACACAAACAATACTATTAGAGAATATGTATTATACACATATAATAATTGTATAAATAAATGCATTACTGTATTAAATTAAGAGTTCTAACCTAGTGGCAGGGTCAACCACCTTGAGCAGAGAATTGCAGGGCACCACAACCTCCGAGACCGGAGTCTTCATGGCCTTATCCTGATCCTCCAAACGCCCATCTCTAGCCAAGAAATCAACAACGTCAAGCGAATTGAGGATACCCACAAACCTATTTTGTCTAATCTCCGCATTCTCAAACACACTCTTGTGTGATCTCTTCCGCCAAACTGGTATCCCACCTTCTGCCGATTCTCCGATTGCTCGAATCGCCGCCTCCACCGTCTCCGTCTCCTCAAACTCCACGACCTCCGGCTTCCCCACCGTCAGGTCCCCAACCACGTGGTACAAAAATATTGACGCCATGATTTCCCAACTTAATTTGGGGAAAGGGTTCTCTTCTCCTTCCGACTTTCTTGGGTTTTCTGGGTAACCAATCAAGATGGGTTATTGCGCCGTAGATGAGGAGGAAAGGAAGATGAGTAATAGGTAAAATCAGACATGGATTAGAAATGGATATGGAGAAATCGGAGAGAGAGAGAGAGAATTGAACATAGAGTAAGAAACTGAAGGCCCATGAAGATACTGTATTTGCAATGGGTGGATTCGAGATCTCAATCCTTTCAAGTACTTCTAGAGAGAGAGAATGGGTTGTTCTTCTACTACTGCTGTAGAGAGAGAAAGCTGCTATGGAAAAGCGTTGGAGAAATGAAAATGTGATTGGAGGAGAGAGGCTCAAAGTATGTAGGTGGGGTTCCAATTTTGTCCATTTGACATTCTATTAAGATGTTTGCATGATTGATTGCGTCTTGGCAAAAATGGAAGTGGCAGACTGGCAGCAAAATAAAAATGTGCCTTAAAATACTTGTGTTACTAGATATATATACACATATATAGTAATACTTGTCCCAAGTTTGAATATATATATGTGTGTGTGTGATCACATCTGAACTTCCATCAAAGATTTGCTGAAGGAAAATCTTCAAATCCGTGTTCCTGCAGTGCTAGGTACGTGGGTATTGATAATAGTTTTCACTTAATCTCTATTTAATATTTTATTATCATTTTTCATTATTTTATATATATTTTAATATTTTGCGTAAAAAATTTAAAAACATATTTATTTATTTTTGTTTGTTGGTGTTTTCTTCAACGGCTATCTTTTTTAATAACTTGCAAACATTTTTTTTTATATTTGAATGGAATAATTTTTGTAACAAATTTAAATTAACTTAAATAAAAAGACATTACATATTTTCTCACACTTATATAAATAAAATTAAAATACATTACATATTTTTTCACAATTACATAAATAAAATATAAAATACATTACATATTTCTCACAATTAAATAAATAAATAAAAATAAATTACATATGACCACCCCCTCTGATTTAGTTTATTTAGGATTCGATTTTGTTCTCGAATGATCCATGTTTTTTATGCTTCTCTTACAGCATTTGATAGATCTTGATGCATTATATGTCTTTCAAACTCCACTTCAGCCATCTTTTCTCTCATTTATATTTCCAACGTTCTTTCTCCAAATTCGATTCTATCTCCAGCTGCTTAGTCCGTTGTCTCTCCATGGAGAGTTGAAGTCTTATTAGCTCTCCTTCCACAGCTGCTTCACCAAACATGACGCCCTATTATGTTACAACTTCCAATTGTTTAAGAATATCTATTTCAAAATATATTGTTTTCTTTTTACGAATCTTCCCTGCTTTTTGTCCCTCAGGGTGTGAGATATTCGAACTTTTAGTATCGGTCGGGTGTCATCGCCATGGTTTACCGAAGATGGAGTTGATATTGCAGGAGTTGATGAACCTGGTGTTGTTGGAGTCGATTGAGACCAATTTCTAGACTCATTAATATTCAGATCAACACTTCTCTTCCTTGATTGTCCAGTTGGATTTTGTTTAATGTTGCAATGCATATGTCATTTTTCCGTATGCAGAAGAACATTCCAACAATGCTCGTATTTAAATTTGTGTTTCTGTTGACGTTTATATACTTCTCTAACAGTATTCATCTATAAAAAATAAATAATAATTAAAATTAATAATTTGATTTAAAATTAAGAATAAAAAATTTGTAAAAAAAAAAAAAAAACTAATCAAATCAATCTTGTTGTAGCCACTAGTTGGAGTGTCGTGGACATTTTTGTAGTATCCTGAAAATTTGTTTAAAGTATGAAAAATAGTTCATCAAAACAACATGTGTTCTTTTTTCCGTCATGTCTCCCAATTGCCTAACCCAATGAGTTATTTTTATCTGTACCCATCATTGTATCTTCACCAATCATGATCCATACTTTGCAGCCGAGGATACATCAAAGGCCATAGGATGCATTAACGGGTCCAGGCTTAATCCATCTCAGCAGCCATCAATTCGGCTGATTGAGTCAGCTAGCATTTCATTACTCTATTTTTAACATTCACATCTTTGATCATATGATTTCCGTTATCCAGTTTAAATTCATCTTAAAACATCTCCTTTTGTGTTGAGAGATCCTATGCATAGAAACTACATTATTTGAATGCTCGAGCACGGAACATTGTGTTGGAGGCTGCGGCCAGTCCACGTTGGACTGTGCGAGCACATTCAAACCAAATCCAACCAATCCACGGTTCATGATCCACACATTTTTGGAAATAGTCACCGCTTGCCAATTAGGTTTGGCAACATTTGAACCAAACCATACATGGAGAAAGAGGGTCATGCTTTTGGCTCGATGCAAACAGCATAATTTTTTTACCCAACAGAATAAACTGTCACAATACAGATAATATGTATGCGGTAAGAGAGAGAAAAATGTATTTTGTGTTCCTGTAAAAGCCACTTTTAAGCCTAACACCGGCCTATTTGTCAAACACAGATCCTACTTGAGACCATACCCAATATATATATATATATAATATATTAATATGGACTTAAGAACAAAATACACTTGCTAATGTTTTGTTTATTTGGATGTTAAATATTTTACGAAAAATATTTTTTTAATTTTTGGTGTTTGGTTGTCTTAAAATATTTACGAAAAAAAAAATATATTAAAATTTTACAAAAATAATTTATTCATCAAATTTTGGTAAGTTATTTTATACATCCCGTTCGAAAGACTCGACCTCAACTTCGACCTAGACCTTTGCCAAACATTAAAAGGTACAAATAAAAAAAATATTTTACCTAAAAAATAAAAATATTTTCCGTCGAGACAAACGGAGCCTAAATCACTTAAAAGAGTAAACTGTTGAATGCAACATATTGTGATTGGACAAACGGAGCCTAAATCACTTAAAAGAGTAAACTGTTGAATGCAACATATTGTGATTGGATACAACGAGAGAGAAAGCAAAGCAAGAAATAACTTCTGAAAGAAAAGCCTGCTTTTATAAATGTAAATGAGTTCTATATATAGGAGAACTCCTGACTACGGTTGCGGAATCTGACTGTTGCGGAATCTGTGGCGGGAATCCCTGCTTTTTTTCCTGAAAGTGGCTAGCTCTGACTGCTATTGTGGATGAATAGTGCCACTGTTCTTGTCTTGTCGATAACTTTAGATGAATAGTATCTTGTCCGGGAATGGTTGAAATAGTGATTTCTTACCAACACTTACCATGGCAAATAGTGATAATGACCTTTGACTGATCGATCTGTAGCAGGCAATGACCTTTGACTGATTGTTGGGTTAAATTTCGTCTGGATCAAATCTTGGCCATGTTGAAATAATTGACTAGAATAAGGATCCATTGACTGAGTAGGCTGATCCAGCGGAGGATGCTTCATCATCTTCTTCTTGTTCTTCTTCGGATAAAGGAGCACAACATTGTTTTTTAGAGGACCCACAAAAGCACAAAGGGCCCATTGGAGTCAAGAAACTAACTGGAGTGTTTCGCCTTTAATAATATCATATAAGTCTAACAGAATCAGCCTCAGTTTCACACATTTTCTGGCATCCCAAACAGCACCATTAGTCTGTTTGGTGTGGGCCAAAAGGCACCTTACAGAATCAGCCTGGTAATGTGACAGGCAAATTAGGTCAACACTAAACAACTATGAGCAGGAGATAAAAATAATTGTTGAATGCATTGAGGAGGTTTCATTGAAAAAGACACGAGTTAAAGTTAAAATGAATCATGATCGAGGAATGAAATTTCAAAGATGATCTATGAGTGAGATAACAAAGTAAGAACTGTTGTATAAACCTGTGGGCGACATTAAGTCCTAAAGTTCAAAGAGGAAAGTGGATTTGGAAACAAATTTAAGCAAAAAAACAAAGAATAGCCAACTTGAATTAGCTACCATGGGACATACCAAAAACAAAGAATCCTACACAAAACTGGAAGAGGAAATTCATGGGTCAATTATGTGCAAGAAGAACACTCTACCTACCATCCCAAGCGAGACAATCTCTTCCTCTTCGGTTCTTTCTTCGTGCAGCAGAATTCTTAGAATTACCCATGGAGCTGGAGGGCAGAGCAAGAGTGGATGGTGTCTTGCCAACAGATTTTCTCCCCTTCTTAGCAACCCATTTCAGTGGCAGACTATTTACTGCACTGCCAATGTCATTTGAACTGTTCAGTTCAAGAAGTGTCTGAATTTTGTCAAGCATCTGGTGTGTCCATGCCACTGACAGATCCAGTGCAACCGAATCATCCAGAGATTGATTAACATCTCTTTAAAAGAACTGAAAGACATAGAAGACTGATAGCCTTGACGATTTTCACAGATCACATTGACCTTTATGATTGACCATGCACAATTACAAAAAGCAAATTCTGATCCAGGATTCCACACAATATGCAGAGGGAGAATAGGACAGGACAAGAAAATGCATCCCTGAAAGACAGTCACTTCATATAAATGATCTGAAAATAATGTAAATTTAAACAGGAAAAAATAGAGGAAGAGCATCCTGCCTTATCGGATCAATCTCTGACGCAGCATCATCAATCAAAAACCCATTGGCCTTCCATCCAGGTTCAGCAGCACGAACACGATCAAGTCGAGCTTTCATCCACTTAGACACATCCGGCTTAGCAATGCTACGAGTAATGACCCAGGCAACAGGGAGCGCATGTCGTCTTGAATCAAACACAAGAAGTGTACATAAGGGATACTGCCATTCAGCAAAGATGACATGAGAATGGCTGGTAGATTTTCTAAAGCATGCACAAACAAGCATCAATAGATTCATTACCTTGAGTCTTTTTATGCCAAATGTTGAATCAACGGCCACGAGACTGCGATGGCCAAAACGAATCATTTGTTGCAACTGCCACTCTGTTTGAATCCCCAGAATGAAAGAATCTGTCTCTGAAGTATCCTGGTAAAAGAATATAGATTTCTTATTGCGTTCTACCCACATTTGTATGCTAGCTTGGTCATCTAAATCCAAATCATGCGTAGAACGTTTGATAATCATCCCGAGTTTGTGGACATACTGGGAAGTAAGGCTATTTACTTTTGCATTTGAACCGCAGTAGCGTTGAATCCCCTCAATGTGCTTCTCTAACACATTCTCCTCAGGAATGCTAAGATCGATCATAAACATAGTTTGCTGTTGAATCTCATTAAATATATATGGAATTTTCTTGGCACCAAGACAATAAGTGCAAGAGATGGACGGGCATACAGACGCTTCACTACAAAATGGCATGTGCAGCCACGAGGTCTAGCAACACGGTTTCGAGTGTTAAGTCCATATTTTCGGCTTGGCAATATACCCCCGCCTTTCCCACAGTTTTCTGGACCAAATGAACACCAATACCTTCACAAAGATAAAAAAAGGAAAGAAAACGAACACAAGAAAACATAATTATTAGTTTGAAACAGACTATGCATCCTCTACTTTGACACACATGACAACCTAAGCATTGATAATTTTACAGCTCAAATGACTGATTTGTCTACTGAAAAAGGCAGTTTATATCGTAGAATACATTTTTTATTCCTGGTGTTCTGCAGTAAAACGTTCCAAACTTGGTGTTCGAATGTCAAATCTAAATAATGATCGTTATGAAAGTGAAACCGGCCCTTAGTGTTCTGAATCTTCTGATATAGTACCACAATGAAGTCAAGTTGATATTGGCCTTAACTTAAAACATTGAAAGTTTGGAGAGGGCAAAAAGAAAACAAAAGGTAAAAGTTTCAAGAAATTTTATGATCATAAACTTCTTAGATCACATGATCTGAATAGCTTCATTGTGCTATTATATATATAGTGTTTTTCAGAAATACATTGTCCAGGTTTAATGATATGACAGAATAATCTTGTCACCCTGAAGCAGCAGCAAGGTGGATATGAAGTAATATGCAAGCCTAGACAAACTTACATCCTATTTTCCAAATACTCATCATTCTTGCAGTCCTTCAAGGTGCCTTTTGATCTCTTTCTGCCGCTCTCAATATGGAATCTCGTCGGACATTCTACATTAGCGCATTCTCGTATTATGAAATCATCAACTCGTCCATAAGGAATAAGGGCTACATCATCGTGACGATTCGTCAGTTCCAAACTTCGTTCAATTCAAGTCAGCAGAAGAGAACTCTTCATCATCTTGTGGATCTTGGACAGGAATATCGAGGATAGATTCAATTATGTCCATCTTCTACAACAACACTACCTACTGTTTGGTAGAATTCTTGAGCAGCCAGCTTAACATACATTCAGCGCCAGTTACTGCTAAAAATAATGCATGCATCAATTAAAAACACATAAATTAGTCAAAAGAGGCAAACAAGTGACAACTTAGATTGAATAATTTTAAACATTTAGGCCCCCGTTTATTTGGATGTAAAATGTTTTTTAAAAAATATTTTTTTACTTTCTAATGTTTGGTTGACATAATTTACGAAGAAAATCTAATAAAAATTACTCTCCAGACATTTGCTAAACACCAAAAAAAAATAAAAATAAAAGAATATTTTACATGAAAAACGAAAACACTTTTCAAAAAAAATATTTTACCTAGAAACAAACTGAGCCTGTCACAATTTTTTTTTTTTTTTCAGAACCATCGCAGACAGGTTTTTGGACATTATTACTTTACGGGAAACAGAAGTCCAGTTGCAAGTTGCAACACTGCTCGGTAGGGCTGCAAACCAGCCGAGCTGAACCGAGTAGGGGTTGGTTCGATCTCGGATTGAGCATGTTTGGTAAAATTTGAGTTTGGCTCGATAGCTCGATTAAATAAACAAGTCAAATTGTGTATATCTACATTCATATATAGAGACGAGATACAAACTGCAACACAACACATAGTTTAATTTCTGAAAAATAAAAATAGATCTCAATCTCATAGTTTAATTTCTGAGAAAAGAGAAACAGATTTCTTAGTCACTCTCTCCATATGTGTATACATTCATATGCATATATACACACATTCATACACATCTACATATATATACACACATTCGTACCTGGTAAATCTGATCTTTGTTTCAATCTTCACTTCTGATTCCGCCATCCACATGGAGAAATGGAGATGTGCGATCTTGTGGGAAATAGGACAGAGGTATAGAGAGAGAGGAGTAACCATGTATTTCGGACATGATCGAGTGTATGATGGTCGCCGACGTTGAAGAGCAGGTTGGCGCCAGATTCTGGCTAGAGCGCTTGGGATGGATATGGAGTGAGACAACGTTTGCTTAGTTTTTATATAATGGGCTTTGGGAATATGGGTTTGGCCTGTTTTTATTTAAAAGGACCTATGTTATTATGGTAATATATGCATTGGATTGGATTGGATTGGATTGGGTTGGAATGGGCAAAAAAACAAAAAAATAACGTACCTATTATATACATGTTTATATATTTATTTTAACGAGCTCAAAAATAAATTTGCGAACTAACGAGCCGATTTAGACTGTGTTCAAAGTTGACTCGTTTATTAATCAAACGCGCATATTTTGTTTGGGTTTGGTTTGTTTATTAAATAAACGAACACAAGCAAGCCGAACATTTAGCAAATTGAGTCTGAGTTGTTCACGAATGTATTTCTTTACCTTCATATCATTATAATGGAGCCCACACGTATCTTATGAATCTATTTTCATGATATGAATCTTGAATGACATAGCTTAATTTTAAAAGAAAAGAGTTCTAATAACAGTGAGTTTTAATGGGTATTCACAATTCGCAAAAGAAGAAAAAATTATAATTAGAATTAGGGTTTTCTTCATCTTTGCATCAATGAAGGTAAGACCGTAAAACACACAAAAGAAGAAAAAACCAAAATTAGGGTTTTCTTCATTTTTGCATCAATGTAAGACACGCAATTGAAAAAAAAATAATAATCTATTATCAAAATTAGGGTTTTATTTTCATATTTGCATTGATGAAGGTAAGACAGTAAACACAAAAGATATAATTAAAATTGAGTTTTTATTTTCGTCTTTGCATTGATGATTGTAAGACTTTAAAGAAAAAATGATATCATAGTCACAGTAAACACAAAAGATATAATTAAAATTAAGATTTTTTTTTTTCATCTTTGCATTGTTGATGGTAAGACTTTAAACAAAAAATGATATCTAGTCACATATACTAATGGTACCCTTTACTCAAAACTATCATAATCCCAATAAATTCTGAAAAGCATATCAAACAAAAAATAAGAAAAATGAAACAAAGTCTTATAAATCTTCACTGAAATTTCTAATTTTTGTTAGCAATTGTTGAGAGATAATTCAAGCAGGACGTTGGAATCCCAAATAACCCATGTATTTCCATCTTTGTTTGGTAACTCAAATTGCAAAGATGGTAACAAAAACGAAAAAGAAAAACAGCAAGTTTAAAAGAAAAAATAAGTACAATTTAAGGTGAGAATGGTTATTTCATTCCACAACTAAACCTATGGAATGGTCAGTAAATTTTTTTTTAAAACAAAAAATCAATTTTCCAAAAAACCATTATATTCCAGGTCTAAAAACCATCACTACCTTCCACCTCAACCACCTCCGCCTTTCACCACCACCGTTATCGACTTTCACCAACACCCACCACTTTACACCACTACTGTCATCGTCTTTCACCACGCCACCACCTTCACCACCGCCACCGCCACCGCCACCACCTTCCACCGTTACCACCTTCCATCACCACCACCGCTACCGCCTTCCACCACCGCTACCGCCTTCACCGCCTTCCACTAGCACCATCATCACCTCCTTCCACCACCACCACCACCACCTCCATCACCGTTTTCCATCACCGCCACCTCCACCTTTTTCCATCACCGCCACCTCCACCACTTTCACCGTCTTCCGCCACCACCACCGCCACCGCCTTTCACCGTCACCACCGCCACTGCCTTCCACCATCGCCGCCACCGCCACTGCCTTCCGCCGCCGCCGCCACTGTCAACGCCTTCCACCACCACCACCACCACCACCTTTCACCACTACCACCACCGTCATTACCTTCCACCACTGCCACCGCCTTTCACTACTACCACCACCGCCACTGACTTCTACCACCACCACTGCCTTCCACCATCGCCGCCACCGCCACTGCCTTCCACCGCCGCCGCCACCGCCACTGCCTTCCACCGCCACCGCCACTGTCAACGCCTTCCACCACCACCACCACCACCACATTTCACCACTACCACCACCGTCATTACCTTCCACCACTGCCACCGCCTTTCACCACTACCACCACCGCCACTGACTTCTACCACCACCACTGCCTTCCACCACTGCTACCACCTTCCACCACCACCGCCACCGCCACCGCCACCGCCACCGCCACTGCCACTGCCACTGCCACCGCCTTCCACCACCGCTACCTCCATTGCCTTACACTACCAACACATTCACCTCCATTGGCTTCCACCACCGTCACCTATATCACTATCTCCTTCCACCACTACACCACTGCCGCATTCCACCAACACCACTGCCGCATTCCCCTATTGTCACCGCCACTGTCTTCCAACACCACCACCTACACCACTACCACTTTCCACCTCCACCACCATCCACCACAGCCACTGCTACCATTTAATTTTAAAAAAATTATAAAAGAATGTCATTTTGTTAATTTAATTTATTTGTTACTAAGAGGGATCTTTTGGAGAACTCAAATTGAAATTTATTCCATTCTAAATTTTAAATTGGTCCAACCAAACACTAGAATGGTTATTATCATTCCATTCCTACACATTTCATATTTATAACCAAATAATATAATGAGAATGGTCATTCCATTCCATTCCCACTTGCATTCCATTCCATTCCTGCACACCAAACGCAGCATAAAAGAAACGGTGACTTATTTCCTTTCATGACACACATCTTGAATTTTAATTTATGATGTGTATCACTACTTTAAGTATAAATAGATGTGGTCAAAACAAGGCCTTAAGTCCATGCACTGCAAACCGCTGGGCTACTAACTTAAGAGGATTTGCGCCCGTATCGACAAGTCCACTCCTTGGCACCAATCATATATGCTTCCTTCTTGGTGACAATTTTGGTGCATCATTACAATTGTAACTTGCAAGTTTCCGACATAGTAATAAAGCCTCATGTACATAACATAAATCATATTTGACTACAACTACTTTCACATCTTGTTTCCAACCATAATTTAAAGCTAGAGATGTTTTTGTTGCCTGAGATTTGATAAGGACATAAATGGTATAACATTAACCAAGAGATAAAGGTTCCGATAAGATATACACATGTTAAGGCGGCAATACTCTCAGTACAAAAAAATAATAATAATAATTAAAAAAATTTAAATGAAAAAATAAATAAATAACGTATTGTTTCCTACACCTTGGGCATTACAATCCTATTGCTACAAAAAAAAAAACTGTTAAGAGGGCAAATATCACACTCAATTATATATATATATATATATATGTTTGGATAATTTACACAATCTTCCCCTATGGTTTGCCATAATTACACAAACCTCCCCTGTGGTTTGAAAATTTACTCAACCCTTCGCTATCAATGAAAATATCATACACGGACCTCCCTTCTGTTAGAGTCAACGTCTTCTGTTAGATTCAATGTCAGTCAAAGACGGAATGTGCTGATGTCATGTACAAATTTAATTAAAATTCCCATAATACCCTTGTCCTTACTAATTGATATATATATATATACACACAATCGTTGTGAAGCAACGATCCATTTTTTGTTCATTATCAGGGCTCAAATATGGGAAATGTTCTCCATTGTTCAACCGTAACTGAGTTCATCCATCTACAAATCAAGTCTTTTTGGTACGTTTTAGGAAAGAAGAAGAAGAAGAAGATTGTTCGAAGAATTTAAAGAAAAATGATGAAGATTGAAAAGACTTCATTTGCAACTTAGGGCTTAATTTTAGGTACATTTTGTTCATCTACAAATCATGTCTTGTGGGTACGTTTTGGAGAAGAAGAATAAGCAGATTGTGTGAAGAATTTGAAAAAAAAAAAAAAAAAAAAAAAAAAAAAACGACGAAGATGAAGATGAAGAATACTTCATCTGCAACTTAGGGCTCAAAATTCTAGGTACGTTTTTGGAGGATTTCATCTACAAATTAAAGGCTGAATTCTGGGTTACAGGTTAGTGGGATTTGTTCTTGAAATTAGGGCTCAAATATCTGGATTTTCCTTTCTGAAAACATGTCTACAAGTATAAAGGGAAAAACTTCAAGCTTAGGTGATTTAAGGTACAGAGATCTGTATTGCAAATGTAAATCAAAATCTTTAATTAAGGTCACAGGTTCTAATGATTATAACAATAAGGGAAAATTGTATTATGTTTGTCCAACTAGAAGTTGTGGTGATTGGGAATAAGGCAATCCAATTACTTGCATTACAGAGGAAGTGGTGGACTCTGCTACAACATGTAACCAAAAAGATGAATTTGCTGAGATTATGACATGTTGCTGAGATAAGTTTTGAAATTGGTGAGCTAAGGTCTACGATTGGTGAAATAAGGTCTGAAATTGGTGAGCTAAGGTCTGAGATTGGTGAGATAAGGTATGAGATTTGAGAGATAAGGTCTCAATTTGTAATGTTTGAAAAAACCCTTGGACTCATGAAGCTGCTTATCAATGCAAGTTTAATGGTTGCATTTTTCTCAGTTCTGATTACATTAATAAGTTGATGTCCGTGTACTTCTTGTGTTGTTTTTTTTGTTTCTTGTTGTATAGTGAAGGTATGCCTTCACTACTTTTCTTTTGTTTTCAATAAATGAATGTAATGTACCAAAAAATCAGTTCTTAATCGAATTAATTATTCTCAAACCTATATAACTATTGCATTGACAAACAGCCATTGACAACATACCAATAACTGTTATCAACTTTGCAAATTCATTTTGAATAACAATCATCAATTGTCCACAAAACATACCATACAAACTAAGTTAAAATAAGCCAAAAAAGACATACCATATCATTTAGCATTAAAATTCAAAGTATTATATTTAGTTTAGTAAGTCAGTTGTCCAAAAGCTATACCAACCCAAAAAAATAAGATATACCAACTTCAAAAACAAGATATACCAGGTCCAAAGCTCTGTCAATCTCCAACTCCAAAAACTCCACAAAATTATACCATATACCTGTCAATACCACACAAAACAATTCTTTCTTTTTGGACAACTAACTTACCATATAATTATTAATTCCCCACAAAGTACTTAAATAACAAAATCAGTAAAGTGTCATAATAAATTTCATAAATTGTCATAACAATATATTAAACTAGATTATGGTTGCATCTTTAAGCTTGGTTTGTAATGTCCTGGATTTTTCTGAATTTTTTTCAAATTTTTATTTTATTTATTTTTCAAGCCTCGTTTTGCGTGACACGCGGGTCTCAAGGGTCGTTTTAGTCATTTTCTTGAGCCGGGGGTTTTAGAAGTTCATTTTAATTATTTTAAGTCAATTAAAGGCGACGGGATTGATTTTAAAAATTTTCGGAAGTCGAGACGATTTCCTGGTTTGGAAACTCCTCCCGCTTTTCTCATTTACGTGAAGGACATTATGGGAATTTCACACACATATATACATATATATGTACACATACATTAAGATATTTTATGGGATTTAAATGGAAGGAATTGTTTAAGTGAGGGACAAAGTGGTAAATTGACCAAAAGTTAGTTTCACTCAAAGCTTGACAAGTGGCACTCTTAGGTCCATGGAATCAATAACAAAAAATCAACCCAAACCCTCTTCCTCTTCATTCAGCCGAACCCCCACTCTCTCTCTTTAGTTTTTCTTCTTTCTCCATATCTATATATATCTATATTACACAATGTTTCCAAGCCATTTTTGGGAGGTTTAAGCTATGATTTGGTAATGATCAAGAAGGGAAAGTTGGAGAGCATGAAGAGGGCTTTCATTTGACACCAATGGTGTAAGGGCCTGGAGATTTTTGAATTTGGGCTAGGCTTAAAGGCTTGTTTGGTTGCACACTTTTGAGGTAGAGGGCTTCCTAACGCTTTATACTTTGTTTCTCATTGAGTATATTGGTTGTTCATCTAGAAAAATTCATGTTTTAAATGCAAGGTTTTGACATGTTGCTAATTGGATAATGATGGCATGATATAATGTTCTTATCATACTTGTATGAAATGAATAATTGTTTTTCTACGCTATATGAAAATTGCTAGCATGATTAAAATGATAAGAGTTGTATAAAAAAGCATGCTTGTTGTTGAGTGAGATAGAAATGCCATGATTATGGTTGATTAGCTATAAATACTATGCTTGTAACTAAATTATGTAAAATGTCATGTTTATAGCTTTTACATTATGAATGCCATATTAATGCCATCATTGTTATATAAATGGAAATTGAGGTTATGTTGATATGAGAAGATGCATTTGCATTGCATGGCGGGAAGGGGAATGAGAAAAGGGGTTTTGAAAGGATTTTATAAAAAGGAACCGAATTTCGTGAGTCCGATGCTAATTCGACCTAGAGAAAGCATGTGCCAGTTTAGGACATGAAAAAGTTGATACTAGGCCCCAAATGGTTGCCAGATTTGGAACCAGGAATCGTTATCAATCTCGCCTCGGTAAAGTCGGTTAGCGGTTTTCAAATGCGAGTTTGGTTAGAGACTAAGTTTAAGGCCGGTAGAGGCCAAGTTTGGGGTCGGTTGAGACCAAGATTATAAATCATGGGGTAATGCATTGCATTCTATGCATACTTGTTTTGAAATGCCGAAGTGTTTTTCTTGAGATTGATTCGTGAAATTAAATGTTGTGAAATCCCCAAGTATGATCCCGACTTCTTTCTCTTATCCCATTGTGTGTCGTGTGGCTCAAGGGAGTCCAAAGTTGACACCTTAGGCGACTTCTACTGAGCCTCCGTGCTCACCCTTTCCATTAACATTTTTCAGGTCCGTGTAAAAGAATCGAAGGAGATTCAAGATCTTGTCGTGGAAACATTAAAGAATTTAGTTTGTTGAACTATAGATTTAGATCATGTAATCGTTTATGTGTACATATATTTCAAAGGATGTATTGATTTGTATCAAAAATGGTGTAAATTATTATAGGTCGTATGAGTTGTATTTAGCAATGTATTGAAAAATCTTAAGTCATTATAAAGTGTAATGGAGCAACGAATGATATAATTGATTAAGCATGATGTTTAGATGCCATATTATCAATGCATGTACGTTTATGGGTGTTTCAGGGCAGGTTTTAACCATATTCAAGGTCACAAGTGGAGCCATTAGGATGCCAAGTTGTTTGGGTACTTAAACAAGACTAAAGGCACATTTCTGGGCCATTTTTGTCACTCCCAGGCCCTGTCAGCCGGCTGGTAAGGCCCACCAGCTGACTGAGGGCCAAAACAGAGAGTTTACCACGCTGAGAAGTTGTTTCAGTCGGCTGATCCTTCATTTTCTACCTATTGAAGCTTTCAGTCACCTGCAATCTTGACCCAACTCAAACAGTCATATCTCCTTTCTTTTAACTCCAAATTGGGTCAAATTTGAGTCCAATTTTAAGGTTTTTGAGTCAACTTTCCAATGGTACCAACCTCATCTAAAAATTCCAACTATAGAGGAAGTTATTACCATTTTAATGCAAACTGCTCTAGAAATCTTCTAAACCAGAAGGGGTTAATCATGTGAAAACATTGTTCTTGCATCTTTAACCATATAAAATGGGTTTATATAGCTGTGATGACCTAAATGGATATCATTTGACTCGTTTAGAGTCAACCCACTCCTCTCAATTATTTAGAAATGACCATTTGACCCTTGTGTGTTCCTAGGTCGGGTCAGGACCTAGTTAGCGATCCAGACCCCCGGGTTTGGGTCGTTACATGGTTGATCTTTCCAGTGCCTCCTCCACCTTAGTTGGTCCTCCCAGTGTCTATTCCAGCTTGATTGGTCCTTCCAATGCCTCTTCTAACTTGAAATTTTACTGCATTGCCTCTTCTTGGTTGATTTGAGCTTGCAGAGCCTTTTTCAGCTTGGTTGGTGCTTGTAATGCCTCTTTCTACTTGATTTGAGCTTGTAGACCCTCTTCCAGCTTGGTTGGTGCTTGCAATGCCTCTTCTTCCAACTTAGTTGGGTCCTACAGTGGCTTTTCTACCTTGGTTGGTACCTGCATTCCTCATTATCTATGATTATAAGGAAAACATAGTTAGTTTGTCAATTAAGAAAAACATTAGGTATATTTGTTGCGTAAAACTTGTTAAGTTATACTTGTTGTGTAAAAGTTGAACTTTGACACCTAAATTGAGTAACTATTGTAGGCCTCGCCATCTGTTATTACAATGAAAATAAAGCTAGTCTACTTGAGAAATATATTAGGAAGTAGAAACAATGTCACAAGTTATACCTCTTCTGTAAAACTAGAACTTCCACTTCCAACTTGACTAGTTGTTGATCTACTTGTATGTCCCTGCAAGCTTTTATATAGTGTCAAACAATGTCACAAGTTAAAGGGCATTAGGCCATGACTTAATATTAAAAGTCAGTTACCTATTAGGGTGGACCAATTTTGCATATTCTCTTGTTGTTCCCATATTCTTCACACACTGAGCATTGTATGGATTTGCTCTTTCTAGCATCACTAGTCATAGTTACAAGTTCATCTTCATCTCTTTTCCTGGCTTTTTTTTATCTGCCAGGCTTTTTCCTTGGAACTGGAGCTTCCACAAGGTTACAATACACAGGAGTCCACAATCTCTTATCAAGTACTGGGTGAATCATACTAGAATGAGTTCTCATGTATGTTTTATTATAGAAACATGGATCACAGAACTGTTCAATATCTGCTCTTTTGTGTGTTACGGCTGTAATTGCATGTTTGCATGGGATGTCAGAAATCTACCATCCTCTACAAGCACATGGCCTTGATCTAAGCTTGACTATATGTTTTCCTTCCTCATTTATAACTTCATACTTACCCTACCCTGCTGGGATAACAGTACATGATCTAGACTCATCAATTAACTTTTCCCTAATGTTTGGGGTCACCAATCCTACCCAAACACTGCCCTTTTTAGCCCTCATTTGGAGTCTGCTCATCAATTTGTTCCTAATACCATCAAGCAACCCTAAAATATGTTTAGACTTAAGCTTTCCAACCCAATTGTTGAATGACTCATAAATTATTAGTGACATAGTCACTCTTCACCTGCTCAGAAAATGCATGCCTTGACCACTTACATACAACTATTCTTAAGACCCAATTATAAGCCTAAGTTGACACCTCTCTCATTTACCTCATTGCCTCATTAAATGTGTAATCATTATGGGCTCTAGCTGCCTTCCAAAAATAAGACTTCAAAAGTAAACCTGGATACCTCTTTTTAAAGTTGTTATATTGATGTTTGCAACAAAACATATGGGTTGCATGTGGGAACACAATCCTCGTTACTTGTTTAAGACCCTAAGCACAAGTAAAAGCAAAAATTAGGTATAGAAATTACATGTAATAAATTAGATAAAACCATTGTGTGGGTTAAATATGAATAGTTCATGTTTACCTTTTGTTGATACGACATAAAGCATAGATGTCTATCCCGACCAAGTTCAACAAAACTTTGCAACTCTTGAAGAAAGAATTTCCAACTTTCTTTCCCTTCACTCTCCACCACAGCCATAGCCACAGCCAGTGAAAAAAGCCCATTATTCCCATCAACGACTATAGCAGGCATAAGCACACCACCATAAGGGGTTTTTAGGTGACAACCATCAAATCCAATGAACCCCCTGCAACCATTCTTGAATCCAGATTGCATAGCTTCTAAAGACATAAAAATCCTTTTAAATGTCATATTAAGCAAATCCCTCTTAAGCTTCATGATACTACCAAGATTATATTTGAAAATTTCATTAGCAAACTTTAAAAGCAAAGTGTATGCTTCCATATGGTATCCCTCTAACTCATCCATAACTTTCCTTTTAGCTCTGTATAGTTGTAGGGGACTTGCATAAACTTTGATTTGGTTCATCACTATTGCATGCAATGAATCTAGTGGGACCCCTGGATTGTCTTTTATACTCTGCCCAAGTTTTTTTAGCAATCCATGTGGATGTTGCATCTCTCACAGTGCCACTTCTCACACAATTGTGTGAACCTCTAATTGTCTTGAGTTGATAAGTTACTTTATCAACCAAACGAGAAACATGTACTCTCCATGGACACCCCTAAACTACACATCTAATAATCATTCTTTGTTTCTCACTTTTTAAGTTTTTTTATATTACATCCCTTTTGGATACAAAAATCAATCAAAATATCCCTAAAATGGTTAACATTGAAAAATATATGACCTTCTTGTAACTTAATCTTTCCATCCAAACCTCTCAAATGAAATTTCATTCATACAGTTTGAAAATGACCTAGCCCTTGCTATCTCAGATTTCTGTTGTTCGACATTTATATGACACTCTTCTTCTTCCATATATCCTCTTTGTCCACATACAAGTCATTATCAGATTCAATACCAGTATCATCTCCAGATTCATAGTCTGACATACCATCGTCACTGGGTTATTTTCTTCCTCCACATTCCTGTTCCCATCATCATTGTGAACTGGATTCTTCCCCTTCCCACTATTTTCTCATTCCTCATCTTCAGAACTAAACCCAGATCATACTCAAGCAGTCCTTCATTGTTTTCATTTACATTGGTGTCATTGTCATTCAGATTAGTGTCATCATTGTCATTGACATTGGTCTCATTGTTTCTCACATTACTGACATCATTGTCATTGAAATTTGTCTCATTATTATCCAGGTTACCATCATCAAAGTTATTGTCATCAAAGTTCCTATCATCAAAATCCATGGTCTCAATTAAGCTAAATTCAGGACTCAAGTCAGTGACAACTTTGTCAATATATAAGTCTATCAATTTCTTACTATCATTTACTTTAAACATCTCGAACACATTTTATCACTATCCACAGGCATTCTAGCAGAAGACCCAGGAACAACACAAGACAAATACATTAACAAAGGGACAGTAGGTGGAATATGAGATAAAGCTACTCCTAGTACATCTTTAACAAGATCAAAGATGCTATAAAAATCTAAATCCACACCAGTTATAAAAGTTAGGTTCCTCATGTAGTGAACAACAATATCATTAATTGATTCCATCACTTCAACAATTAAAATTGTAAAAAAATAAATAATAAACAAAAATTAAACAAAATTTACTCTAAACAATGAACTAAACAACTACCCCCAAATTAGACAGAATGGTAATTATAAAAACCCTAAACTAAATAGAGTTATTATAAATAGAAAACTTAAACTAAATATAGAGTAATCAAAAACAGAAACCCTAAACTGATAAGAAACACCAAACCCCTAACTTTTACTTTTTGATTTTGCAAAAAAATCAAGTAGATGTTGTAGAAATTTTCGCACACCTTAAACTCAGAGCACTTCAATGTCGCAGATCAGTTGGTTAGAGTTCCAATTGTTTTCATCCGATGTCGCGCAAACCCTAACTCATTTTTTGCATAAACGAACTTGAATTTAATGCCAAATATGGAAAGCAAAATCGTTTGTTGATGCGATCTTTTGTAAATCTTTCTCTCTCTATATCAATGTCAAATATGCAGAGCACATATAGTCTCTCTCTCTCTCTCTCTCTCAAAGTGTTGAAATGATATAAATTACTTACACGATCTCTTATTGATTAGGCACATGAAAGGACGTCAGTTTTGGGAAGCAAAGGTACAATTGATGACAATTTTCCCTCCAAAAGGTTATGTATAAGGCATCTGCGTATAACTGACAAAGCGACGTCATGTTTAGTCAATAGCATATGGGTACTTTAGTAATTTCAAAAAGCAACGTGAAGGCATTTCAGTAAATTTGACAAGTCTGTTAATGTATTTGACGGTCCATCACACATAAGGGAGGTCCGTGTAGGATTATTTCATTGTTAAGGGAGGTCCTAATAAATTCCTAAACCACAGGAGAGGTCAATGTAATTATGACAAACTATAAGGGAGGTTTGTATAAATTACCCTATATGTTTGTGTGTATTTCTTGTTCACCAGCGAGTAAAAAATTTAATCACAACAATTATAGTAACCATTGCATTTGATCCAAGTGTAAAAAAAAAAGGTAGTTACTAAAAAATACATATAGTAATAAATTTCTTGCTCACCGGTGTGCACGAAATTATATATATATATATGATATTCACCCAGCATATTAAAATAGAGAGTGAATATCATCTCCCAACACACATACAAATAAATGTTGAATAACTAGGCAAATTGGACAAGACCTGCAGAAGAAGAACCTCAGATCTGGTAATGAACCATCATCTATCAGTATGTGCAAATGGGAGCCCAGTCCAGATCAGAAGCCTCGTGTTCAAGGACACAAAAGTAACAAATGCTCAAAAGTCAGAAGTCTCCTCTTCCTGGTTACAGAAAAGAGCACAAAGAAAGATGATACTTTTAACTGAATATGATCCACTCTTCTTTTGGACCATTTAGTTATATCCTCCGAATCCTCCACATCTAAAGAAGCTTGAAGGAATGCAGAAAATAATCATGGCAACTTCCTTACCTCATTTGGATCCACATTCCTATTCGGTTAAACATGTACTTTAGAGCTCCGAGATCAAGAACTGTTCTTTTTAACTCCTCTGTATCACATTCTTTTTATCAGATCAACATTCATAGTGTAGAAGATTGGAAACAAGGGTGAAGCTCCATGTCCAACTGACTTGAAAAGGCTTTGAAAGGGTTGACTTAAACATAACTGTCTTGTTTCCCTGCCTCTTTGAACAGCAGTTGCATGAAAGCACATGGTGTTCCTGTTGCTCCACTTGTAAAGACCTTTCACCTCAATCTTTCCTCTCTGGACCATAGATCCTCAATTAACCTCCAGATTGACTTGTATTTAAGGCAAGTAGAGAGTGGACAAGCTTGTAGGCTGCATAGAGGCCTTTGCTAACTGAAAATGCAGTTTGAAAACATAATGCTTGATCAATAAATCATCCTGATGTAGGACGTTAGTGGTTTAAAGTGTGTGTGTATATATAATATATATGTAATAATAAAGGAGAGACATGTGGGGTCCATACCATATAAATGTGAAGAAAGAAAAAGGAGTGTTCTGTGTGCGTGGAGATACATGTAATTTGTATATATGCGTGTGTTGGGGGGTAGTGGGGCGGTTTGTCCTATAATGTGAACGAAAACAAAGACAAAGAAAGAAAGTCAAAAAGTGAAATAGTGTTATGTAAAACATGAGATGGGAAAAGTAGTTTATGGTGAAACTGAAGACAAGAAAGATTTGGTTGAAAAGTTTGAAGCAAAACGTCGGTTGAGAAATCGGCACCCATCTTTGGAAATTGAAGTGAGGAAAATTGTACCATATAATTATTGTTTTTCCAGTTGCAACTTCAAGGGCTTAAGATTGAATAATTGTGAAAGAAACATTGCAACTCTTTTGCTTTAAAGCTTTTTACTTCGTTATTATCTCAGTGTGAGATTCATCCTGAGCTTCCGCTTCTTCAGTTGGTATCGGAGCCTTGATGGCGAATGATGGTTGCAGCAACAACCGCTTTGGCAACGATGATTGCAAAGTGCAGGTCCCTTAGGCAGCCGTGCATACTCAAGAACAATAATTTACTCAATGGTCTAAACAGATTGCTAGTCTCGGGATTGGTGGCAACCAGGTTCATGGTCCAGTTTGGGATCGCGCTGATGATGTTTCTCGCAGCCAACCGAACATGGATTATGTTCCTGTATATCTAGGTAAGTCTCTAACTTATGCGGATTATTCCGATGATGAGTAGTTCGGATTCAAAGTTGTTACGATAGGTCGACATGATCGATGTAGACACGACAAAAACCATAAATTTCCGGACAATTGTGAGTTTCAAGCAAAACTTGATATCCTCAATTTCAATGGAATTTTTCATGAGGAATTCTTGGATTGGCTTGATAAAGTAGAACACTTTTTTGAGTATTTTGACATACCCAAAAAAAGAAAATTCTGTTTGTAACATTCAAGCTTAAAAAAGGTGCTTCAGCTTGGTGGGCACGGACATAGAGCAACCACCAACACAAGGGAAAGCAGCCTATCCGGACATGGCCCAAGATGATACAGTTGTTGAGGGCCAAATTCCTACCACCAGGTTATAAACAGATGTTACCTCACCAGTAGGACTATACAAATGAGTTCGCCTGACTGAATGAATACAATAATTGTCAAAGTGGGAATATGGGAAAGCCAACAAACAACAAGATATATTGGAGGCTTGCAGGTGGCAATCCAAGATCAAATTATAAGGCCTATGAGAGAAGAACCACCCAAAGCTTCTAAAGTGGAGGGGCAACCTTTTCTTACCATAAGGCATAATTTGTGGAGGTATTGAAAGAGTCAGATGAGGTAAAGCGCTCATTGTCAAAATCAAGGAGAAGATTCACTCGTTCTTGATGTATTATGACCACTATTGGTAGAATTTCAGGATTTGATTCCAGATGAGTTGTCATATGGCTTACCACCCATATATGATATTGAACATCACAAAGATTTGTGCCGACACAAGTTTAATAAATCTACAACATTACTGCATTAATCCAATCGAGAAAGAAGATTTTCAAAGGCAAATTAAGGAGTTGGTTCCTATACTGCGTTTCGATGATTTGATGGATAGACCAACAGGTCAGTAGCCTAGCGGTATCAGGCCCCTACTTCCCAAAGGGAGGTCAGGAGTTCAAGTCTCAATGGAGGCATGTGTGTGTGAGTACCAACTAAAAAAAAAAGAAGATGATTTGAAGGATATAAAGGTTGGTATAAAAATCTTTTTGAAGATTGAGTTGAGCAATTATTATAAGATTCGTATTAGGCTTAAAGACAAGTGGAACTTCTTTCAAAACGAAGGAGGGACATGTCTATGTTGATCTTCCTAATACATTTCTATTTTCCCTACCTTTTATGTTGATTTATTTGAATACCATCCACCAGATAAACAGCTTTATCCATAGCCAAACTCGAGGACGAGTTTTCTGGAAGTGAAGGGAACTGATGTAGGACAATAGTGGTTTAAAATATAATATATATATGTGTGTGTGTGTGTGTGTGTGTGTGTGTGTGTGATAATAAAGGAGAGACATGTAGGGTCCATACCATAAATGTGAAGAAAGAAAAAAAGGAGTGTTTTGTGTTTTTGTGTCTTGGGCATTGGTGGGGGGTTTAAGATACTCGGAATGCCGCTTATGCTAAAGCTCTTAACCTTGTGTTGTTTGTTGCAGCGCGGATCAAGAACAAGTCGAATGATGCTATCTCTAAGCATGAAAAGATGTTATCAAGACAAATCTTGATCCACGAGCTATATGTACTTGCGCGTAGTAATAGGGCTCGGGCGACTATGGTGTCATATCGAGACATATGGCTTGAGGGTCCCAAGTGGGAAAAAGGGTTGATCGTGGTATGGAGGATTGAGAGAGAGAGAGGATTGTCAAATTGCGTAGCATAGGGTCGCGACTTGAGATTACATGGTCTTATTGCCCACGGATCCTAGGAGCCCCTCGCAGGAACAAGTGACTCCGGACCCTTAAGGGTATGTTCGCGACTTGACCGAAGTAATCGCAGGTGGTGGATGACAGTTGTCACATGCCCATGCCATGAGCCCTATAAATACCCAATAGGAATCACACGTGGGAACGACACACCAAGGAGGCCCCACTCCTATTCTGCTTCACTTTCGCGCTCTCTCTCTCTCTCTCATTCCATCCACCCTCTCTATTTGCTTGTTTGATTCAATTCTCTCATTCCAGTCAAGCACAAGCCATTTCTCTAGGTCTTTTTCGAACCCCTCCATTTACAAGTATAATATTGAAGAGAAAAATATATGGAGATGAAGACTTGAGAAAGAAATTTTGTAACTCTTTTGAGTTTGAATCTTTGCTTCGCTATTATCTCAGTGTGAGATTTATTTTGAGCTTCCCTTCATCACATTCATAACTAAATCTAGATACCAATATAACAATCTTTAACTAAGCTTGACATACCAGCATGATAACCAATATGAAGTTCTGGAAGAGTTTGGATACCTGGACAAGGTGCCAAACCTGCTTGACAAGATGATGGACTGCATGTGGCCAAAGAACTGCCCAGTCCGATCCCATGAAGTGCAGCACTATGCAGTTGTTTAGCCATAAAGCGCACGGTGTGAGCTTGATCATTAGAGCTAACCTCGGGGCAATTGGGAGCTGGTCTTGGTTGTAGGATATGCAATGGTGGAGATAACATTACTTTTGCCAGATGAGACTTAGTCTACTTGAAGCTTAATGGAGGTCTGACATGTGTCGTACTCAGAAAGGATTACGTGTCTTGTATATCTGGTCAATCTGTCAGCTGGAGATTAAAGATCATCTCTCTTGGGTACTACCAGGTATGAAGTTAATGGAGAGGTAAGAAAACAAATTATGATCACATGTAATGTGTGAATTTGGTAATATAGGATGCACTGAGGTCTGCAAATTATGATCACTAACAATGCGCACAAAGGCAAGAAAACAAATTATGATCACTAACAATATGGAATCCATATTAATTACTCATTAAGTTAGTCAATTAAAGATTCACTAAAATAATGTCAGCCTAGAAGACAAACAAAAAGGAGAGCTGACTGAAACATATCTTAAACAATATATAAACATTGAAATAATGTTGTTGGGAAAGATTGTGACAGGACTAGGCCCACGCTATGTAGATATTGTCCGCTTTGCACACTCTCCATGCTCACGGTCTTCAAAACACGTCTACACATGTAGGTGGTGTCCCCACTTATAAGTATCAGGAACTTCCCCACCAAAAGGGGTGCAATGTGGGATATCACGGAATGAGTGGTAACTTGGTGGCACTAGGGACTTGTGCAAACTAGAACCTCAAGCCAACAACAGAGGGACTTATTTGATATATGTGAAGAAAAAAAAAAAAAAAATCATTGCCGCTTAACCAAATGTGGGGATGATTGCTTTTAGGCTCTACACTCGATCTCACATTGTAGAAACAGGGGAAAATTTTCAAGTTCCAAGTCCCTTTTAACTTTGACAGATCTAGAAGTTTAGTTAAGGCATGGCAAGGCATGAAAAATGAGACGTTTCCCAAATTGTATCAACCAAAATATATGATAAAAGCCACTATTGTTGGTCCAACCAATGTGGGGTTCTATAAGGGACAGAGTGGATTCAAACCTACCATTATCATTCAAAAAAGGTGGCAGCTCCCATACCTGAATCCATGTTCTCAATCTTAACAGCCCAGTCATTTTATTGTTCCACCATGTACTGTCCCTCTACCAAAATATAAGAACAGAAATATAAGAGAAAAGAACTGGAAGTCACCAAAAAATAACACAACCCATTTCTTGTGTGTGTGTGTGTGTGTGTGTGTGTACAAGTTTGAATATAAGAACAGAAATATAAGAGAAAAGAACTGGAAGTCACCAAAAAATAACACAACCCATTTCTTGTGTGTGTGTGTGTGTGTGTGTGTACAAGTTTGAATTGCATAAGTACATTAATGTGACAAAATCCAATAGAAATGTTTATTCAGCTTCATTCATAGCAAATCCATGTTCTTGTAATGCTACATGACCGACCACAACTTTTATAGAAAATACTTTATTTTGATAGATCAATAAATATTTCAATTACAACAAATGAACAATGTGCACAAATGGCTTCCTTATGAAAACATCAATTTTTTATTTGGGTATAAACTGTATCTCTTTATTCTTCGTGATATTTACCACATTTCTAATCTCTTTTACTTATGAGGGTCCACAAAATAAATAAATAAATATTTTGATAGATCAATATACATTTCAATTACAAAAAATGAACAATGCGTACAAATGGCTTTGTTATGAAAACATCAGTTTTTATTTGGGCATAGACGGTATCTCTTTATTCTTCGTGATAGTTACCACATTTCTGATCTCTTTTACTTATGAGAGTCAACAAAAAAAAAATAATAATAATAATAGGCCCTATTATTCCTCCATGTTCCATGATAAACTAATTTACGAATAACAAAACCCTAAACAATTACTAATACTCTCATGATCATCAATAGTCAGAAAAACTTTTAGACAACCTAACAATAATCATAAGTTGGTTGGGAAAAAAAAAGGAAAAAGAAAAGAAAACATGAGCAGAATTACTCAAATCCCATATAATAAATTTAGTAGGAAAAAGAAAATCCAACATATAATAAAAAATTTCAAATAATGGGTTCAATTGATAAATGTGCTTCAAGTTAACAAAAACATACCTAAAAGTTTAGGGCAATATATTATAATGATTTATATTATAATGCCTTAACGCTATGCATGCAAAGTTGTTGGGATTTTTATAAATTTGGAAGTTTCCACTTCAAATTAGAAACTATTAAAACATGGAGGAAGAGTAACAGGTTTTCCAGGAGTGAACTATTATGATAAAAATTATGCATTTCCCATACAATTTTGGCCTCTAAGTTTGACGTGCACAACTTAAGGATTAATTACTCCCTACAATTCAGTGCGTAATAAAGGGTATTGTAGACAATTTTCAGGGAGGACAATACCCCCCCCCCCCCCCCCCCCCCCCCCCCCCCCCACCCCAAAAATAAATAAATAAATAAACTCCAGCCTTACCCTTAATCATTAGAAGTTTAAGAGGGGGCGTGTGGAGCTAACTTAATAAAAGTTCAAATGCAGCTCCATGGAATTGCAAATTCTATACCACAAGGCTCAAGCTCATAGATTAATAAGCAACTAAATCACAAGTGGGACCCGGCAATCCAACAGATATAAACATCTCCACATAGAAGCATTTAGAACCACTAATAATATACATCAAACAGGCTATAAGAAATGGCAAAACCTGCCCAACACAAAAAAAAAGAATCCCTGGTTCCTAAATAAGTAAAAATTCTAACAAGTTCCAAACAGGTACAATTCTTACTCAAAGAAAAAAGAAGAAAGCACCTTACTTTTCTTTCTCATGATACCTGCCGTAATTTCTTCGGTGATGATTGCAGAAGACTGGTGTGACTGATTAACACATCTCACTATCTGCCATTTCTGAAAGCCTGCAGGAAAGACCAATATTGGAATCTTTCACTTTGCAACATAAAAATCATCAAACCAAATTCTTTGGAAGCAATTTCAGATTTGACTACACCAAGCAACTCGCAAAATTGCATTGAGGAGGGCTACTTATCGAGAAAATACAAAGATCAGTTCTGAGGTTTGTAAGGTTTGAGAAAATTGACCCAGAATGAACAATAAGTCAAACCAGATCTACCTGCTTCATTCTTCTGCATCAATATCTGTCGGTCACCAAGAGTTGGCTCATATGGAGCTCTGCAATGGAAAATCTATATATCAAAAAGATCAAGAGTTGGGCAGGATCAAGAGTTGGGCAGGGTCAACTGGAGATGACAAAATAACAGTTACAACTAAAAAGCTCCCACAGAAGTCAGGCTAATAGTACTTGTATTATACATATTAGTAGGAGCGGTGGTGGTAGTTAATAGAAGCAATACTACTGCCTACCGGTAGTAAGTAGCAGTAGGGGTAAACATATGCAAGGAGGGCAGAATAAAGTCTGCCATAAGAAATAAAAGCAGGAAGCTAAATTAGGATTATAAACCAGAGTAACTGTATAAATTACCAAAGATCCATGTAAACCAGAAAAATGGACATTTAGAACAGATCAAATTTTCACATTGTGTTTTACCAAATGAAATAAAATTTGCAAAATTATACAATGCGAAGTTAAGAGGAATCAAGCCTCTCAACTGAATGCAGTTTAGGAAGAGATTTGACTTTTAACATGAATACTGTACATCTCCAGCAAAGGGAAATCAATTTAAATAAAACTCTTGCTCATCCTCCAGGAGATTGAGAAAAAGGAGATAACTGGCCAATTATTGAGGGAACAGTCATTCCTCTGTGTCAATGTCATTATCACCAGGAAGCATCTGCCTTGACTCTGACAGTGAAAGTAGCCTAGGCTTTGCCGAGGCTGCTTCAACACGCCCTTCTGAAAAAGTTAATGCACCAATTCCTGATGATGACCCCAACAACCGGCCAACAACCGGGCTGTCAGCTGAAGGTGATGGTGATAGATTGTATGCAAAAACTCCCATAGGGTGGTCAAATTTGCAATTTTGACCAAATTTGCAGATACCATAACGAGTATAAAAAATGCACAATGACTCTCCCTGTCAAAATATGAAAACCAACTTGTCAATTAATCAATGAGTAAAACAGAAAATCTTCCACACAAAAAAATCAAAGTTGCGACACTAATGCATTCAGGTAGCATCAATGCATGTTCCCACCCCAAACCACAACAACAATTACGGGAGAGAAAAAAAGATGCACCCCCAAAACCCCCTTTCCACTAATTTCTGCTTGAGCAACATCTATACCACACTGCCAAAAACGAGCAGGTTTGCTTTTAATTCCAAAGAGAATAAGAGGCATCAAGAGCAGGTAGTAAATCTGAAATCCTATGTTGGAATGAATTTAGTAGTAGTAATCTAAAAAAAAAAAAAAAAACAAACATCTTTAAATGTGTTTTTAACTAATACCATAAGACTAATTGAGTCGATTACATTTGTTTAAAAAATAAAAAATAAAAGGGAAAGTGCAACACCAGATAAACATCCCTATGAATATGGTTTATGGTTCTGCTCACAAAAGATTGGTGACCTTTTTGTATGAAAATGATTTCTTGTAGAGTAGATCCATAAATAATGCTTGTGTCCCCTAAATATGAGGAATATTTCTAGTTTCAATGTACATATAAGTATATATTAATGGTAAAAGCTCCAGCTGACAAGCGTGAGAACGGATTTCAAGTCTAAGGGAAAGCACTTTTTGCAAAACAATTCTAAAGGTTAGGTCCCACTCAGGATGGCCACATAGGCAGAATCAACACTGTGTAATGGCCTTTATGTATACATATATATGCATAGGTTCAATGATCCAAATTATCCAGTGAACATGATAACATGAGTACAAAAACAAAATGAGATTAGTAGGCAACTCAGCTGTGTAAATGCAATAAATGCGCCACACGGAAACAAAATAAAAAAGAAAATTAAATCATTAACATAACACGAATGAAAATTTTAATTCAGGCAAATAAGGTTCTGACCAATTTTGGGATAAAAGTCCATACATAACATAAAAATTGTTGAGGTATTTATTTGCAAGGCTCAAGTAAAAAGACCAAATACCCTGAAGTAAAGAATACTTCAAAACTGGTAAGACAGAATAAATCACACTTGAGGCGATATGAGGCACCGATAGCAGATAAAGAGATGAACTTAATATTGAAGAAACTCACCGGACGTAAAGGAAGTCCGAGTGGACTCAAGACACAGTCTGGAGGAGGTATTAGTCTTTCTCTCGGATGATGGAACCGACAAACAGCACCGAACTTACAATCTCCAGTCTTCATGTAAAATTGGCATTCAGGTTGGCCAGGTCTCTCAGGAAATACATTCTCCCTCTGCAGTGCATAATATCCTACAGGTACAGAGCCAGAACGGTAGAGAGAAATATTCCCTTGGGGTCCTGCATTTGCTGCTTCACCCTGGCGTGAAGTTCTGTAAATCTGACTATTTCCCATTGTTTGCTGCTGGCTCTCTGAAGATGAAACTGAACCCAGTTGTCCCTGGAAAGAAATCTAAATTGCATATCAAAAGGTATAATAACAAATCCAGTACTAAATATATTTATTAAAAATTTCACAGGGCATTTTAATCCAGCCAAAAACACAGATGACCCAACAGAACCCTTTGGGGATAATAAACTAGTGTAAAATAGCATGGCGTGTAATATTTTACTTGAATGAAAATAATTTATTATTAAATATTGCACCAATCCCATAAATTTTCATAATTCTGTAAAATTTGCATGTATTTACTTTTTTATGTTTTTATTTATAGAAAAAAAAAAATGTTTCAATATTTTCAGTTTTCACAATCAAAATATGTTTTGGTAAATACAAAACGAAAATTGAAGAATTCAAATCATTTAAGTCCATTTTGGCGCATTAAACAAAAGAACTTTTTAATTCATGAAAAATATATCGATCTTAAAAATTAGGTTCTCCATATTCAGATATCTTTCTATAAATATCAAAAAATATATATAATTCTGAAAAATGAAAAATGTTGTATTTTTGTTTTTAAAGAAATGAATAACACCAAATCCAAATTTCTATTGACTTTAAAACTTTTTCTCTATTTTCTATAAATAGAAAAACAGTTCTTTTAAAAGTTTAAAAATGCAGCCTAGAGGTGCAAATTTTCTAAAATATCATAGGGTAAATTACCTTGACCTCCCTTGATGTTTTCGTTTATTACCTATAGATTAACATTTTAAAAATATCTTGGTCAACCTCCCTTGACGTTTGGTTGACTTAACCCTGACCACCCCTGCCATGAATTGACCGTCATCCTCGTTAAAGTCAAGTCAAACAGAAATTTTAAATGACAAAACTACCCTCATATGCAGCACATTTACAAAATTAACCTCATACATCAAATGAAATCACCATTAGTGTCATTAGTAATTAGACAAAACTATCCCTAGCCGCAACATTTTACAGAAGGGGTAAACTTAATATACTTATCAATTGATAATATTTACATAATATAAAAATATTAAAAAATTAAAGATACTTATTCAATATTTATGCATATAAATATACATTTAAGTTTTTAAACTTTTTTTTCGAAAGGTTCAATTTTTTAAACTTTATAATTTACAGAATTTTTAAATATATATATATATATATATATATATATATGAGAATTAAATTATTTCATTTATTCTATTAAAAGTATATTTAATATACAAATTACATATACATATATACACACTGAAGAATATATATATACATATACATATACATATGTCGTATGCAATCAACGCTACCACTTGCTTGCCTTTGGCAATATCTCCACCGTATTGCCATCTCAACTCCTCTCTCTAGACTGCCACCATCTCCACCATATTGCCGGATCTACCCCTCGCTCTCACAAGGCCACACCGCCACCATCCTTCCACTATCACCGCCACTCCAACCTCTTTGTCACTCCACAGCACCATCACAGCCTTTGCTTCTCTCTCACAGCATCACCAATTAATTCCAACAAACTTCCTATAATTATTCATCAACAACTTGTAAATACATATATATATATATACAGATCACCACAACTTGCCACCACCAATTCATTCCATCATCAAACCCTAGCCCTAAATCAAACACAATCTGAATTCTCTTTCTCACATGTCTCTTCCTTTTAAACTGAAGTTTATTACAGAAGATTGATTAAAAGAAAAACAAACGATGGCTCAACAATGGGTTTGTTGAGGGTTTGTTATATCCAATAACTCTCCCTTCTCTCTCTCTCAAACTTATGTGTATGTGAACCATGGAGATATATATGTATATATATATATATATATATATATCTCAAATGCGTGTCATTCATGTCATCTTCTACTTTGATTCTGTACCCACAAATTCTTTCTTCTCTCTCTCCATACAATTTGGGACTATCACAATCAATTGGTATTTGGTTGTGTTTGAAATGATGCACCCAATTGAATGTTTGATGAATTGGGTAAATGTCAAATTCATTGCAGTGGAGATTGTTGAAGAATTAAACTGGAGAATAAAAAAATAATTAATTATTGAGATGGAAGGATGGGAGTGGCGATGTGTTGGGGGAGAGAGGGGCGGTGCCATGGTGGGGAGAGAGGAAAGGGGGGAATGCATTGATGGTGCCGATGTGCAGGGAAGAGAGAGAAAGAAAGATAGAGATGGGGGTGTAAGGTGGTGGTGCTGGAGAGAGAGGAGCCACTGGTGGAGAGAGCAGCAGTGGTGGAGTGGGAGTGCAAGGGTTGATCGGTCATTTAATTTTGATGGCTTACATCAGCAGGAAGTCTTGCACCCATACATTAAAAATGGGGATATTTTGGTAATTGTACAACAAAACTTAACCCTTTTTTAACTATTCTCAAGTCTGACGGGTGTTAGAGTTACTTTTGCAAAACTTTAAGTCAAGGGTAATAAACGAAAACCTCAGGGAAGAGAGAGGGGCGGTGCCATGGTGGGGAGAGAGGAAAGGGGGGAATGCATTGATGGTGCCGATGTGCAGGGAAGAGAGAGAGAGAAAGATAGAGATGGGGGTGTAAGGTGGTGGTGCTGGAGAGAGAGGAGCCACTGGTGGAGAGAGCAGCAGTGGTGGAGTGGGAGTGCAAGGGTTGATCGGTCATTTAATTTTGATGGCTTACATCAGCAGGAAGTCTTGCACCCATACATTAAAAATGGGGATATTTTGGTAATTGTACAACAAAACTTAACCCTTTTTTAACTATTCTCAAGTCTGACGGGTGTTAAGAGTTACTTTTGCAAAACTTTAAGCCAAGGGTAATAAACGAAAACCTCAGGGAAGGTCAGGGTAATTTACCCAATATCATATTACAAGCAATATAAATACCTCAGCTATGCAAGTAACACATGGATTTTAGCTCAAGGTAAATGTTGATAATTTGAGGGTATCACTCTGTGAACAGGCAATTCTAACATTTCTCATTTTTATAGCTTTGGATGTGTAATTTCCAAAACTTCCAGAATTATTCCTAAATTAGACAAAATCAAAGTAGTTGCAAAACAGCTCATTTTAACCTACGCAGTGGTATCTGGAATTGGTATCATTGAGTATCAAGTGCAATATTAAGTCAGTTCTAATGTTTGGGACCAAAATACCCAGAAATCAATCCCTAGACTCAAAAAATAAAAGCATAAAGCAATCCAAATTCCTTAATAGGTTCAATGTGTTAAACCGATTCGTCAAAGCAACCACCAGCACCAATTACACTGCCACAGAACACCACCATCAGCACCTTATTACAACCATATCACAATCAACACACACCATCACCAAATCCCTTAAGTAAGCATGCTTCCCAGCTCACCAACTTTATTCTAGGTTCAACACCTGATGCATCAATGCAAAGTCCTCTCATAGATTTACAGATCCCATCCCACCTAATATACTCCTAAATATATTTCAAGCTACCCAAACAGGGCCAAAAAGGTAGTTTTGCCAAGTTCTTAAAAACTCTAGTCAATCTTTTTTCTTTTTCTTTCTTTTCTTTTCTTTCCTTTTTTTTTTTTTTTTTTTTTGGGTAAGCAGAGCCACACACCCCAAAACATTTACAAACCCACTATTACCCCAATCTTTTTCTTTCTATTTTATCTTCGAGATTATCTACTTTTTCAGATAGGTTATTTCATGTGTCAACAAAAGCAAAACTAGTAAAGCAATTATTCTGGGATCCAAGTATGCTAAGCAGACAGCTTTATAGGATGAATAAAAGGTAAATATCAGTCCATAAAGGAAGAAAATAAAAAAGGAACGCACTTATTCAATAAATCAGCATTAAGAGCAACAGAGGAGAAATCACCCTCTGTCATACCCATACAGACACAGAACCTAATATAATTGGGAAATTGCACATGCTGACTGCTAAGGTAATTTTTATAGATGGGCATGTTCAGAGTATGAAGGAGATTTTGTGACACATTTCCAAACCACAACAAAACACAGTACTCTTTGTACACTTGAGAGATAATTATAGCAGAATTTTTCAGCCACTACAGCCATTGTTCATTTAACTTTTTTCCATTCTAAAGGATCTTTTAAAGGAAGCCTGTTCCCACCAAGCAATCAGGTGAGGAACATCGTTGAAATTTTCAGAACAAAAGAGTAAAGAAATGCTTAGTTGCTTACACGAGGTGCATTCCATCCTGGGACTGACACCACTCCCTGAGGTAGAATCAATTGCGCATAATTTGAAGGGCCTTGCCAGCGCGGGCTGGGAATAAAAGATGCTCTCGACAAGGGCCAGTTTGTCATTCCTCCAGGATATGATTGCTGACCAGTTGTGGGAGAATGGACAGGAGGATAAACTGGTGAGCCACGCAATGAGACCATCATATCAGATGGTTGAGGGTGATGAAATTTGCAAGTGATCCCAAAGTTGCATTGCCCAGTTCTCAAATAATAAGCACATTCAGTCTCATTCTGCAGTAAGTACACGAGGCGTAAAAAATCAATATGAAATTATTAACTACCATATACTCTAAAAGCTTAAACTGTGAGGGAGTAATACATCCATTAACATGCCCCTCGCATACGGCTAGACTCTTTAACATGAGTGGGCCAAAACGTGTATGAATTATATAATTATTAAGGTAATGATGAGGTTCGAATTCAGGATACTCTTAAGTATTTATATACTACTATATTCTAAATGTTTAAATTGTTAGAGAGGGTATAACTTACGTATTTATATCCTCTAACAAAAACTTTTTTAACCTAAGAAGCATGGACAGTAATGAAGTAAAATCGATCACATTACACACATGATATGCAGTGGTACAGCTAGATGCAAATTGGACATGTGCCCACAATTTAGAATTTTAAAATAAATTAGTTCGGATACTTGCCAAATATGCAAGCATGGATTTCACATGGCAAAGGATAAGTCAAAACACAGTTATTTTAATTAAATATAGATAAATTATGTATTTCTCCATAACAAAAGTATAAATTTAAACAAATTTTCCTTTTCTATTATTTTACATTCTCTATTGCATCTCGATATGCTATTATACATGAACTGCGGATTCTCCCAGATTAAAAATTGGTCAATTAAGTCATTATTTATTAGTCTTATTGTTATCAAGCCTTGCCTCAAGTATCAAAAACATGTGGAATTTGATCCTAGAGTAAATCAAAGTTTAGTGCTTAGTCAGATAATACAACAATAAGACAAGGACATGGATTCATTCATTCATGTCCTTCTTGTGTCTGTCTGTCTTCTTTAAGAGTTCATTGTTTTGTCATGTATGCGGTGAACTAAAGTTATATTGCATCCAACCAATATATCACATTTGTAAGAAATAAGAAAGAACAAAAGTAAAATGCAGAGGAAATATGATTAGGATGTGCAACAGCTTGATGAGCAGATTGTATCAGTGCTTGAAGTAACAGCAATAATGCAAGGCGATACAGTTACCAACCGTTATAATGGTCCATCAGGAATGACAGCTATAAGGGCCGTTATATCACGGTACTGACCATTAAAGGGCAAGAGACAGTACCATAACCCACCCCCACCCTCCTCCCCTATTTCTTTTTCTTTTTCTTTTTCTTTTTTCACTTTTTTTCTTTAAATTAGTTTTTCTAATCTCCAATGACACATTATATATGTAGATCTACTTTCCAACTTACAATAAACAAGATCTAAGCTCATATCTTATATCAAAACTTGGGACATTTCATTCAATTGACTTTTACTTTTTTCATTTTCACTCACTTTTATGTTAGATCGTACCTAAATTTGTTATTTGGTGTCAGATCTTGAGAGATTTAAACAGATCTTATTCCAAATCTTCCAGTAATCTTCCAATAACAAATCTATCATCTTACTTCGAATTACCCTTCAAGGAATAAGCTATATACATCATAACATCTAACTGAATTTTTTCTTTCTTTGTGATTTATACTTCTTGTAAGTTGTAAATTATATAGTTTTTGTTTTCTTTTGTTCTTAGAATTCAGATGATATTCTTCAATTTTCTGATTTGATTTTCTTTTGCTGATTTCAATTTTTCTGATCATATTAATATGATTTATTTTATTATATTATATATAGTTCAACTGTTGGGAGTTTTATCTCAAATTCTTAGTCTAATTAGGTTTCTATTTTAGAGTTGTATTTAATTAGGTAATTTCTTGTTTGGCAAGTCTTGGGCTCCAAGGAATTGTAATCCTTGTCCAACAAGAAAATGGGTTTGTAACTCTATAAATGTTAGCAGATATGATAGCCATGATTTATGAAATGACTTACCGTATTTGCAGAGATTTGATAGCCACGAATCATAGCTTAGAATATGCCAAGAATATGATTTGATTTAGATTCGATTTAATTTCCTTTTTGTAATATGAGCATGTGCTCTTTTTATCTATAAATACTAGAGCTATAAATGAGAGATTTATTGTATTTCTACTTGGTATCAGAGACAGGACGGTCCGACTGCAATGAGGGCGGCACCACCCATTCGGGAACGAATGAGACTTATGAAATTGAGAGATATATAGTCTCGCGAGGGGGTTGAGGGTAGAGATAGTTAATGGTTAGTAGAGTAGGAAAAACACCAATGACAGTGGTAGCGAGGGGATAAGCTTGTAGAGTGGTACATGGTGAAAAGGCATGTACGTGGTGATGGTACTCTATTGAATCATATTAGCATCTCTTCTCATCAGTGGATGTAGGCCGGTGTGGTACTCTATTGAATCATAGTAGCATCGCTTCTCATCAGTAGATGTAGGCCGGTTTGTGTTGAACCACATTATATCTTGTGTTTGTGTGTGATTGCTTTAATTGCTTTCGTTGGATCTTCGTGTTTACTGTTTCTAACAGTAACAAATTACTATATTATGTTTAGAATATGTTACTGTATATGCTTAAAATCTATAACTAAAAATGGTTCTAATTTATGTGAATGCATGTCCCCAGTAACACTATATTATGTTTCTAGTTGCAATATAATATAACTAAATATAGACTATGTAGTTACTTAATAATACATGATAATTATGTTATCAAACTGTCAATATTCAATCTCTAATTGATTTTCATGATTTACTTAGATGATGTGATTTATTACAGAGAATGCAGAAAGTGACACAATGGTGAAGTGGGGACCAATTAAAAGGAAAGTATTAGTTGAATTTGCAACCATAATGGATAGAAGGTGGTTTTTAATTTTTTTGAGAGGATCACTAAAGATACAATAACATGTTTAATGGAAAATTTGCAAATTGGAGAGGCAATGGGGGCACCATATGGACATGTTCTAAGAGAAGGTAAGGAACAGATGATGGAGTATCTTAAAGGCTCAATTGAGAGGGGCATAGGTGGTGGTGATGATCATCAAGGAGACTTTGTTAATTTACAAGATGAGGTTGATTCATATCCATGGATAATTATGATCCAAAAGAAAAGTTTAATGGTACAAGAAGGGAGTATAGACAACAGTTCAAAATAACTAGTGGAAGCCATTCTGAATATCAAGCAGGAGACAGTTCAGCTCCTTGCAATTTAAGGTGCAGGGCCAGGGATAACGGTAGTAAGCATGGGCAAAGGCAAGGTAGATTTGGAGGATCGCATCTTGGTTAAGTTGAACAGATACTATTCATAATGCTGGTGGGAGTGGCTTTTAGTGAACTAATCCAGATCTCTCAAGCTATGTTGCACAGAATTGCTCCAGTTCTCCAAAAGAGTAAGGGCTCAAAGCAATACAAAATAACTATGAGACAGAAGTTGCAGGATGTAGTGTCAAAGTTTGTACTCGTTAATCATATACCTTCTCATGTAGTAGATTCTGCATGAATGCAGCCAACTTGTATTGCTGCCAAAGTAGAAGAATAAGTGGAGGGACCTAATGCTTACAAGGCCTCAAGAGTTTGCTTGCCTAAAGAATATGCTGCAATGACGAAGTGAATAAAATCATTCGAGGGCATAGAGAGAGATCTCACCATGGGTTATGGTTAGAGCAGCCCCACTAAGAAACACATAATTAATTTCTTATACTCTACCAGAAATACCATGCTCTGTAAGTCATTTGATGCCTTCAATGTGAAAGAAGGATTGCAGAGTATTATTTTCAATTGCTAGACATTGCTGTCGATGAGGAGCATAATACATGGTGCAAGAGGTGACTGATAATGAGACTACACTTGAGCTGAGGGGAAATTTTTTTTTTAGAAGAAGAAGAAGAACTTGAATTGTACAGCATGATGGCACTAAAATCAGGCACCATGACATGGCTAATAATAATAAATAAATAAATAAAAAGCATGACAAAGGTTTGAAATCAATAACTAATTTACTTTAGAATTATATTTTTGTTTCAAACTTGATGGAGAAAAGTTTACAGATGCACAGATGGTAGAGAATTGCTTCGCAAATAATTTCATAAGCATCATTATCCAGTGTGGTCCCCACTAATCGAGAGTGAAAAAATCTGAAATATGTTAATGGCTGAATACTGAAATAATTTCACGAGGTGGAAGGAGAAGAATTGTCCACTTCATGATGTGAGGAAGATCACTTTAGGAAAGAACTTCTTATCGAAGGTTACAAGTTCAGAAGTGACACTAGTGAAGGTCTTATGGTTGATTGATGGGGATAAGAAGCCCACAAAAGGTTTGAAGCTATTGATTGTGCTATATTGGCAATTCAAAAAGATTCTCATTATTACTTCGAGTGCTGGAGACCAATGATAAAGTGGATTTTCCAACTATATCATTATTTGCATGCTACTGTTATGTATTTTATATTTTCTATTTTACTTATTTAGTTGTTAAATTATTTTACATTTTATACTTTTTATGAGTACCTTTTATGTAACTGTTTATTAATGGGCATGTCAATGGAGATAGCAACTGCAATGGAGAAGGGTAAAGTCATGGTAATGGTATTGTGCCTTTAGGTAGTACTAGCAGACTGAATATTGAAGAGATTATAGACTCGGGCTGTTCAAGAATATTACAAGATCGAAGAACTTGTTCAAGACTTCCGTCTATCTCAGTGCTAGTACTAGAGTCCGTGCAACCACGTAAAGGAGACACAGTCAGCAACAGCAATAATCATCTGAAGACTCCTCAGCTGCTGTTGCGTAAGAACTTTGGGAATTTGGAATTAGCAATTGCAGTATGATCCATGTCAGGACTCAGGGTAATACTAGTCAAAATAATCAACCAAAATACCACCTGTCTTACGGTTATGGTCATGCGCGTGAAGCATAGAGTTACCACCCTCAAGTTCGGTATCACCCTAAACACCTAAGGCCTCTCAGTATTACCCTCAAACACCATGGAACTACAGAGACATTACCCAATTCTGGTCCCCCTACAACTGGGTAAGGGAAGAAAGGACTCGAGACAAACCTGACCTCTGGCATTTAATAAAATAGTTGCTCAGAGACTCAAACTCATACCAATGGCACTGATGTGCAAGCATTTAACTGCTGAACGACCACCACAGAACTATGAGGAATAAGATACTCGGGGCCTTTCAGTATACCTTCAACCGCCACAAAACTACGAGGAAGAGTTCCTGCCTAATCCTTTTCTGCCTAGATTTTCAAACCATTCCACTAATCAGAAGCAACCACGAGAACATAAAATCAGTATTAGTGACAGTGACTTAAAATTAATTGTAAAAATCTATTCCCAATATTAAAGCTTCTCCATTAGTTAAACAAAATCATTAGAAATCATTAAAAACCAAGAATTAGTGGGATTAAAACATGTGTAACAGTATATTTAAGGAAAAGTTGTTGGGTGATCAAAACAACATATCATGGCTCCGGTAACTATCACAGATACCCTATGGTCGTTATACTCTGTCTGTCAGACCTTGACAGTTATAGTTATGGCAGCTTTACTATTAGGTTAAAATAGTTGTTTTCAAAACATAGAAATAAGTTCAAAGAAACGAAAAAGGAAAACTATAAATTCGGACCGGTCGGATCGGATAGCCTAAAATATTTAGGGAAACTCTTCCAGCAATTCCAGCGTTGTCTCTAGGATGGTGAAACTTGCATGTGTCTCCAAATTTGCATGTTCCAGTCTTCAAGTAGTACTGGAGAATAGATCAAAGCAAAAGATTAGTCATAAATAAATGTTTAATAGAGCACCTAGACATAATATAAGAAGCATCAAGATTGAGAAATTGACCAACTTCCACAAAACCACAAACTGGATTCGAACCAAGCTGAATGCAACCTTTAATGGAAGGTTTTAGGAACAACTAAATACCACAAACAATTCTTGGAGAAAAAGAAAAAACAGAACACAACAAGTGATGCAGTGTACAATAATATAAAATAAAATAAATAAAGAAGAAAGAAGAAGAAGAAGAAGAAGAAGAAGAAGGAAATATTGGAACATGTAGCTCTCTTTGACCTTGTGCAATCAAGTTTTAGCTTGAGTCAAATGTCAAAGAGACTGGGAAAATATGTTATTTTAGGTTAATATGCCGCTTTATGTTTCACTAAAATGTCAAAGTTAAAAGTGTTTATATAATTTTAAAGTATTGCAAGACAACGACTGTAGTAGTGATCCTAGTGGTCCGTAAGTCTAATTCTAAATTTATGTTACTGGCTCTTATATGTGGTCCCTAGTAGGTCTGGTCAAGTCTTAGTAGTCAAAGTACCAATTTTGAAGTCCTGCTACTATTATAAGTAGGAGAAGTCTAGCAGCCTCTACAGTTCCTATTTTATTTAGGTTTCTTTTTTTTTTAAGTTTCTCATTTGAAAATTTCGTGTTTGGATTAACTTAAGCCATAAGAATTCATCCTACTAGTTTAAAAGGGAATTGAGCTTAGAAACTCTACAAATAAATGCCTAAGTTTTCAGTTGAGTATATGAGAGAGATAAGTCAGTGAGGATTTTCTCCTGCGTAAACCAATAACCAATTAACCCAATGTGTAACTTAAAACAGTGCAAGGTGCATCTAGTTAACAGATTTTCTCTGCATTAACAAACATATGTACCTATCGAGTAAAGTTTTTCTTTCAACTTTGCATATTGAGACAAGGAGACCCCTTATCGTCTTTTTTATTCCTTATTGTCATGGAGGGATTGAGCAGATTAATGAGAAGAGCGGAGGATTTGGGTTACATCAGGGGGTTTAGAGTCGGTAGAGATGTTGCACATCAAATGGAGATTTCCCATTTGTTATTTGCGGATGATACCTTGGTTTTTTGTGATGCCGATGTCTCCCAACTCAGATATTTGAGGTGCATTCTTGTTTGTTTCCAAGCGGTTTCTAGGCTTAAGATCAATGTTGGAAAGAGTGTGCTTGTCCCTGCGGGGGATGTTCCTGATATTTCATCCTTAGCTGCAGTTCTTGGTGTGGAGTGGGTACTTTTCCTCTTCCTTATTTGGGATTACCTTTGGAAATTTCCTCTAGGAGAGTTGGGAATTCGGACCCAATGATTAACAGGTATGACAAGAGATTGGCAAGATGGAAAAAACAGTATCTTTCGAAAGGGGGGAAGGTCACTCTTATTAAGAGTACTCTCTCGTCCCTTCCCACCTACGTTTTATCTTTGTTTCAAATCCCATGCTCTGTTGCTGAAAGGATTGAAAAAATTCTGAGGGACTTTCTATGGGGTGGAAGAGGAGAGGAGTTTAAGTATCATCTTGTTAAATGGGAACAAGTATGCAAACTTTTGAAATTTGGCAGTTTAGGCATTCAAAAGCTAGTCCCTTTTAATAGAGCTTTATTGGGAAAGTGGTTATGGAGATTCGGTAGGGAACGTCATCGCCAGTGGAGAAGGGTTGTCTCGTGTCGTTTTGTGGAGAGTGGGGGCTGGTCCTCCTGTCCAGTTACTCTCACGGGAGGCGTTGGCGCGTGGAAATTCATTCGGAAGGGGTGGGATGTTTTTTCCTCTCACATTAGATTCAAGGTTCGTGATGGTAGGCATGTTCGATTCTGGGAAGATTTGTGGTGTGGGGATCATTTGTCGTCTCATTCCTTTCCTAGACTTTACAGTATCGCCGAAAATAAGCACGCTTACGTAGTTGACTCCCATTAACTTAATAGCAGTGGGGTTACGTGGGATGTGCGTTTTAGGCGTTCTTTCCAGGATTGGGAGATGGAAGAAGCATGCGTTTTTTTGGAACTGTTGTACAACCAGAAGAATGCAGGCAGAGGCCGTGATAATGTTTTGTGGGTCCCTTCAACTCATGGTAGATATGGTGTCCGATCCATGTTCCTGTGCTTGTCCAATTTCGTTGGGCATGATTTCCCATGGAAGTCTATTTGGCACTCTAAAGCTTCATTTAGAGTCGCATTCTTTGTTTGGACTGCCGCCTGGGGAAAAATTTTGACGTTGGATAATTTGAGAAAGAGAGATAACACCATTGTTAACTGGTGTTGTCTATGTACAACATACGGTGAGTCCGTGGATCACATTCTTATGCATTGTCCTGTGGCATACGATTGTTGGAATCTCATTTTCAACATTTTTTGCGTACATTGGGTAATGCCTAATCACGTCATACAACTGATTAACGCGTGGAGAAGATGCCCAGTCAAAGGTCATGCCCGTGATTATTGGAGGATAGTTCCACACTGTGTTTGGTGGTGCATATGGAGAGAGAGAAATAACAGAAATTTTGAAGGAAAGGAATTGTCTCTAGCAGATTTAAAAATTCATATTCTTCGTTCTCTTTTCTGTTATGTAAGAGGAAGTGTTTGCTCCTTGATTGATGACTTATTTGATCTATTGCATTCTATTGGTCCTTAGGTTCTTTTTTCGCTTTGTGTATTAGGGACGCGTTCCCCTTTTGAACGCTTTTCTAATATATTTTTACTTATCAAAAAAACAAAAAAAAAAAAAAAATGCGCTTGCATCAAAGGTCTTTTCTTCCAGTTCTCATGACACTTGACCAATTGTAGTCCCATATGGGATATTGACATTTCACATTCCCCGTCCAGGTGAGATACATTTTCATATAGGTAGTTTGGTCACTGCAATTTTAATATTTTTCTCCTTTATGCCTAACTTGAATTCAGTTAATTAACTAGGAAAAAAATAATTCAGTTAATGAATTTCACAGCCTCAGAATCTACAAAACCTAATTGCACTTCCCTGTTTTCTTCAAGTTTACAAAGTCTGCCTTCACTAATTTTATATATTATTCACATACGAACTAAATGTTTCAATAATTCTAATTCCTATAACGTGGAAGAAAGGAACTTACCTTATTGCCTTCTACTTATAAAACTTGATTAAAAAAATTCTCCTGTACTAGTTTTCCTGGTACAAGCTACAAAGTACCACCACCCTCAGGGACAACTCAACTCAGACATGACGACAATGGCATTAGTAATGGGAAATATTATTGTCGTGTAACTTGTGTTGGCAATGAACTTTTCTTTTTACAACAAATACATTCATGCCCCCAACAAATACATTCATCACGTTTGTTGGCAAGGACTTTGACAGTGCTACTATCAAACATTTTCTCATTATATTGAAAGCAAATGATGTTAATGGTTTAACAAAATGCAAGAGTTGAGCAAAAATCGTGAAGCAATTTTTGTATTTATTTGTCTAATTTTTTTAATGTGAAACCATTGTAATTTTCATGCTGCAATATGTGATATGGTCAGCCATCAAACTTAGCTATAAGCATGTCTTAGAATACAAAATGAACGCAAAGATGCTTCATCTCATCAAATTTATTGAAGGGGAAAAAGTTCTTAGCATCACTCATTGACCAATAATACTTAAAAATTTAAAACACTGCCAATGGGATCGTGGTATAATGAGTTCAAAATCTGCACCGATATTATTACAAAATCTGGTATCGCTATTCCCTAGCTTAACATTGTGGTAAATTAACTTTCTAAGGCAATGCTATTAATTTAACTAAAAAGTACTATTATAATTTTATTAATTTTACTTACCAAAAAATACTATCTTATTATTGGCAATCCACTCCCGCCACCCCCTCCCCAGAAAGAAAAAGAGAAGGAAAAGAGAACTAGTCATCAAGCAAATGAAATGAAAAACCTTAATGATTATATAACTATAGTCTATAACAGGAAAATTCGATATATAATTATACAGGGAAATAACATACTTCATGCTAACAGTACATTTTTGCCTACAGAAAGCAGATATACAAAACCAATGAAACTGCTGTTTATAGTGTAGAGTGGAAGATAAATACATGCCTCACATTCAGGTTGTCCTATTCTTTCTGGATACTCTCCCTTCATCCTTGTGGTGGCAATAGCCTGATAATTCAATCCCCAGGACAAAAAAAACAAAAACGAAACCAAAAAAATAATAATGTGATGAATCTTAAAGAAATTTCAACCTAAAAGTTTTAGTAGACTGTAATTCGAATTAAAAAATCTAGCAAAAGAAGTAATTCTTTCGAGCACAGGAGTCAGTGAGGGGGGTATGCATACACTTCTGTATGACAATTATGCTCCTCTCGGATTGAGAGTCAAATACATTCATACTCAAGACTGTAAGAGTGTGACTCTCTCTCTCTCTCTCTCATGAGATGAACTATTTGAGGACAATTATTGACAGAAAGAATCATTAAAAGAACCTTTAGAAACATTATTAGTTAAAAGCCAAACTACAATGCTAATATCCTTGATGGTGTCAATGCCGTAAAGCGGTTATAAGTTTTTCACAGGCACTTGACAATAAAATACAGTAACAATAAAAATAAAATACAAAGATGGAGAAAAAACTAGAGAAGAGAAGTGCTGAAGAATAGAAGAATAGACTATCCTTAAGTTGAGGTAACCCCAAGTTGGATTATGTTATGAAAATTTTATTGATTTATTATGTGAAATATATTTTATTGTTATAGGTTAAGTCAATTATGACTACAAAATCACACTGAAAGAATGCAGATCATATTGCAAAGGTTCATGCATCAACCCTTCAACTAAATTAGAGGACTGTAAAAACATAATTATAAGATTCCAAAGTGCATGTTACTAAAGCCTAGTTGACAATGTGCAAGGCCTCTTCAATTATGTATTATAGGATTATAAAAACATAATTGTACATACTTAGTTGGCACGTAGAGACACTATGGAGGCACTATTTCAACCGTCTATTATAAACTCTAATTCCTAAAGTTGACCAATCTAGCCGCAGCTTTTACCAGTTTCCTGTTAGGAGGATGATTGAATCGGCAGGTTGCCCCAAACCTGCATACGCCTGTTCGGATGTAATAAGAACAATCTGGCTCTCCTCCGCGCACAGGATAAGGTCCAGATTCCATTGTTTCGCTTGATCTCAAATTCATTTGCCACAATGCATCTGAAACAACATCAAAGTAGTCAGTTTAAAACTTTAGCATATTTGAATATTATAGTTTGGATATAAAACTGTCATTATATATATATAAATATTCTTATTTCCACTGCAAGATGGTTCATCAATCTATAAAATCTGTTTCCTTTTTTCCTAAGTTGTACCTTTGAGATGAAGTTTTCCTTTTGTTTCAATTAAGAAATCAACCATGTAAAATACAATCCCCTAAAGAAAAGAAAAAAAAAAAAACAAAAACAACGGTGCTGGGGAACAGAATTGTAAGGCCTTTGCATTCCTACAAAACTATTAATAAACCAATCGGTTCTTGGGATATAAATGTATACAAACCAAAAATCATATTGTAACCACAATTGATACTGAGATAGAGAAAAACAAATAAATAAACAAGAATGTCATACAAAGAGAAAAGTTGCAAAGAACACCTGAACTGACAAAATAAATATATACTAGCCCCTTCATATTTATTTAAATTTGCTCTTGCCATGCCATTTGACTTAATGTAAAGCATTTTCCATAAAAGGGGAAAAAAAATATGTGATATGAATTGTACATCATCAAAAGAGTTCCAATTGCATGTGATGGATTTAAGACAATGCAACAATGAAAAATCAAAATAAACCCCAATATATTGCCCCGAAACAAATAAATAAATAAATAAACAATAACATAATGTATAAAGATTGAAAATTTAGCTAAAACAAACATTGATAAAGTGTGATCAGAATTAAACTAATTCACCAAACTGATCGGAATTGCACTAAATCATCACACTTGATCAAAGTACACCAACTCACCACAGCGCGATCAAATTCACCATATTCGTAACCAAATGCAGCATAAAAAATAACCAATTCAGTGTTTGAAATCAACAACAATAAAAATAAATTGCACCTCTAAATTTGAAAAAAATTTGTAGAAATAACACACACGCAGAAAGTGAGGGAGATAGAGAGAGAGAGCAGGGACCTTCATTCATGGAAGGAGGCAAGGAGGTTGCTCGGGACATCGGAATTCTGGCATCAAGCTCCATCAGGAAACCTCCATTACCAATCCGTAACAGTTGTGAACCTCGCCTGAATTCCCATCGGCGAGCTGGTCCCCACCTTAAAACGTCAGTTTCCGGGCACCACGACGATCAGACGTGTATATAGAGAGAGAAACGCAAAGAGAATTTTAGAGAGAGAAACAGGAAGACGGAGGAAGCGCTCTTCTCTCCTCTCCACAAACGAGGCAGAACACGAATAAAAGCCAAACATCCCACCGGACACTCCAGTCATAGTAACTCGTTTTTTTAACCCGCGTCTCAGCAAAAACGACGACGGTTCCTCCCTCACTCGCTCACGTACACCAACACAACTACTCTCCGTACTTATGGGACACGTGCCCTTTCAACATGCGTGTTCGGCTTCTGGTCACGTGATGTAATCAATCACACATGGAACACAGCGGGACTAAAAAAAATAATAAGGTTAAAGTACAGTCACACCTTTAGGTTTGATAAAAAAAATACCTAAAAAAAATTTACCTATTTTTTAGACAAAAATATCCTCTAAAGATTCAAAAATAGACAAAGACGCTCATTTACGTAAAAATTTGACCAAATTACTCTTTGACCATTTAGGAGACTTTTTTTATTTTACAATTTAATAAATTAGACGAATCTATCCTCATGAATAATTTATGTATAAAAAAAAAAAAAAGTAAAAAAAAACTTTATATTGTTCACTTTTTTTCTTTTTTTTTTTTTTTTGTTATTTACTTTATAAATGTCCCAACTTCTTAAAAATGTAGACGTTTAAAATGATTTTTTGAGTTAATACATATATTTTAAATAAATTATATTTTGTTATTACTTCTTTTCTTTATCTTTTTTATTTTAAAATTAAGATGTTTAATCCTTTCATCTAAAAAAATTAAACCAATCTCTTTTCCTTAAAAATAAAAAATATAGTATCAGTATAACTTTATGTATTTTAAATTATATATCAAATATTATGCATTTTCCAATATAAATAAAAAAAAAATAGGTACCAGTATAACTTTATGTATCTTAACTTTGTGCATGCCTTTGTTTTTTTTTTCCCCTTTGTTTTATTATTTTTTTTCCCTTTGTTTTATTATTATTTTTTTCCCTTTTATGTTGGGAAATGCATAATATTTAATATATAATTTAAGATGCAAAAAGTTATACTGGTATTATATTTTTTATTTTTAAGGAAAAGATATTGGTTTAATTTTTTTAGATGAAATAATTAAACATCTTTAATTTAAAAATAAAAAAGAAAAATAAAAGAAGTAATAACAAAATATAATTTATTTGAAATATATGTATTGGATCAAATAATTAGTTTAGACGTCTACATTTTTAAGAAGTTGTGACATTTATAAAGTAAATAACAAAAAAAAAAAAAAAAAAAAGTGAACAATATAAAGTTTTTTTTTTTTTTGGTTACTTATTTTTTATACATAAATTGTTCATGAGGGTAGATTGGTCCAATTTATTAAATTATAAAGTTAAAAAAGTCTCTTAAATGGTTAAAGGGTAATTTGGTCAATTTCTCATATAAAGGGGGTGTCTTTATTCATTTTTGAACCTTTAGGGGGTGTCTTTGTCCAAAAACAGGTAAGTTTCATCTGAGTATCTTTTTGCTAAACCTCAGGGGATATGGTTATACTTTACCCTAAAAATAATTATTTACGACCTGATTTGTAAGATTTTCATTTTTTTGTTTTTTCTCCCATAAGATTTTCATTTATAGAGGGTATACTAATGCCTTATATATGTGAAATTTTTTTTTTTTTTTCCTCTTGTATATCCAATTCACCTTATACCCATTCCATATGAACACAATTAGAGTTAGAAATGGGACATGATCCAGATATGTTTGAAAAATGCGAAGTATTTTTATAATTATTTTTAAAAAAAATGAGATTCAATACAATTTAAAATATATAAAATACTAAACATTTACGTTAAAGTTTCAAATATAATATGATTTTTTTGTAAACATTTACGTTAAAGTTCCAAATATAATATAATTTTTTTTAAATATGATATAAATTTTTTACTTTATAAAGACAACTGATAAGAGCTTCATACACTAAATTAATATAAATGTGTAATAATAGATGTCGAGGCTAAAATTCGCGCAGTCCGATATGATACCGTTTTCCTGCAAGGAAGAGAGGAGAAGATCGATGAACCTTGACAGCACCAGTGTGGTGCCTGTCAAGAGCTCTCCAACGATTAAATTAGTCACGGAGGTCTAAAAAGAAGGCAGGGATTAATAATAGTTTTTTTACGTCGTACCTTCTTTAATGGCTTGATGCCTTATTTATGGCTGTCGATTGAAATCAAAATCGTTCCGCTGATGTCGATGGTTGACCTTATCTTCCGCTTGTGCGAAATCATAGGAGATTTATTATCAGATTTGTCGGGATATGATTTAATCCTTTTGACCTCCTCCGGTTATAGTAGGATTATTCTTACTTGTTGAACCACGTCAGATTTGATTTCATTATCCTTGATAATGAAATCTAATCAATCTTATCGAGGGTAGGGTAGGTTTATATTTTTCCCTATCAGTTGCCCCCCCATCCCAAGCTTGCACGTCTAGCTTTGGAAATGTAATAAATAATAAAAATACTTTTTCTTTTTTTCTTTTTTTTTTTTTTTTTTCAACCCCGGTGAACAGTACCTGCGGGTACTTTCACGTAAATAGTAACTCAGGGAATTTTTTTAAAAAACACCCCCGTGAACAGTACCCCGCGGGCACTATTCATGTGAATAGTAACTCAGAGTTTTTTTTTTTTGGCACCCGAGGGAACAATACCCTCGGGTACTGTGCATGAACAATACCCTCGGGTACTGTGCATGAACAGTACCCGCGAGTACTGTTCATGAATAGTAATAATTTTTTTTTTTTTTTTTTACCCGAGTGAACAGTACTCTTCCTTTTATAAGGGAATAAATTATACGAGTTTCACTCCTTAATAAGGGAATTGAACTTTACGAATTTTACTCAGCTCGTCCCTTTAGTAAGGGGATTGAACTTTACGAGTTTTACTCAGCTCACCTCTTTAATAAATTATTTTTATTTACTATCCCTTATTGTAAGGGGATATTAATTATGGGATTCATCCAACCCAAGTCCTTGTAGTACATGACATTCATTTATTATCCCTTATATTACAGGGATATGGATTACGGAATTCATTTAACCCGGGGCCTGATAATACAAGATACTTATCCCCTATAGTCCAGGGATATGGATGACGGAATTCATTCAGCCCGGGTCCTTGTAATACAGGACACTCATTTACTATTCCCTTATAGTACGGGGATACGGATTACGGGATTCATTCAGCCCTGGTCCTTATAATACAGGACACTCATTTACTATCCCTTATAGTACGGGGATACTGCACGTATAAACTAAAAGGAATTTTATTAAAGACCATCATTATTAAAAACAAAATAACATGTGATGGAGCTACCCTCCATTTAAAATGATTAACTAAGATGCCCCCAGTTTTTATTGTGAATGACTTGATAAGGCTAATTCCAGCCGTGAGACAATTTCTAATCGGTATAATCATCTGAGTCATTCTCATGATATGTGCTATCACTCTGGCTGAAGAACGATTTCTTATATTTGGTATTATTTTCATCCCTGGCGAGAGGAGCTGGCCTCTTCTTGTCATTTCCTTCCTTTCGTGCACTCATGGTGTCTTCAGCGTTGATGTGTTTTTGCGCTCTGACCGGCAACTCTATCATGCTAATGGGAGGTTCTTTTGATAAGGAAAACAAAAATCTGGAGGTTTGGAGTTGTGATACCCCCGGATCTTCGGATGCGGGTTAGCCAGGCCCACGCCCAATTACCCGAGGATATCAAACCAATTAGTAATAAATGAACACAGAATACAATTAGGATAAACAGGAATAAATAAAATTTGCTGAAAAGAAACTAGAACGATTATCCCAAAAACTGAAACCTTGGAATAAATTTTATAAATAAAGAATTATTCTGATACATTCAACTTCTCTATTTTTAATACAACTCGGGAATCCATCTGATGGACCCCTAATAAACTCCAACACTGGAAAAATAACAACTAAAGAACCCAATGCTAAACCATAAAAATAAAATCCTACGTCGTCGGTGGAGTGAATGACTGTATCTGCTCAACACGATCAAGTTCTAAGCCTGGAACCGATGAACACCTGTAAAAATAAGAGTGGGTCAGGCCTACATGCAAATTCTATTCTAACTGCAATCCATACAATGACCCGATACGCAGATACACCCTAAATATCTCAATAATAGCTATCTAGTCCATATATATATATAAATATCCACACTAAGGGACATTCATTGGACTATATAGGGGGTCTCAACCTGGATAAAAGGCAACATGCAAAAATGCACTTAAAGGTGGGCATGAGTACCTAAACCTAACATGGTACACCTCAACCCATCATAGCCAGCTACGCATTCACTGCATATATGCGCCCTAACCAACGACTCTGAAACTCAAGCTCATATCGTAGTACCATAAAAATATATTTAAAATCTGTTCCTATCCATCCATAAGAAATCCAGTTGGCCATTTAGCTTGTGCAGCTTCTTTGACTCAACATAGATAACAAGTAATCCAGCTAGTCATTCAGCTTGTGCAGCTTCTTTGACTTAGCATAAATATAAGTAGGATTTATTTATAATCCATTCCCTTATTCCAATAGGGTAGGTCTTAGCGTTTCTGAGCTAAGCCATCCTAGTATGTCACCGTCCCATACCGGTGCATACAATCCTCCATATCTGTGTAAATTACAACAAACACATAATAGTTAGTAATTTACAGTTCAAAACCATTCCTAATAATTGCAAAAGAGTATTTAGTATTTCAGCAATTTAAATCCAAAACTATGTAAATTACAACATATAAATAAAAGTTTAGCAATTTACAGTCCAAACCATTCCAAATAATTGCAGAAGAGTATTTAGCATTTCAGTAATTTAAATCCAAATTCATGTAAATTACAACATATAAATAAAAATTTAGCAATTTACAGTCCAAACCATTACCCAAATTATTGCAGAACAGTGTTTAACATTCCAGCAATTTAAATCCAACCAATAATCCATCTAATTGCAGAAAAAGATTTAATACTTCCACAATTAGCATTCAGAGTATGCATAGATCAAAACTAATAAGTAAATGACATTTTTATGCATTTAAAATTAAGTTTTATAAACATACTCAACCCCATTAAATTGCTAAAATTTAGTTAAGCAATTAATCCGTCTTCCCTCCGTTAACAGCATAAGAAGTTCATTAATTATTTACTGTTTGTCCCCTTGACTTAAAGATCACTTAAAACAATTTAAAGTCTTAATAACACCCTAAATCACCCATTAAATCCCTCTGTGAAGTCCCATTAATTACCTAGAACAGTTCCACCTTCAAACAGTCTTAACAGTGTATCAAAACGTAACTGGAAAATAAAATTTAAGAGAGAGCCTGCTCCAAAATCTTGGAGCAGGCTCTTTGTGCATAGGAGCCGGCTCTAAGGACCTTAGAGCCGGCTCTAAGAGTGTGGGAGCCGGCTCCCACTTCCATGGAGCCGGCTCTCACCTCCTCTGAGAGTCCCCTGCTCAACTGCACTCCGTTTCTGACCCCTGCTTCAACTTCGGCCAGTTGCAACTTTTCTGTTTGGTTTTAAAACTAATCTTAAGGGTCCTAAGAGTTTCCAGTATCATTTAATCCATTAGCTACACTAGTTAGCATCATTGAAAAATCTTAGAACACCTACCGATTAAACATGCTTAAAGACTAACACTGAAATTCAATAAGCACGAACTGAAATAGAATAAATTGCAACACATATTTAAACAGGATAATACTGACCCCATGAGTTTTATATATAATCCCAGTAGCATTCCCATATTTTGTATTCAATGGTTGCAACCAATTCCAGTATTTACAACCGTACTGATTTAACATACTTAAAGAACAAAATTTAAACGCAGACATGTGCGAATTATTACAAAGTTAATTTCACCACATACAGATTATGAATATAGCATACAATGAACATATATGGTTTCAATTAATGATTAATTAGACCCTAGAGACTATCTAGGTGCACAGAACACAGGGCAAAGGGAGAGAGACAGAATAGAACTTGCTTCTATGGTCTTTGAATAAAAACCTTGTCGTCGTCTTCTAAGGTTTTCCGACGACGTCCAATTCATTGTCAATCTCCTATTGTGCAACCTTCCCTCCTCTTAGGTCCGTCATTTAATCCGCAGTAGAAACCCTAACAACAAATCCCTCTGTTTTCCTTACAGTTTTCTCTCTCTGTTTTCACGTCCCTCTATATGCTCACTGTTCGTGAATAGGGTTGGTGCTTTTAACCCTAAGCAGATTTATAACAGTATATATAGGCATATATACCCTACGTCTATTTACATTAGAGATGGACACCCAACTAAACCCTAATCAGCCCAATAACGTGGTCTATCAAACTAAAACCCTAATTTACATTAAAATGAAATACATTAATAATTTAACATAACAAAACATTTAAAAATTTACAACTAATTTAATTAAATAAAAGAACATAAAAAAAAACAATTAACCAATTAATGCAAATAATTAGACAAAAACAAAATAATCAATTGCACAACCAATCCAAGTAAAGAAAACAATTAACCAATTAATCACAAAACAGAAACCACATAACACATATAGTCACGTAAGCACCTAAAATGCACAAAAAATAAAAATAAAAATTTCAATTATATCCTTTACAAAATTAGGGGTATTACAAGAGTCCTCCTATGAAAGCGGTCAAAGCTACCTTGTCGTCCGCCTCTTCTACCTGTAACATCTCTGCGTTGAATCGGGTGATGTATTCCCGAATCGACTCTTCCTTTTGTTGTTCCACGGTAAACAGGTAGGTAGCCGGCCTCCTATGCCTCTGACCTGCAATGAAGTGGCTCACAAACTGCTTACTCAATTCTTCGAAGGTGTTGATGGTTCCTGGCTTCAACTTGTTGAACCAAACTCTTGCTGATCCCTTAAGTGTAGTGGGAAAAGCTCGGCACATGATTTCATCTGGCACAGCGTGTAAATGCATAAGAGGTTGAAAAGTTTCCAGGTGATCGAAGGAATCTTTGGTCCCATCGAAGCTTTCGAACGAGGGCATCCTGAACTTGCTAGGTTGTGGACATTTCATAACGGCGGGGCTGAAAAGCAAGTTGGTCCTTTGTACCAGGTCATCTACGGCGGCATGACCTTTCCCTTTCATAGCCTGCATTACATCTTTCATTTTCCCCTTGAGATCCTTGATTTGCAAGTCGAGATGGGTAACTTTCTTTGTATTTTCCTTAAGACAGAAGGCTATGCTTTCAGGAGGTCGGGAACTCCGTAGGAGAGATGGGTGAACCACCTCTCTATGTCGGGTTCCCACCTGGCTTTGTTCCACTTCAGTCTCAGTTTGGGGGGAATGATTATCCCTCTCTTCAAGATTTTCATTACCTCCGTTTGGACTTGAGAGATCTTGTCCCGGAAAGTTTTGTTGAGCCGGTGGAACAAGGTGTTGCAAGAGCGTTGCATTTTGCTGGATCAACTAGTTCATATCCTGACTCAGAGTTTGAACCTGTAGTTCCAACGCTGCAAGCCGTGCCTGGTCGTTTGGGACGTCCAGGTTTTTACCCTACATACCCTTTGACCAGAATCCTGCGACGGTGTTCCTTCGGTAACCATACCGGACTGCAAACGTATATACCCAACGAGTAATTGATTGATTTAAGGGAATCGTAATTCCCACAGACGGCGCCAACTGTTGAGGCTGAAATTCGCGCAGTCCGATACGATACCGTTTTCCTGCAAGGAAGAGAGTAGAAGATCGATGAACCTTGACGACACCAGTGTGGTGCCTGCCAGGAACTCTCCGACGATCAAATTAGTCACGGAGGTCTAAAAAGAAGGCAGGGATTAATAATAGTTTTTTACGTCGTACCTTCTTTAATGGCTTGATGCCCTATTTATGGCTGTCGATTGGAATCAAAATCGTTCCGCTGATGTCGATGGTTGACCTTATCTTCCGCTTGTGCGAAATCATAGGAGATTTATTACCAGATTTGTCGGGATATGATTTAATCCTTTTGACCTCCTCCAGTTATAGTATGATTATTATTACTTGTTGAACCGCGTCAGATTTGATTTCATTATCCTTGATAATGAAATCTAATCAATCTTATCGAGGGTAGGGTAGGTTTATATTTTTCCCTATCAATAGATATTCCTTTTATAAAAGTAAATTCCAAGAACATATTTATAATATATTTAAAAAAACAATAGTTGATTCAACGAGCTTACATTTCGTCTATAAAGTTAACAATTGATTGAAACTTCAACATGTCTAATGATATATGCAATACATTCCTGCTCGTCTTGGATTCATTCAGGGGCAATGCCCTTACTAATGCTACGTCAAAAAATATATTGTGCCATAGAAATGAGTAGAAAATAAATTATGGTCATAAAAGAATCTTCAAAATATATAAAATTTGGTGTATATAAATCACGTAGTGCATGTTGTTTCAACCTTTTGAACTTTCTTTATGAAAATGACAGAGGACAAGTTACTTCCTAAATCCTTTTGGCCAATATTGTTTGATAAAATTGAAAATTGAAAAATAAAAATTTTAAGAGCTAAATTTTAAGTACAGGAGTTTTTTAGTGGTAATTAAAAATTAAATATTATTTTAAAATTTTTTGAACTTTTAATGTTCAGTATTAACTGATAAATGATATCTCTACTACTTAAGATTTATTTTCATTTTAAATGATGTTTATTGTTTGTCACTTAAGATTTATCCTCATTTTGACTGACGCTTACAGTTTTCAGCGATATTCAAAGTGCATTATCAAATGCACTTAATTGGATATGATTGATTCAGAATTAACCACTGAATTGAGTAATCAAACGACATATTATTCTCCATCTAACCAAGTTGACTTTTAGACTTAACTCGTTATTTAAAATAGGTTGAACTACATTAAACCCTCATTATTTTTCATTAAACCCTTTTTTTCTATTTTTTTAACCAAAAAATCCTCCCTCAACTATTCAAGGGGGTTAATTTAACTAATGGAAGTTAGTTGAAAGAAAACTGAAATATAAATTGACTTAAATATCCATTAAAGTCTATTTAAAAATCTACTTTGTTTTTTGTTCTTTTATTTATTAAATAACCTAAACGACATCATTCACAAAAATTAACACTTATATTGTTTTTTTTGTTTTAACATTCTATTAGACTGACAAGTTCACATTAGTCGCATGTAAAGAATTTTTTATTTTTTTATAGAAAAAAATGATATTGAAATATATATATATATAAAAGAAGAAGAAAAAAACATGTAGGCATAAATATTAATATAAAAAAGGAAGAAAAAAAATTAGACATTATTTCTCGTAGTGTCCCTTTAACAAATCTATATAAAATGAAAATCAATAAAAACCAAATGAATGAATATACAATATATTTCTCAAATATATGTAGATATGTATAACAGATAAATTTCAAGAAAAAAACCTAGATTTATATTGGTCTATATGGAAATGAAAATATAGTGTAAATAATATTTAATGGTACATATTATATATACCATTATATTATGATACAAATTATATATAATATTATAGTGATAGAAGAGTACGGGTTGTTGCAATGGTGGAAGACATGTGACTAAGAGTGATAATGGAGTAGATATATATGTGAGGGTATATTAAAATAGGTATAAGGACATTTTTGTCTAAAAAATATATGAGAAACTAAATATCCAGACAACCGCCTTTCAGCTAACTTCCGTTAGTTAAATTACCCCCCTTTAATAGTTGAGGGGAGTTTATTGACAAAAAAAGAAAAAGAAAATGGAGGTTTAGTGAAAAACACAAATAAAAAATGAGGGTTTAATGTAGTTCATCCTTTAAAATAACACTCTTGAAAGGATTTCAACTCATGACTCATGCTGTGTTCAGAAGTAATACTTTGGATGAAAAAAAATTAAGTTTAAAGTGTTAACAAAATTTCTTCCGATTCCAAATCCGCTTATAAATTCAATTACTCAAAACATAGCATTAGTTGATTTATATGCTTCTACGTATTAACATGCTTGTTTGTCTCTTATTTTGAAAGTGTGTACGTAGCATCCACGTGAACACATTATTTCAAACACCCATGCAAAACTATTGGAAGACTAATATAATTAAATTCATTGTAATAGAATCCTCATAACCTAAAAGTATATATATGGATACGTGGGGAAACAACACAATACAGGTACGGTAATACTCAAATTTTAAAAAAATAAGTCACGGTTACGACATGATACAGTAATAAAAAATTAATAAATTTTATTTACATATATATAAATTAATTTTTAATTAATTTTTTTAAAATATTATGAATCTAAATGCAATTATTAATATAACATATAAATTTGTTTCACAACAAATAAAACAAGCATTCCTAATCATCAATTAATAAATTTTAAACTTTTTAAAATAATTATACTATGTTATTATTGAAAAAATTGCATTTTAATGTTCAAACTTATTAAAAATGTGTTATAAAGTATCCGAAAAACGTCGAATACGCAGTCGAAATATTTAAGAAGTATATGAAAAGTATAGAATACGTATTAGAAGTAAAAAAAAAAAATGTATTTTAAAATTATGAATACGTTTAAGAAATATCGAACACGTATTCATGAGTATGTGTAAAATATCGATGCCTAACACGTATCCGATATGATTACGTTGCTGTCCTAAAAACATTCAGGGTCATAACACGATTCTCCCTTGCAATGTACTCGAAGTTCACCAGAATAATAAATCTCGATTTGTATAGAAATCCAATAGTATCCATTGCACATAGATATCTAAAAACTTTCAAAACATAATATAGGAAATTTTACATTTCAAAAAAATATATATAAGCATTTTTTTTAATGCCCAAATTATCTTTACACATTAGTGACATTATACCTTGAATATTTTAAATTGAATTTTCCCTTGTTTCTTAGGCACTATAGTTCGTCTTTTTGTCCACAGATGTTGAATGTTGTTGCTCATTTCTTTTCCTTTTTATTTTCTCCTTCATCTCTAGGACAGTACGAGTTCAAGAAAAGTTGTTTAAACAAATAAACAACTAAATCAACGTTGCATAGGAGAGTCCTAGATTAATATATGTTGTGTTCGGTCATTTTATATGGTATGAGAATTAGGGGTAAATGTAAAATATATATTTTTTAATTTTTTTAATATTTGACAAAGATGTAAATGACAGTTGAAGTGGAATTGATGAGTAAGTTATTTTTGTTAAGTTTTTATTATTTTTTTTTTTTGTAAATATTTTATGATAGCTAAATACCAAAAAATAAAAATATTTTCTAAAAAATATTTTACATCCAAACAAACATAACCATAGAACACAATTTTATATAAAATATTTGTAATTTTATAACTATTTTAAAATCAATTTTTAAAAGTTTATAATTTTAAAATTTATTAAAAAAATCCAATATAATGTTTTCTTTTTAGCAAAATTTTCATATTTATTTACGAGTACAATTTTACATACACCGAACCTAATACAATTTGTCCTCATTCTATCCAGATCTGGAAATTATTGCCTTTAAGTTTTGATTTTTTGGTGGACCAACCTATTTTGTTTGTAGATTAGTGGATGACTTTAGTAGAGGGTCGGGATCGAAGGAAGAGGTTCAGGATGTTTTAGGGTTGGTGGCTTTTGTTGTTAGGGTAGCTGGAAGGCTCGGAATAAATTTGTTTTTGATGGCTGGCTTTTTAATCTGCCAAGGGTGGTTTCGTTAGCTTGCTCATCCTTTTAGGAGTTTAAGGAGGCTTTTAGTTTTTCAGGTGTTGATTTGACCCCAGGCCGGCGGCCATCCCTCCCTTTCTCGTTGGTTGCCTCCACCTGAGGGTAATATTAAATGTAATATGGATGTTTCATTTTCTTCGGTTACTCAGATTGGGGGTGGTGGTGTTGTTTTCAGGGATTCTAGGGGAGTTATTTTACATGCAGTGCTTTTTTCCTCTTTTTCGGCTTCGACTGCTACTATAGCTGAGGCTATGTGTTTGCGTAAAAGTGGTTATCTGGACCTCAACTTTGTCTTATGAAAAGTTTTGGTTTGAGTGCGATTCTTTGTTGATGGTCCAGGCAATTGATGGAGATGATTGTGGTCTGGTTGAGCTTCATTCAGTCTCGTTTGACATTTGAGTGGTACTTCGGCGATTCTCTTATTCTCAACTTAGTCATGTACTTAGGCATGGTAATAAAGTCGCCCATGCTCTTGCCAAATTGTCACGTCAACACATTCTCAAGGATATTGCATTAATTTTTATTCCTATTGATATTCTTGCTATTGCAGCCCAAAGATTGTGTATTTGAATAGGCTGTTGGTGTTTCTTTGTCAGGGTAACTAAAAAAAAATAAAAAAAAATAAATAATAGAACGCGTCTTTGGACATCGTTTGTATCACACCTAATACATTTATTAGTCTATAAAGGTTAGAAGGGTAAGGTGTGTGTCCTCGGTATTCCTAATATAAAATTATTAATAAGATGAATTTTTTAAATTAAGATTTCATGGTTTGGAATGTATGAAACTTACAAGGAAAAAAGAGATTTTATCATAAAAGATTCTAAAGGAACAAAAAATTTCTGAATATAATTTTTTTTTTTTTGTAATTTTTTTTAACGGCAAATTAGGTAGTTAAGAAAAATTACTTTCCTTCAAATTTTACTTTTCCTTTTATACAAATTGCTAAAGTTTTTTTTTTTTTTTTTTTTTAAATTCATTTCTATCTAATAAAATGGAGCCGAAAAAATACAAATATTTCTTTATTTATTTTTTCTTCCTTTTTATTTATTTATTCTTAGTGAACGTGTATCGACCTCATCATACACCCACCATTTAAATTAAAAGTACGGTTCGAAAGGAAGATCTCAAAAACTTAACTTTCGGATCCCTATCAACGCCACTATATCCATAAAAGGTTTTTTTTTTTTCATTGCAATTTGTAACAAATTTAAACATGAAAACTTAAAGGATTTAAGAGATGATAGAAATTACATATCAATTTTATCTTTCATTTTCATTTTCATTTAGCGTTAAATATGTTTATTTATTTATTTTCGGCTCCTTGAAATTCACTACGCCACATAAACGCATATAAGATTTTGTTGTAGGACAAACAAACAAAATAATACTGTATCAAATATATGTTGGAAGTAGAATACTAATATCAACTTTCTGGGGAAAAAAAAAAAAAAAAAATCCCCATCTCCGCCTATGGCTCGTATAATCTATAAACGCTCCAAAAGGGATCTTGCATGATGTTTGGAGCAATACTGTAAATGTATGTTTGCTAGAACTTAAAAAAATAAAAAAATAAAAACAAAATAAAAAAAAATCCTAATTAAGATATGGATTGTGAGATGCAAAGATGTGTTAGACCATACTCTTGGCAATCTTGGGTTGTGTTATAAGGGATCATTTATCTCATATCGAATTCAAATAAAAAAATAATTGAATATAAACTCACGAGTGTGTGCATTATTTAATAATTTAAATTTTTAAATAAATATGCAAATATTCACCGGTCATAATCAGGACTAGACCCAATTTTTAATCCTGAGCCCCGTCAAGCAAATAAAAATTACTGTTTTTTTAGTACCGATGAAACATACTTTACTAGTGGTAAATATGGACATCAATAACTAAAATTGTTACTTCTATGGTATAACACAAACAAAGCATTAGCATATATAAACAATTCTTTTCATTCTTTCGATAGAACACAAATCAAATCACAATTCATATTCATAATATTCTTTTCTAAAATACACTGTAATTCTTTACTGTATTTATATAAATATTAAATAGAAAATACTTTGACTATACACTTGATCACACCACAAATCCCTAGTTTTCAAAGCCGAATCCACTTTTGGAGGCACTTTTTTGGAGAACTTGTTCGAACGCAAAGTCTTTGGAGAGACGATGCGCGTCCCCTCTCTCTCTCTTTCTCTCTCACTCTACTAGGTCTTTGAATTGCGCGTGGATCCCATCTCGATCGGTGAGTTTTCGATGCTGTGATCCCTTTTTTGAATTGCATCTACTTTCTCGGGAAAATCTCTAATTTTCCGTTCGATTTCTCTGGGTTTCTCGTGTTTTTTCCAGTGGGTATTGGATTTGGGACGAAGAGCTTGAAATTGAAAATCATGGGTTTGTTTTCAAGCCCTAGGAAGGGTGGTTTCGGTCGTTACCTTTTTGTCATCGGCGTTGTTCTCTTGGCCGTCTCTAGCGTTTCAGCTCAGGTATCGCTCAAGTGCTCTGTGTCCAGGTTTTATTTCATTATGCATTGATTGTTCTGAGCTTGGGTTTCAGGAATCTGGGGCTGATACCGACAGGGATGAGTCAAGTGGATTAGATCTGGGCCGGCGTAGCAAAGTGAGTGTACCCCCTGTTTTTGTCTTGTTTGGTTGCTGAGCAAATTGTTGAAAAAGGGATGAAATTATCATTGTTATGCTTTATGATTTGTCATAGAAACGTTTTATCGGAGAAGGTTTTTGGCATTTTTAGGTGTTTGGTTGCCTGTAATTGCTTTACAATTTTTTTATTGAAAAGGTAAATGGGTTGTAAAACCTTAATCTTTAAGGCTCCCATTTAGGTTGGAAGATTAAAGTGAACGGATCTAAGTTCAATTGACGCCTGAAATTATTAAATTTTAGGTTTAAGTTTTTAACAATCTGTTAATATGAGCTGATTTAAGTTTAATTATTAAATGAGTACAACTTAAATCTAAATTTAATGTTTAGATTTAAGTTCATAAAATATGCATGGATTGATTTGAGAGCCTTTATGTGTGCATTTCAAATAACAAGGTGCAAGGAGTTATTTGAAATTCATATTGACCATGATTCTATTTTCAGAAGGTTTGTAAGACTGTTGTCTATTATGCCATTTTTTTCTCCCCTTATGGAAACCCAAAAGGTACCTGTTTTTACTGTTGAACCTCAAATTCATTAAATTTAGTGGGTGGAAATCAAGGTTTTCAAGGGTTTTTTTTCTTTTTTTTTTTTCCCTTCTTTGCAATCCACAAAATAGTTATTACGTAGCTTGCTTGCTTTTTCTATTTACTAACATTCTGACACAGTTTTTAATAGATATAATATTAAGGCAGCCTAGCCTATCATAACCACATATGGAATGACATAATGTTAGGTTCTTAGTTTGTACCATAGTAGGCAGCAAGGCTCTGTAGAGCTCAAATGAACCCAATGTAAAAAATTCTGCTAAGGCGTTCTCACTTTTTCACTAATATTTCTTCCCCATTACGAATTATTTCTTGAAGATAGCATTTCTGGTCATTTTCTTCCCTTTTTCTCCCCTTAAAATGCATTCCAGACAATGATCAATCCTGTTCTTTTTACTTAAAGGAGTCAAATAATATGTACTGTTCATTTACTACTAGAAATATTAAAACATGAACTGTGAGATTTGAAATGTTTAATCGCCCAATATAACAATGTAAACTAAGTTTTTGAACACTCTTCCTTTGGTTTTGTTTCCCATATTTTTTCGCACGAGCCAACATTGCATGTTTGCCCCTTTCTCACTCCATATTTATAAATGCCATGCATGTGCATCATTAATTTCTTATTTGTTGGGTAAATTTACAACTCCTAACTTTGGTGTGCTTTTCTCGTATGGTTTTATGTAAATTTCTGGGACAGATCGTTATTGAAAAACTTGGGAGTGATTGGGGTGATCAAGAAACTGTTGTTCTACCTATCAATTTGGATTCTGGTCTTGGAGTTCTTGATGCGTTCCTTGCCAGTTTGTCAATGATTATCGTCAGTGAGGTTTGTGCGCTCACTTCATAGTATAAACCAGTTTCATTTATACACTCATGGTCACTACCGAAGTTGTTACTTTTGTATCCATGTCAATTTTATGGTGTTCTCTAAAGGATCATAATTTCAATAAGTTGCATGATACGACTACTCCAAAAGGAAAAAAAGAAACAGCTTCTTAATAGCCCTTTTTAGTATATTTGATTGCTAAATGCAGTTGGGCAACAGAATGTTGTCTTTGGTGCTGCCCCTAGGTGGCTAGGTAGATACTTCTATACCTTGCTCTGATGAATTTTTTAACTTGTGACTGTGCTGCCAGATTGGAGATGAAACTTTCATAATTGCAGCTCTTATGGCAATGCGTCATCCCAAGTCAATTGTTTTGTTTGGTGCACTCAGTGCCTTGTTTGTAATGACAGTAAGTATACTATTAAAAACCATTTACTCTTTTCTATTTCATGTTATGGCAGTTAAAATTAACTATGCCAACTATTTTCCCAATTCTATTTCATCACATGATCTTTCTTTTCCTTCTCATTTATGCTTCTACTGGATTGGTAAACTTTATCTGTTTATTGTAGTATGTGGCTTTAGTGATTATGAAGCAGTGCCTTCTAGTTTTTTCTTTTATGGGAATTTCTATAAGAGCAAATATGTTGTACATGTGATTTAGGTACTTTCCACTGGACTTGGTAGGATCGTTCCGAATTTGATATCGAGGAAGCATACAAACAGTGCAGCTACAGGTATTATTTTTCAATTTCAATTACTAAGATACAATCACACATTCTTTTCCAGTTCAAGTGTGATGCTTTCTTCAAGAAAATATTTAGTAGATTTGGTTTGGTATTTAGTATATATGTTATATATATATATATATAGTGACTCCCAGTAGCAAAACCACACCTGCCCCTTTGTGGATATGAGAGATGTGTAGCTTTACTCATTGCTTGTGCGTGCTATTTTTTAAGTTGTTTGATAGTAGAAGGGCATAGAAAGATTGCATATGGTTCTGTACATTTTGTCTTAGAGTCCGCTTGTAAGGAAGATTAAGTTTCTTTCCTTCTTTTGGTCTTTAGCCGATCAATTGTTGTTATAGGATTGATAACTTGGTGGCCGTATTTTCCTTTCACTGAAACCATATTGCTGTAAGCCTCTTTCTTGGGCTTCTTTGTAAGTTTGTGTATAGTGTTTCCTTGGCCTTAGTTGGCGTACCACATTTTACTTCATTTCATCCTGCCACATCGTGTATATTGAAGTTACGGACTTGTATTCTATGGTTTGTACCATTACCTACTAATAGATCTTTTTTGACCTTACAAGTAGAATACAATCCACGTAGAGAAAATAACCCACATAATAAGCACACCAAAACGAGAAGAAGGAATGTTGAATGAAACTCAAGTCTCCTAAGACTTGAGTTTTACACTGCATCACGAAGGAAATTTAATGCTTGCCATTTGGATCTCATAAGCTAGATAGACACCTAAATTTTGAATTTTCTTTTATGTTTTATATATTTTTTTGATAAGCCTTTTATGTTTTATATATATCCAGTTCTTTATGCTTTTTTCGGGCTGCGGTTGCTCTATATTGCATGGAGATCAGATTCAAAAGGATCCCAGAAAAAGGAAATGGAGGAAGTATGTTTTTGCTACTCAATACTGTTATTCAGTAGTGATTATTAGTTTTTGTGTCACTTTGCAATGTCTTGTTTTATATTTTGTTATATATTTTGATAGGGGCTGGAATACAATGCTTGTTGTTCTTTACCTTTGGCTATAGATATTAGTTTTTATTATGACTATTCTAGTTTTGATGCAATTTGGTGCTTTTGTGTCACTTATTTCACTTTATGTCCATTCAAATTATTTTTATAAAAAAATGATATTTTACTTTTATGCTTTCAAAATGATTATTTTGAACATTTATAGCACATAAATGTTTTTTTTGACATATTATTGTCTGCCAATAATTATCTTGGTCGAGGTTGTGATTTCGGCATTTGTCTTTGAGCCCTCAGTGCCAAATGTCATTGCTGAAAAAATGAACTATTAATGTTAGAAAATGAATAAATTGTCAATGCTGAATACAATGCCTAGCCTGTTGTGTTAGTGACACTGTTTTTTCTCCTCCATTTGTATGTGTATGAAACAATTTTCTTAAAATGTTGCATGGTTAATTATGTATGAGAATATTAGTATCTGTTGCATAATTGTCTTGGTGGTGGTTGTGATTGTGGCATTCTACTTGGAGGTATTGAGTTGCCAATTGCGATATTACAAATTAGATGCAATATATATATTGGTTTTAGTTGAATTTTGTATATGAGCACATATATAAAATGCAAGATCAAGAATAAGCGGAAGATGAACACATAGATTTACATGGTTTGGCACTAAGGCCTTCATCCATGGATCAAGAGCCACTAAGGGCTACATTCGACTTATAGTTGTATTACTTGATGATATTACATTGAATTGATACACAAATATATAGGGGATAAAGGTGTAGACAAAGGGAGTAAATCAAGGAGGAAAGAAGGGAAAAAGGTGTAGACAAAGGGAATAAAGCAAGGACGAAAGAAGGGAAAAAGGAAACATAAAATAGGGAATGGGGTTGAGTGGCCACCTAACCACTACAATATACATATACATACATATATATATATATATATATATAATATATATATATATATATTTCAACAGTTTTGATAAGTAAAGGTCTCTTAGCCACTGGACAATGCAAGAGGAGATGATTCACTGGCTCCTCATCCCTCATACACTTGCAGAATTTTGGAAAAATTGTTTAGCTTTGATTGCATACCGAGACGGATTAAATGTGCAAAGAAGCCCTGTGACACTGGAATCTAAAATTTTAAATAAGCAGTACATCATTTTTGAATGGAAAAACCACTTATGCTGCAAATCTGATTAGTCAGGATGTAGTAGTTATGTTTTTTAATATTCAAATATAATCATTAGATGTACATCATTTACAAACTTTAGAATTAATCTGTATACTGTCAATTCCAGGGTAGAAAGATTTTCTTAAAAAAATTACTGTTTGATTGAAATTAGAAGTGTTCTACTAAACTCTCACTGAGATTATTGCTACATGTGATAGAGTTGAATGAATATGGGATCCCATTTCTGATACAAGTCAAAAGCTTTTACCAGGCTTACGATTTGAGTGCCATATTTTGTAGCCAATTGGGTGCTAACCATGCACGGGCAAACTTGGGTTCATATAGCAGTTTTGGGGAAAGAATCAAGGGGAAAGATATTGCTATGAGTGTTAAAAGAACAGAAATGTTGTGATTTGACGACTAATTTGGATGGAGCACTAGAAGCTTACTCCATAAAACATCACACCCGAATTGATAATCGTGACGAAAAATAATGTTTTGTCATTATGTCTTGAATGTCTCTTTGGGTGGGGAGTCATCTTTCCTTCACATCTCTCAAGTCTCCATTGTTTATTTTGAAAAAATTGTACCATGAAATCAATCTCATCAAATGCTCCCTTCGTCCAAAACGATAATCTTGTTAATGTTGTGATTTTGCAACTGGATTAGCGAGATGTTGGCCAATCTAAAATCATTCATAAAATTTCTGGTTCATCATGTTTTCTTGCAAGAGGCTCATAAAACCCTCTCTCACATAGTGTAAGATGTGTTACTGATTTTATATTGTGCTTGCTTTCATCATTTTTCAAGCATGTCTGATCAGTGTTTGAATAGTTGCACTAGCTAATATTATTGAGTTAGCAATTTTTTTGCCTACTTTCATGCAGTTGTCAAACATGTTGTAATCTTTGTTGTTTGTTCACTTGCTATCATCCCATAATTTCAGGTAGAGGAGAAACTGGAGGCTGGACAAGGGAAAACAACAGTCCGTCGTATATTTTCTCGATTTTGTACACCGATATTCTTGGAGGTATGCCTAGTGTGTAGATACTTGTAGTAACACACTCAAGTCTCATGAAAATCAGCTTACTTTAATGTTTTGTTGCGTGCATTCTCAAGTTACCTAGGTTCTGTAGTCCTGTAATATTGTGGTACATTTTTATTTTTTATTTTGTACATTTTTGCCATTAATTCAAGAGAATTAATTGAAATGTGACTGATTGTTGTGTTTCTTTATGTCTATACTTTGTGGTGCAGTCTTTCATCTTAACCTTTCTAGCGGAGTGGGGTGATCGTAGCCAGATAGCGACAATCGCTGTAAGATAATTTCTTTATCCTTGAATCTTGTTTGTCCTATATATATTCTATTTAGGAGTACATAAACAACATTTATTTGTAAAAAAGAAATGAAATAAAAAGACTGGACCAGCCTAATATTTATATTATTTATTATTGTTGTAGTGTGATCTATTTATCAATTTTATCATGAATCCTTCTTTAATTTATTAAGTTATGTTACCATGAATGGGTGATTGGTTGGTTTCCGGGTAGTTGCCATTTAGATTTGATTAGGTAATCCCAACTCTACAATTTTTCCTAGTTGTTATTGGCTCTTCTTATAAGGTAGTTTTCTAAAAATCTTGAACATTCAGCAGAATTGGTATAGTAGACACATGATGATCTTCAGAAAATGCTCTTGAAAGAATTGTCCATCCCAAAAATTGATAGCCGAATTTATGTACCGTTTTGAATTTTATTTTATTTTTAAAAAAAGTTTAATGTAACGCTCCCACTGTTGGGTAATGGTATTTTGAACTATCAAAATTTTTCTTCACAGTTGGGAATTTGGAATAAAGTGTAACCTTAAAGTTTGTGGTTAATTATCATTTTGAGGTGAAATGCTTTACAAGGACAATTTCATCTAAAAGATTGCGTGACAGGCATTTCTGAAATGAAGATCGGTAGTGCTTTACTTTTTTTTTAAAATAGTGGGCAATTATGAGCCACATCATGCTGTATGCGACTTCAGTTTAAAAGAACTCGTGTTTGTCTTACGTTGTTCTTATGAATATTTCCGAAATGAAAGGAAAAAAACTATATGGAAATGGACATATATTATATGACGTGGATCCTTGAGGTGCAAGATTTGCATGCCTAGTGAGAGGATTTTGTGCTCTCCTTGTTCATTTAGTCAATCAAATGGTTTCCTTTAACCTTTATATTTGAAACACATTCTATTTTGTATGCTGAATTTTATGTCAAAAGCTTGCCGTTTGCTTTTTGTAGCCCATATAAAACATGGTGTTACGCTTGCCTGGTAATTGTTCTAGTAATAGTATGACCTGATTGTAAATTGTAATTGTACTCTTCTCGTCGAAGCCTTTAATTGCAACTACAGATTTGGGCTGCAGGTTTAGAATATATATGTACTCTCTTTCTCTCTCTCTCTCCCTCTATATATATATATATATATATATATATATATATATATATTTTCTGTTTATTAAAAAATAAAATTATTTTTCTCGATTCTGCAGCTGGCTACACACAAAAACGCAATTGGAGTTGCAGTAGGAGCTACTCTTGGACACACCATCTGTACATCATTGGCAGTAGTTGGAGGAAGCATGCTAGCATCCAAGATCTCACAAGGCACAGTAGCTACCATTGGGGGTCTGCTATTCCTTGGTTTTTCATTGTCATCATATTTCTATCCTCCCCTATAACTACAATCTTGTAGACTAACCTGATTGTTTAGGAGCAGTTGTATGCTCATCATATCCACCTTTTCATTCTCTCTTTTTGTTATATTTTACTGAGGAAAGTAAAATGTTCCATTTTTTTAAAAAAATCGATTTTTCTGCATATTCTTTTGTACAATATTCGTATATGAATACGTTAATTATTTTTCCCATTCGATGTTGATGCGTGTTTACAGGAATCAATAATTTTGAATTGATAAACAAAAATGATTGACCCCATCAATGGCTGTGTTAATGGAAGGAGGGAGGCAGGGGGACTAAAACTCCCTCCTGCGACATAGTGTCTCGTCCCGTCTGGTTAGTTCTGTATCTTACAAAAATGTGGTTAGTTCTGTATCTTACAAAAATGTTGTAATGTTCAACATTTTCGTTAACGTACATGACTACTAATTCGCCCGGAGGGAGGGAAATGAAGAGAGTTGAAGTAAGAATGAATTATTGAGGAAGTTATTATCCAAGGATTTGGATCCTCTAGGGTGCATATAAACACTTCTTGTACTTTGTTATACATTAAAACATTGGTTATCTTGCTGCATCGCCTATTATTTGGATGATACAATTTTAAAAGTAGAATAGTTTTACGATTTTAACCCTAAATTTAAACAAAAATAATGACGCGGCAAAACTATTAAATATTTTAGAAATGTTCATTTATCTCATCTTTGGAGATTTGATACAGCGAACCTAAAATACATACTCACCCAATATGCGTGTAACTTGGATGATATACACTCTTGCCTTGAACATTTAACAAGAAAATAATGGAGTATTGATATTTGATTCAATTTAGTAAAAACTCTTATATTAAGAAAAAGGGCAAAGTGCAATAAACTTTCCTCGACTATTGGTGGTTTGCAATAACACCCTCAACTGAATTTTTGCCAAAAAATTCCCTTCAATTATCCAAGGGGTCAATTACAATCTTGGGTTAGTAGAATCCATTTTTCGTGCTATTTACGTAACTGTGTCTATTATTTGTTTTTATATCGTTTTATGCAACAATTATGTTACGTTATTATTTCATGATACATTTTACTCTATGTTAGTAGTTACGGAATACACTCATCAACAAACACAATGTTTCTCTTCATCATAAAAAATAGTATACTTACTTTGTTGACGGTGAGACTATTTTTTTTAGTACTGAAATATTAAATGCTCAATTTAATTCATTACTTAATAGTTAATACAAAATGAGTGCACCTACAAGGTTGTTACATAAACATTTACATCTATGACTAACAAAAACAAATTTGTTACCCTCTCACATGCAATTTCAATTCCAAGAGACATTCAAGATGCATGAATTTTCTCTCTCTAAATTGACAGAGTTTCATTACACTTCAAATATTTCGATCCTCCATTCTTCCATTCCTCCTTTTTATTTATAGACAATTTGCATTATTCTAGAGCATTCTTAACTAACTTCCGCCGCTGGGCCTATCCTCAAGGTGAAATGGTTATGGGCCTGAATCCTCTTTGAAGGCCTTTTTTAGTCAATCCACTACACCCGGTCTGCTTTGTGGATGTCAAGTTTGGGCCCATGTCAATTATCAGGCCCAAACTTTGTTATGCGAGCTGGATCTGGCCCGAGCCGTCTTTGGCATCCTCAACTGCCCCCATAATCACTCCCTCATTAATTAGGGTGTGATTATTTAGAGACTCAATGATAACTTGACGGCTTATGATGATTTGACAGCTCAAGACGATTGCGTGGGGCACCGAGCGGTCGGCCTCGGAATTAATGTCCCTTTTGATATTCGAATCCCTTCAGCTTTCTGACGTCTCGGCAAATGGGACCACTTTCCCTTTAAATACCTTTCTTCCATGATCGAAGCTTTTCTTGTCGCATCTCTTACATCATGCTGTCAATCAATTCAGTCCACTTTCTCAAGGCGAACTGCATCTTTTCCGGTCACATCTCATCTTCTCCGGCGAATCTTGTGAAAGATTCTTCATCTTCAGTTTCCTTGCAATATCCTTTGAGGTTAGTCTTGTTGCCCCTCTCCTCCTAAAATCTCTGCACTCTTTGCCAAGGCTCATAATCTCTTTCACCATGCCCATCGATCTAGATATTATTCGCATGAAACTCCATCTTCCCAATAATATTCATGTTAGGGAGTGCCCCACAAATGTAAATATCAGAACTGGTGAAGGCCTTCTTCCCGGTGAAACCTTATTTTGCCTCCATCATTTAAACATTATTAGATTCCCTCTACATCATTTCTTTTGTTATGTATTCAATAGGTTGAAAATTTTTCCTCTCCAAGTTAACCCCAACTTTTTTAGGGTTCTATCTATTCTGTTGCTTCTGAATCATGACAGAGGTTTGGATCTTGATTTAATTGATCTTCTCCTTTGTTACAAAGTTAGCAAGATCAGGTTGGATAAGGCTTACTACCATTTCTATCCGTTCGAGAAAATGTCCTTCTGTACGGACAAACTTAAATTTGAAAAAAGGGTGAAAAAGAGGCATTGTTGGGGTTCGGGGAGCTTGGTTTGCTCTAGCAGCCAATGAATATCCTATCTCGAACGCCTTTGGCGAATGTTCTGTCTCTTCTTATAAGAAGTCTAAGACTCATAAGGCTGACTGCCCTTGTGAAATTTGCATTCCCCGTTTTTGTTCTTTTCTTTGCAATTCTCTGGGTATCACTTTGGATAATGAACTCAGTTACAGCATTTACAGGGATAGGATCACATACCTGAAGGAACACGTGCTGAGCAACGTCCCCTCTTGTTCGGAGCTTTTCACATCTGAAAACCTTAGTGACATTTCAGTCCTCGGTTGCACAATGAGTAAACTCCAGATCCCTTCCTTCAGTAGGAAGAAGGCTCCTCCTAGGGCTGTGACGACTCCTGCAGCTTTTTCTTCTCCAGCCTCAACATCGTCCTCTGCTACTACCTCCAGCACTACTCCAAATGCAATGAATACTAACCCAATCGTCAATGTTTCTTCTGTCAATCCGAGCACCGCTCCTCGGACTCGGGGCCCCTCTGCCCCCGCTACATCCACTCAAGACAAAGAGTGAGGAAAAAGGCCCCAACCTGACAGTGAGGGCAATCCTGATGACCTTCCTTTGACGAGGAGGGTTTGGACTTCTGGGCCGAACGTGCCCATACCCGCCCAGATCAGACCGGTTGCTCCTTCTGGATTTGGCACGGCCACTGCTTCTGCCTCTAGTGAGGCTTCATGGACTCCTCGATTCATCCGAACAGATGGATCGATTGTTAAACTGAGTGACACCATGTTCAAAGATGGCCTAACCACCATGGCTTATTATAAGAACATGTGGTCCCCCAAAGATGTTGAGGTTGCCAAAGCTCTTTCTCAGAAAGAAGTGTTCAGTCGTTTTTCTTTGGCTGTTATGGAGGTAATTCCCTACCATGGTCTTAGTCACCTCAGAAGTATCTTCATTTTACAATTTCTCTGAACATACGTTCGGCTTAATTAGTATTTATGTATTGTTTTGCAGATTCTATTTGGCATGATAGCCTTGTAAAAGCATGTTGAAGCTGCCAACGTTAAGGCATGAAAGTTCGCCAAAGACGTTGAAGTAGGTCACAAAGAGAACTAAATCATTAGCATCAAAAATGTTGAACTCATGGTGCAACTGAACAAGGTTGAGAATGAAAGGGATAGTCTGAAGAAGGAAGCAGACTCCCTTCAGGATGAGAAGAACGCCCTTCAGCTTGAGAAGAATATATGGCAGATCGAACGTGAGTCGTTTAAGGCTGAAAGGGACAACCTTCAGCGCTTGTTTCATGACGAACAAGCGGAGCGCATGACCTTTGAGAAGAGGGCTCTAGATGAGCGCAATGCCTTGCTTAGCGTTATTGGCAAGGTTAATAGCGGGGTGACAGCTCTGCATAGTCGCTTCTCCAGAATCGGAGCCCTCAGATATGCTGAAGGGTTCAAAGAGGGTTATAATGATTGTCTTCCTGCTGAGGGTCAGACCGGTTCCACTCCAGATGACATTAACAATGAACTCAAGATCGATCCACCAGGAATCTATACTGACCCAGACTTCTCTCCTGCCGAGCATATCTTTGATGAATGCCAGGAGATTGTATCTTTCGGGGTTATACCTGCCCCTCATTCTCCACATCTGGATGCTCCTCCTCTGTCTGTCGTGGTTCCATCTGCAACTGCTGCCGAGGGTGGAACCCTACAGAATCCTTTGTTTATCGTGGTTCCATCCGCAACCGCTGCCGAGGGCGAAACCCTGCAAAATAAAACAGTGATCCAACTACATTACCCTCATCACAGTGATGCTGCAGCCACTGATGGGGAAAGGAACGCCAGCAACCCTGAGGGGATTGTTGAAGCTGAGCGGGTTGATGAGGCTGAGCGGGTTAATGAGGAGATGAGCATAGCTTGATTGTACTTATATTTTCTTTATATCATCTTCTTTGTAATTCTCACAACTCCTTATATAAATGAAAATGATGATTTCTATTACTCATGATTTCAAACTTTGCATCATTTGTTAATAACTGTTTGTATGAATGAATTGCCATTTATTTTGCATCCTTCGTCTATTACTAATTGGCAAGTATTTTGAATCAATCAGAAGTTAGCAGCGGTCAGCCATCCACAAGCAAATGGTCAAGCTGAGATCACAAATAGAACGATCTTCTCTTGCATAAAGAAGAAGCTTGAAGATGAGAAAGGGAAGTGGTTGGATGAACTCCCGAACGTTCTATGGGCATACAGAACGACACCGAGGCGACCGACCGGGGAGAGCCCGTTTGCCATGGCATATGGTACCGAGGCAGTAATACCGGTGGAGCATCAAGTTCCCACTGTTCGAAACCTAGCATGGAATCAGGAGCAGAATGATCATAGGCTGAGGTTTAACCTCAATTTGCTTGAGGAAAAGAAGAATGCTGCGGCAGTATGGCTTGCGTTATATCAGCAAACACTTATGAATAGCCATAACAGGAAGGTGAGGCATAGGGATTTTGTACTTGGTGATTTAGTTCTGAAAAGAAAAGTTGGAATTATTAAGAAAATGATGTCACCTTGGGAAGGACCGTATAGAATTGCGGAAGTTATAGGAAATGGGCCATATGTGTTGGAAACTATGGCTGGCGCAGCATTCGATCTGATTCTACTTGCCTCATCCTTTCGTTCGGGTAAAACACCATTTCGGATATATGCCATAATTGGATCTATCCAGCTTCGCTCATATGGTATGACGTTCACCTGCCATGGGTCCGAGCTTGACGACTCCTCCGAGATAGATGGCTAGCACAGCACACCAACTGGAATCACCCTTGCCAATGTCTTACCCGAGCTCGATGCACTGTAGGCCAAACGGTCGGCATCTTCATTGTGCTCCCGCGGCACTTGAATGAACTTGATCTGATCGAAATTGCTGGCCTCGTGCATAAAGGCTAAACGGTATGCTTCCATAGTTTGATCTTTGGTACCATACTCCCTAGTCACTTGTGGAATGATCAGCTGCGAGTCACTGAAGGCGACTAAGTTTTTGACTTTTAGTTCCTTGGCCAACCTTAATCCAGCCAGTAGCGCTTCATACTCTGTTTCATTATTGGTTGCCCTAAACTCAAGTTTGATTGCTTGGCTCAGCACAGTGCCCTCTGGTGTTTGCAGTTTGACCCCGATTCCTGCCCCCATTTGATTTGAGGAGCCATTAACGAAGAGCTTCCATGAGGATTCTTCCAAACATGCATCTGGCTTTTTCACATCACACTCTAGTAAGAAATTAGCCACTGCTTGCCCTTTGATGGCCGTTCGAGGTTCATACGTGATATCAAAAGAGCTTAACTCTATCACCCACTTCGTCATTCGTCCGGACAGATCGGGCTTATGCAGGATCACCCTTATGGGAAATGTGGTCAGAACGGCTATTGGATGGGATTCAAAGTAGTGCCTGAGCTTCATTTTTGCATTTACCAAGGACAAGATCACTTGTTCGGCCTTTGAATATCTTCTCTCTGGCTCGGCCAATGTTTTGCTTACATAAAAGACTGGAAATTGCTTACCCTCAGCACACCGGATCAGAACACCGCTGGTTGCAACGCTAGAAACTCCGAGGTATAAGAAAAGTTTTTCACCTAGTTTTGGGGCATTCAAGACTGGTGGGTTTCGCATATATTCTTTCAGATTGGTCAGTGCCTACCTTTGTTCATTCCCCCAGGACTGCTTTCCGTGACCTCTGATTGTATCAAAGAATGGTTTACACCGATCAGATAACTTGGAAATAAACCGACTCAATGCTGCTATGCGTTTGGTAAGAGCTTGAACTTCCTTAATAGTGCACGATTCTGCATTTTTAAACAAAGCTTCCGCTTGGGTTGAGCTGACCTCAATCTCTCTATTGTTGACCACGTGGCCAAGGAACTGCCCTGATCCCACGCCGAACGAGCACTTTGTCGGATTTAATCTCATTCCATACCTTCTTAATACATTGAACACTTCTTGTAGATGCTTCAAATGATGTCCCTTCTGTTTGCTCTTTATCACCATATCGTTGATGTAAGCCTCCACTGTTTTGCCCATTTGATCCTTAAAAATTTTGCTAACCAACCTTTGGTACGTAGCTCCAGCATTTTTCAATCCGAACAGCATGACCTTCTAATAATAGATCCCTTATTCGGTGATAAAAGAAGTTTTTTCTTCATCGTTTGGATCCGTAGGAATTTGATTATAGCCTGAATAAGCATCAAGAAAAGTTAACCGCTCATACCCTGTTGTAGCGTCCACAATTTGATCAATCTTCGGAAGTGGAAAGCTATCCTTCGGGCATGCCTTATTCAGATTGGTGAAGTCAATACAAACTCTCCATTTTTCATTCTTCTTCTGCACTATAACCACATTTGACAACCAGTTCGGGCATTGTATTTCTCGAATGAACCCAGCCTCCAATAATCGGTTTACCTCCTCAGCAATGATCTGGTTGCGTTCCGGGGCGAACCTCCTCTGTTTCTGCCTCACAAGCCTGACGCTCGGATCAACATTAAGGGAATGACAAGAGATAGAAGGGTCGATCCCTGGCATGTTCGAATGGCTCTAAGCGAACACATCTGCATTTTGAGAAAGGAAATCAATTAACAGGCGTTTTTCCTCATCTGAGAGTCGCGATCCTACTTTTATGGTTCGGTTTGGCCTCAAATGATCAATTTGAACTTCGACCAGAGGCTCTTCGGTCAGCATCGTGGGCTCCTCCTCCCTGCTCATGCTGAGGGGAGGTTCCTGTAATTGCTATTGCGCAGCAACAGATCGGATGTGAGCCTTTTCCTTCCCTGCGGCTTTCAGAGTTACTGAGTAGCATTCCTTTGCTACAACCTGATCCCCATGAATATCAATCACCTTGCTCCTGTCTGGGCTTAGGCATCTCATCACTTGGTGTAGGGTTGAGGGGACTCCCTGTACCCTATGGATCCATCCTCTCCCCATCAACAAATTGTAGGAGGGATAGCTCTCCACCACCACAAAACTTTCGACTAAGTCCCTCTCAGCTGTTCGGACCACCAATTCAACTGTGTCGATCGGTTCGACTCGTTTGCCATTAAACCCCAACAACGGATTTCCTGTAGACTTAAGCTCCTCTGGCTTAATTTCAAGCCGATCAAAAGTGACTTTAGGCATGATATTCGCACTGCTACCCGGATTGACGAGCACTCTTCATACTAAGTATTCTGCCACTGTCAAACTGACAACTAAGGGATCCTCATGCGGAATCTGAACTCGTATCAGGCTTGTCTTATCGAACCTTATCTGCACGGCTGAGCTTTGTTGGTGCAGAGTGTTGACACTGCCTACTCGCCTCTTCATTTGCGCTTGGCGAAGGCATGTTCGGAGCAATTCCTTGGATTCTGCAGTCTGCTCGGGTCGGACATGGATTGCGTTGATAATCCGTACGGGCTGAGCATTATGGTGGTTTAGTTTTTGGTTTCTTTTGACCTGCTCAGCTAGACGATTTTGCTCTTGCGCCGGCCCTTGAACATACCTTGCAAACTCACCTCTGGCGATCAGCATTTCCACTTGCCTCCTCAGATTCCTGCATTCGTTAGTTTGATGACCAAAATCACTATGAAAAGCACAATGTTTAGATTAATCCCTCTGCTCGAGAGGTTGTCTGATTGGCAAGGGAGGACGAAACTTATCTTTGTTTTCTTGGTAAAGCCTCGCCAATGTAACTTTGAGTGGGGTAGTTCATCCTCTCTGGGCTTTTTCTCTGCTTTCCAGGAGATCTGACGCTGCGGCGGGGGTTGTTTGGCTTTGGACTTCGCTTCTGTGGAGACGATAGACGTCTTCCTAACGTTAGCTGCTTCCTCTTCTTCCAGATGAACGAAACCATCAGCTCTCTTGTTCAGCTCGTTCATCGTCTTTGGTGTGTTTACCACCAGACTTGTATGGAACGGAGTCCCTCGGGTCATTACTAGCTTGAACGTTTGAACGGCTGTTGATGGATGACATTCCATAACCGTACTTTTAACAAGGTTAAAACTGGTGAGAAAGGCCTGGAGCTGCTTATCCTCATGCTGCTTCATTGTAAACAAACTTGACACATCTTTTGCCGGACGTTTATTTCCATAATACTGACTTATGAACTTATCACACAAATCTTGAAAGCTAGCAATTGAACCTTGAGCCAAGTTCTTGAACCAAAAGACGGCTTGGGCTAGATCTAGCTCACATAACAAAGTTTGGGCCTGATAATTGACATGGGTCCAAACTTGACGTCCACAAAGCAGACCGAGTGTATTCCCACAAAGCAAACTTGACGTGGTCGTGGGTTCGATTCCCACAGACGGCGCCATTGAAGATGCATGAATTTTCTTTCTCTAAATTGACAGAGTTTCATTACACTTCAAATATTTCGATCTTCCATTCCTTCTTTCTCTTTTCTATTTATAGACAATTTGCATTATTCTAGAGCATTCTTAACTAATTTCCGCCGCTGGGCCTATCCTCAAGGTTAAATGGTTATGGGCCTAAATCCTCTTTGAAGGCATTTTTTAGTCAATCCACTACACCCGGTCTGCTTTGTGGACATCAAGTTTGGGCCCATGTCAATTATCAGGCCCAAACTTTGTTATGCGAGCTGGATCTGGCCCGAGCCGTCTTTGGCATCCTCAGACATCTATCATAGCAATAACTAGATTTGTTACTTCTATGGTTATAACACAAACAGAGCATTAGCATATATAAACAATTCTTTTCATTTTTTGATAGAACACAAATCAAATCACAATTTTTTTTTTTTTTTTTTTTAACATTGCAATAAGAAACAGTCATACGACATCTATAAAGCGCATCCAAAGATACAACCGTATGCAAAGGCCCAAAGACCCTGCACCCATAAAAACAGACCATCGCCCAGTCCATACAAAGACCCATAGACAATTGGTCCTTGTTAGTTGCAGGCCATAGAAATGGGCTTAAAGCGAGATCATACAGAACATCAGCCCAAGTGAAGAAACCCACCACAACAGTTGCAAGATTTACTGGATAAGGGCTTCATTCGACCTATTATTTCACCATGGGGTGAACCGGTGTTATTTGTTAAGAAGAAAGATGGTACTATACGGTTGTGTATTGACCACAGACAGTTAAATAAAGTAACCATCAGAACAAGTATCCATTGCCACGAGTTGATGATCTGTTTGATCAGTTACAAGGGGCAAAGGTGTTTTCTAAGATTGACTTGAGGTCAGGATATCACCAGTTGAAAGTAAAGGATAGTGACATTTTGTAAACTGCTTTCCGAACTCGATATGGCCATTATGAGTTTTTGGTAATGCCTTTTGGGTTAACAATGCTCCAGTGGTGTTTATGGATTTAATGAATCAAGTATTTCATCTGTATGTCGACTCGTTTGTTATTGTCTTCATCGATGCTATTTTGATTTATTCTCGGAGTGTGGATGAACATGAAAAACATTTAAAAATTGTACTACAGATTTTATAGGAGAAACAACTTTTTGCTAAGTTTAGCAAATGTGAGTTTTGGCTTGATAAAGTTGTATTTTTGGGGCATGTGGTATCTGGGGATGGTATTTATGTTGACCCGTCAAAAGTAGAAGCAGTAGTGAAATGGGAAAGGCCAACTAATGTGACAGAAGTCAGAAATTTTCTGGGATTAGCAGGTTATTACAAGAGGTTCATCTAAAGGTATTGCGTTGCCATTAACGAAGCTGACCCGAAAGGAAGTAAAGTTTGTGTGGGGTGAAGAATGCTAAAGAAGTTTTGAAGAATTGAAGAAAAAGTTAACGTCAGCCCCAGTGTTAACTGTTCCGTGTGGTGGTGAAGGTTTTGTGATTTACACTGATGCTTCACATCAGGGTATGGGATGTGTTTTGATGTAGAATAGAAAGGTAATTGCATATGCTTCGAGACAATTGAAGAATCATGAATTGAACTATCCTACACATGACTTGGAGTTAGCTATTATTGTTTTTGTTTTGAAATTATGGAGGTATTATCTGTATGGTGAGATTTGTGAAATATTCACTGATCATCAGAGTTTGAAGTATTTGTTTACACAGAAGGATTTAAATTTGAAACAAAGGCGTTAGATGGAGTTAATCAAAGATTATGATTCTAATATTCACCATCATCCTGGAAAAACCAATGTAGTAGTAGATGCTTTGAGTAGGAAGTCTTCAAGGAAACTATCTTGTGTACAGTGTGCACGGGTGGCAAATATTATGGAGTTGAGACTGATGGGAGTTGAATTGACAATTATTAATAAATGAGCATTGTTTGCACATGTTACGGTGAGACCTTTGTTGCTTGATCGAATTAAGGAGTTGTAAAGTCATGATGTATTCTTGGATAAAAAAAGAAACGAAGCTCAAGAAGGTATGCAAACTGAATTTACAGTTAGGGATGATGGGACTTTGTATTTTAAAAGTCGAATTTGTGTTCCAAATGAAGTTTCTTTGAAGAAAGATAGTTTAGATGAAGCCCACAGTTCTATATATGCTATGCATCTAGGAAGTACTAAAATGTACAGGGATTTGAAGGAATACTACTGGTGGAATAATATGAAGCGTGAAATTATAGAATTTGTAACAAAGTGCTTGGTATGTCAACAAGTGAAAATTGAACATCAGAAACCAGTGGGGTTGTTGCAGCCATTACCAGTTCCATAATGGAAATGGGAGCATGTAATAATGGATTTTGTGACGGGACTTCCAAGATAAAAAAAGGGGACATGACTGCATTTGGGTGATAGTTGATAGATTGATGAAATTATCTCATTTTTTGGCAGTGAAAACTACTTATTTTACCAAGGAGTATGCTCATTTGTATGTTGATGAGATCATATGTTTGCATGGGGCTCCAGTTTCTATTGTTTGTGATAGGGATCCGAAGTTCACTTTTAGATTTTGGTGTAGTTTGCATGAAGCCATGAAAACTTCTTTGAAGTTCAGTACAACTTTTCACCCGCAGACAGATGGGCAGTCAGAATGAATTATTCAGATTTTGGAAGATATGTTGAGAGCTTGTGTACTGGATTTCAAAGGTAGTTAGGATGATTATTTATCATTGATTGAATTTGCTTATAATAATGGTTATCAGTTTACTATTGGGATAACACCATATGAAGCATTGCATGGGAGGAAATGTAGAATTCCATTGTGTTGGGGTGAAATGGGTGAAAGAAAGTTATTGGGTCCAGAAATGATTGAACTTACAACAGAAAAAGTGAAGATAATTCAGCAGCATATGAAAGTAGCATATGATAGACAGAAAAGTTATGTGGGTGTGCAAAAAAGAAGGGATTTAGAGTTTGAAGTTGGTGATTTTATTTTTCTTCGTATTTCTCTCTAGAAGGGTATTATGAGGTTTGGAAAGAAGGGTAAATTAAGTCCCAGGTACATTGGACCGTATAAAATTCTGGAACGGATAGGAGCAGTAGCTTATCGGTTGAAATTACCAAAACAATTATTAAGATTACATGATGTTTTCCATGTGTCTATGCTTTGGAAGTATATATCAGATCCATCTCATGTTTTAGTTGTGGAATCGATAGAGTTGAAGGAAGATTTGACTTATGTAGAGGAACTAGTACAGATTTTGGATCGCCGAGAGCAAGTGCTACGGAATAAAACTATATCACTGCTAAAGGGATTGTGGATAAGTCACATAGTTGAAGAAGCGACTTGGGAAAGCGAGGAAACTATGAGAATGCAATATCCTCATTTGTTCAGTATGTTTCATGCATTTTAATTTTGTGGACGAAATTAATTAAAGGGGGGAAGAATTGTAATATCTCGATACAAAAATTAATTTGGTTAGCATAATTTAATTTTAATTTGTCATGATTTATATATAAATATTTATTTTGTGAATTTTACATTTTGTATCAAGCTTACTAATTACAACCCAATTGGAAATAATATTAATAATATAACTGATGGAAGTGGAAGGAGTGATACATTTGTGTTGGTGGAATACCATGAAATGGGTATGTACCGAAGTTGTGTGTGAGTGTGTTTGATACCAGGTGGTGTGTGTGTGTGTGGTGATTGTAAGTGTAAATGGGTGTGCCCATGAGGTGATAAATTTTTATATATAAATGCACAATATATATTATCACATGAAGATATATATGGAGGTTTTCACACTTCTCTTTGCTGGTGCTTGAAGTTTCTAGATATATATTATTTATGTTATTAAGTGGTTTAAAGGTTTGAAGAAAACCTTGTGGTTTGACTAGTATATACATAATAATATATTATAAGTGGAGTAAAGCTTCAAGCTTAGTAAAAGGCAAATTTCTGCCCGCACAAGACAGCATGCTCTTGGACCTTTGAACACGTGGGTATATGTGTGGCAGCATATGTGTAGTGTGTTTGCTTAGCTTTTATTTTTATATAAGTAAGCTTCTAATAGAAGCTGTGTTAACCGACTGCACACAAGAGGGTAGTATATATGTTTAAAAGTCTTGTTCATTGCGGATATAGTTATGGACACACTAATAGACTGAAAATAGTGCCCGTTTGAGAGCAAGCAAAAAGTGGAAAATAAAAGAAGAGGAAAAAGGGAACGAATTCTCTTTCGAATTCTTGTTGACCAGTACCAAAGGTAAATAATTTCATATTTTTTTATTATTTTTCAAATGAGTTGTGTAATAGTATAACTTGATACAACTCTTGCCTACTTGTAGTTACTTTGCTGAAATTTAAGTTATATACTGGTGAAAGGGATTTTAATTACTGTGAGTATAAATGGTAGGATTTATTACGAAGGCCATGATTATTATTTTAATTCTCCTTGGAATAAGAATAACATGGTTATGGGTGTTGTGTAGATTGCATCTATATATTTATTTATTTCACCTAACTCAAGTATGAATTTATTTATGGTTAATTAGATGGAATGGTGAAGTTTGAGATTTCGTATAAAGAACTGTTATTACAATTTTATTTATAATTGTTGGGATTGTTATAAAAGTGATGATTATTATTTAATTTTATGTAGAAATAAATATAACTTGGTTATAATGTTGTATAGGCAAGGAAAAGGAGACAGAAAATGCAACCATATGGAAGTATAATTAAATAAATTGAAAAGTAGCTAAGGTGAGTGTACTCACTGGAAGTTTATACTTGGATGTGTTTAATTGAAGTATTAAAGCTGTTTATGTGAAATGAAGATGAATATATATAACTTGATTATATTATAGAAGGTTCATACTCTGGCCTAGAAGGAGAGTAATATTGTATATAAGGTCCATACTTTAGCCTGAAAAGAGAGTAATATATTATATAAGGTCCATACTCTGGCCTGGAAAGAGAAAACTATATTAAATAAGGTCCATACTCTGGCCAAGAAGTAGAGTACTATATTTAAATAAGGGCCATACTTTGACCAAGAAGGAGAATATTATACTATATAAGTTCCATACTCTGGCCTAGAAGGAAAGTACTATATTTTAAATGCCTGTAAAGCTATAAGTTATATGTTATGAAGTTTAATTTAAGTTATCAGATAATATTTGTTTATATTACTCTGATGTAGTGGTGTTGCATTCACTGGGCTTTAATCTCACTCCTTCCATATCTATATTTTTCAAGTATCAGGTTGGGTTGCTACTACCAAGTTTAGAGTCTTGGGTGTGAAAGGGGAAAAGAACAATGAAATGTGTTTTATATAAAATGTAAATATTGTAGTAGAATTTAATATTGTGACTTGTAGTTAATTGTTTAGGTTTCTTAGAGCGTGCAAGGTGGATTTATAGTTTATCTTTAATTGTAAACTTTTAAGTAGGAACTCTGATATATGATGACGTCATGTATGTATGAGATTAATGCAGATGGTTAGATACATTCTAATTGTTTCATTTATTAAATATTGTTTATTAGGATGGGGTGTGTCATTTGTTGTTGATAAGTCATCCGTTGTGACTGATTTACCGCTTGCCGATAATCGGTTGTTGGAACTTGCCGATAATCGGCAGTCGGTAACTAACAATATTCTGGCAAACTTTGCTGCCGATTTTCTAATAATATTTCCTGCCAAGATTGACAAGACTGGCTAATTTCGGTACTGGTTATCGGCAGCCTTTCATGTAACAGAGGTTGTGATACAGGGGTGACCTATTGATTTACCACCTGGTAAGGATAAGGTTTCCTGTACATAGGCTAAGCACGTTTACGCCCTTGAGCTTCTTCGACCTGGATAAGCTGAGCTATCAATTCTTTAATCTCCTGATCAATTTCCCCCATTTCTTATTGTTCTCTCTGAGGAGGAATCGGCATAATTGGTGGGCATTGTAGCATAACCTTTGCCGATTTTACATTTAGCTTAATCGGCATCAATGGTATTTATGTTATTATCGACGGATTGCCGATGGGCATACCAAGAGTTGTGTTCGGCGGGACAATTCCTGCCGTAGTTGTTTGTGGCCCTTGAGAAGTATTTATCAATGGTGAAGAAACACGTTAAAAAATTGATTCATGAGCTGTCAAGATTTCGGCTTGATCATAGCGACTTTGGATAGTCGATGTTTGGGTAAGTACCTCCTATTATGAGATTTATTTGGCATCTTAGTTCTCCCATATGCTGATTTATCAACTGCAGATAATCGGCTACTGGTGACTGGTTTGCCACTTGCTGATAATCAGCTGCTGGTCGCTGATATCTTTCAGGCCAACCATATGACTAATTGGGCACCGACTGCCCCCCGAGTACTGGAGATTGTGATACGGAGGTGACATGCTTATTTACCACTTGCCAATAATCAACTGTTGGCATCTACCAATAATCAGCAACTGGTTGCTGGTAATTGACTACTGGAACATGCCGATAATCGACTGTTAGCGTTTGCCGATAATCGACTGTTGGAACAAACCGATAATCGGCTGCTGTTAGTGACTTGTTGATAATTAGCGACTTGTTGCTAATAATCAACAACTGGTTGCTGATAATTGTTTAGTCGACCATGTGCTTGATTAGAATATTGGTACATCGGCTGATGAACCAACTGCATATTTTTACTATAAATCACTCACCTAGTGGGGTCCCACCGGGCGTGCTAAGAATGTTGACGCTTAAATCGGCTCATAAGATTCGATTCAGAATTGATATGTTGCGAGCGTGTCAGAACCAATTATATGTTTTGAAGTGTGAGTTGTCAACTGGAGTCGCTTTGAGAATATTGACTATTAGGCGATGCGAGGAGAACGGGAAGAGAAATAGATATATAGTGAAAATTAGAGAATAGAAAGGGAAGAGAAATAGATATAGAAAGTGATAGGGAGAAGATATAGGGAGAGAAATAGAACGAGACTGAAATAGAGAGGGAGAGGGAGATAGGGATAGCAAGGATGCTATTTGGGGAAAGTGCTTGAGAAAACAACAATAATAATAAAATGATTTTGAGGGTGCTGAACCTCTATCTCAACATACCTCCTTGATTATTTATAGAATAAAATGTTAACAAACTCATATGCATAAACATTCTAAATATATCAAACTCTATCAAATAACTAATTACTAATTTCAAATAAAATCTAATACTATCGATAACCCAACTAACTATAAGTTTAAAATAAATTAATCATAAAGATAAACATAAATATTTAACTTACATCAACTAACAGATAAATACTAAATTATAATCCCTATCCATTAAATAATTCAAATGCTTCAATCTCTTTTGCCTCTGAATGTAGATTCTGTAACCTTTTCCACGTGTCAATTTATACCCAAATTGATTGCCATGTCATTAATACAAATTACCAAAAAGAGTGTCAACAGTTATTTATCTTTATATCGTTTTATGCAACAATTACGTTACGTTATTATTTCGTGATACATTGTACTCTATGTTAGTAGTTACGGAGTATGCTTACCAACAAACACAATGTTTTTCTTGATCATAAAAAATAGTAAACTTATTTTCATCGGGTACTACTCTTTGTTGACACTATTTTTTTTAGTACCGAAATATTAAATGCTTAATACAAAATGAGTGTACTTGTGATGGCCCAAGTTTTACAAATCCGATGCGTTAATGATGATTTGAAAGTTAACACGATAACGGATCCGAAATGCGGAAGCGAAACAAAGGAAATAAGGTCTCTAGAGATGTACGTCATCCCTAAGACACCAAAGTGATTTTCCATGAAACCATGGAACCCAAAAGAAAACAAAAGCGGAAACAAAGTTTTAAAAACATACAAAGTGAATCCCAAGGGTAAAATGGTCTTTTTACACAGAAATGGTTTCCATCGTGCACACTATTGGAAAGATAACAAAAAATTAATAAAGTTAAACTCAAGAATCGCCTGATTCGGTGTCCGGATGACAAGATATGGAACCTCGAAATTTGAAACAAAACTGAAATTAAAAATGCGCCCAGGGGCATCGGCGATCGATCGTGGTCGATCGCAGAATCCATGATGGATTAAACTGAGACCAAAATCCAAAGTTTTGAAAATGAGAAGTGCCAGTGCGATCTATCGCCACCTCTGCGATTGATCGCCGAAAACTAGGGGTGGCAAATTACGACACGACATGACAATACGATAAGAATACGACACGAGTTAAAAAGGTTTGGGTTTGGCATAAATAGGTTTGGGTTAGAAAAGAGTCGACACGATTAACCCGTTTACTTAACCGTGTCGGGTTAGGGTTGAAGAGTTCAACCCGTATAACCCGTTTATGACCCATTTAACTCAACATGTTATAATCATGAATATGACCTATGTAATATGTTACTTGTTTAAACCAATTACTATGAATAGTTAAATCATTTTAACATAAACCTTGTCTATGCCTTATAATTTTTCTTTTTATTTTGAATATTTAGGTTAATTATGAATTTTTTTTTTCTATTATTTAGTATTTGATTAAACATTAAATGTCTTGTTTTAATAAACAGGTTATTAAACGGGTTAACACGTTTACCTGTTTAATAAACAGGTTGAGTTAGTGTTGAGAATTCTTGACACGATTATTAAATGTGTTGGGTTTGAGTTTACCTATTTAGTATAATACCCTTACATCGACATGACACGAACATGACCCACGAATGAGAATTGCCACCCTTACAAAAAACAAAGAAGGATCGAAGGGGCCTGCGAAGGATCAAAAATGGCTATGCGATGGATCGCGAAGGATCAAAAATGGCTCTGCGATGGATCGCAGACCAGAAGGTTGCACCAAAAATTTTTGGAAAATGTGAGTTTCTTAACACTAAAACACATTTTTTTTTTTGGAAAAAGTTTGTGAAGCAACACCCAAAAAAAAAATGTCATTTTCTAAATGACCATGGTCAAGCTAAGTCTTATTTTTCAAATGAAATGTCCAAAATGCCATTTTGCGCAAACTTTGCAAAAAAATGAAAATGCTTGAAATGAAAAGTACCCATTGCATACAAATATGATGTTTGGCCCTTGTAAGACGTGAGAAAGGACGGAGGTGTTGGGTCGCACCGACTAAACGGAGGGGACTGACCACTCGCCGGCGAACCATCATCATTGAAAGTCGCATCTGTACCAACAAAACACCACCTAGAGCAGAAAACAACAGAAAACCTATGCACCATCCTCACAGATTCTTCCGGCAACAACCAGCCACGACTCATAGTCGATGGTGGCCAGAGGAGAGGCAGCGCTGATCAGATCAAGAAAGATGAGCAGCAAACATGCTACAAGAGCACGTCCAACGCGCAACAACCCGTATAAACACCAACCTTTGATGAACAGAGCACCTCTACTAAGAAAGGAAACGCAGAACTCTGTTGAACAAAGAAGGGAAGGAACAGTGACACTTCTCTCTCTACTATTGGTTCTTCGAATATGAGAGTGTGTGTAAATCACAATTCATATTCATACTATTCTTTCCCATTCTAAAATACACTGTAATACTTTACTCTATATATATATATATATATATATATATATATAATAGAAAATACTTTGGCTATACACTTGATTACAACACAAATCTCCGATGAACGAAGAAGGGCAGGAACAGTGACACTTCTCTCTCTACTATTGGTTCTTCGAATATGAGGAGTGTGTGTAAATCACAATTCATATTCAAACTATTCTTTTCCATTCTAAAATACACTGTAATACTTTACTATATATATATATAATAGAAAATACTTTGACTATACACTTGATTACAACACAAATCCCTAGTTTTCAAGGCACTTTTTTGGAGATCTTGTTCGAACGCAAAGTATCTGGAGATACGATGCGTGTCTTCTCTCTCTCTTTCTCTCTCTACTAGGTCTTTGAATAAATCCCATCTCGATCTGTGAGTTTTCGATGCAGTGATCCCTTTTTTGAATTACATCTACTTTCTCGGGAAAATCTCTAATTTTCCGTTCGATTTCTCTGGGTTTCTCGTTTTTTTTTTCTTTTTTTTTTTCCCAGTGGGTATTGGATTTGGGACGAAGAGCTTGAAATTGAAAATCATGGCTCGTTACCTTTTTGTCATCGGCGTTGTTCTCTTGGCCGTCTCTAGCGTTTCAGCTCAGGTATTGCTCAAGTGCTGTGTGTCTAGGTTTTATTTCATTATGCATTGATTGTTTTGAGCTTGGGTTTCAGGAATCCGGGCCTGATACCGACAGGGATGAGTCAAGTGGATTAGACCTGTGCCGGCACCCCTGTTTTTGTCTTGTTTGGTTGCTGAGCAAATTGTTGAAAGCTGATATTATATGCTCTGTGTTTTGTCATAGAAACGTTTTATCAGATACGGTTTTTGGCATTTTGAGGTGTTTGGTTGCCTGTAATTGCTTTACAAATTTTTTATTGTAAAACCTTAATCTTTTATTAAGGCTCCCCCGGGTTGGAAGATTAAAGCGAACGGATCTAAGTTCAAATAAAGCGTGAAATTATTAAATTTTAGGTTTAAGTTTTTAATAATCTGTTAAGATGAGCTTATTTAAGTTTAATTATTAAATGAGTTAAACTTAAATTTAAATTTAAGATTAATTTCACTACACCCTATCATAATTTGGTTAAATATCACCATAAAATATCTTTTAAAAATAATTATAGCTCACGTTATAACTTTTATTTTGTTTTTCATTCACACTTTAACTATAAAATAATGTAAATACTTTTTAATTTTGTCAAAACAACTCTTTGACCTAAATAATTGGATTAAAAAACTAAAATATATTTAAAATTTACAAATTATATAGATATACCAGACATATCTCTCTCTCTATATATATATACAAAAAAAAAAAAAAGAAAAAAGAAAAAGAAAAAAAAGGTAAGCATATTTTGAGTTCATTGATTGATAGAACCAACCCACTTTTCATTGTAAAAGGCAAACATAATAATAGTAGTTTTAGTGCGCCTCGCTAGGGAGCTTTAGCCAAAAGACCCAGTGGAAAACCCGATCCAATGGATCCAATACGGCATCCACCAAAGATTAGTCCCAATCTCTCTAATATGGATTTTCAACCTTTGCGAATCAAAGATGTGGGATTGGTCATCTTACATGGGATTCACGTTGATCCTCGCCTTGTAGTTTGTTAAAATGAATCCATTTTGTCATTCAAATTCGAATCTACACTCTAGCCTCCATGAGCTCAGCTTGCCACAGGAGTGGAATTCACCACCACAATCACCACCTCCATCAACGATGGAAAGGACAGGAACAACCTTTTATATATATATATATATATATATATGAGATATATCTATAATTGTAAATTAATTTGTAGTGTTTTTAGGGATATTGCAGTTTTTTTAATTAATTTTTTAAGGCTAGTGAGTACTTTTGACCAAGTCAAAGGGTATTTAGGGGCAAAATTGTCTTTTTATATATGTTTAACGGAAGTTATGATAGAAAAGTGAAAATGGATCTGAGTGATAGTTATTTTCGAAAGATACATTGCTATTTGACTGTACCTGAAGGGATGTTTGTAAAATTAACTCATAAATTTAATGTTTAGATGTAAGTTCATAAAATATGCATAGATTGAGTTGAGACCCTTTATTTGTGCATTTCAAAAAACAAGGTGGAAGGAGTTATTTGAAATTCATATTCACCGTGATTTTTTTTTTCAGAAGGTTTGTAAGACTGTTGTCAATTATTAAAACATGAACTGTGAGATTTGAAATGTTTAATCAACCAATATAACAATGTAAACTAAGTTTTAGAACACTCTTCCTTTGGTTTTGTTTCCCATATTTTTTCGCACGAGCAAACATTGCATGTTCCCTGTTTCTCACTCCATATTTATAAATGCCATGCATGTGCATGATTAATTTCTTATTTGTTGGGTAAATTTACAACACCTAACTTTGTTGTGCTTTTCTCGTATGGTTTTATGTAAATTTCTGGGACAGATGGTTCTTGAAAAACTTGGGAGTGATTGGAATGATCAAGAAACTGTTGTTCTACCTGTCAATTTGGATTCTGGTCTTGGAGTTCTCGATGCGTTCCTTGCCAGTTTGTCAATGATTATCGTCAGCGAGGTTTGTGCCCTCACTTCATAGTATATTGCCAGTTTCAGCGAGGTCACTACCGAAGTTGTTTATTTTTGTATCCATGTTGTTTATTATGGTGTTCTCTAAAGGATCACAATTGCTCTGATGAATTTTTTAACTTGTGACCGTGCTGCCAGATTGGAGATGAAACTTTCATAATTGCAGCTCTTTTGGCAATGCGTCATCCCAAGTCAATTGTTTTGTCTGGTGCACTAAGTGCCTTGATTGTAATGACAGTAAGTTTACTATTAAAAACCATTTACTCTTTTCTATTTCATGTTATGGCAGTTAAAATTAACTATGCCAACTATTTTCCCAATTCTATTTCATCATATGATCTTTCTTTTCCTTCTCGTTTATGCTTCTACTGGATTGGTAACCTTTATCTGTTTATTCCAGTAGATGGCTTTAGTGATTTTGAAGCAGTGCCTTCTAGTTTTTTTTCTTTTATGGGAATTTCTATAAGAGCAAATATGTTGTACATGTGATTTAGGTACTTTCCACTGGACTTGGTAGGATCGTACCAAATTTGATATCGAGGAAGCATACAAACAGTGCAGCTACAGGTATTATTTTTCAATTTCAATTACTAAGATAAAATCACACATTCTTTTCCAGTTCAAGTGTGATGCTTCCTTCAAGAATTTTTTTAGTTTGGTTTGGTATTTAGTATATATGTTATATATATATATAGCGATTCCCAGTAGGAAAACCAGACCTGCCCCTTTGCGGATATACGAGATGTGTAGCTTTACTCGTTGCTTGACAGTAGAAAGATTGCATATGGTTCTATACATTTTGTCTTAGAGTCCGCTTGTAAGGAGGATAAATGGGAGGAGAAAGTGGAGGATGAAAGGCCTAGGGGAGAGGGAAGGGAAAGGGAGGAAGGAGGCAAGCCCCTTCCCCATGGGCCCAAGAGTGGGAGGTTAGGAGGAGTGAAACATCTCTCTCTAAATGGTCAAATGCTGCAATACACCTTCACTGCTTTCCACATTTCATCTTAATCAACCAAACAGCATGAGGGAAATGCCAATACTTTTTCTATATTCCAAATTTTCATCCTTCGTATCAAATAGAATGTTGAATGTTCTTATGTCTCCTAAGACACGAGTTTTACATTGCATCATGAAGGAAATTTAGTGTTTGCCATTTGGATCTCATAAGCTAGATAGACACCTAAATTCTGAATTTTCTTTTATGTTTTATATATATATTTTTGACTAGTGTTTTATGTTTTATATATATATCCAGTTCTTTATGCTTTTTTCGGGCTGCGGTTGCTCTATATTGCATGGGTATCAGATTCAAAAGGATCCCAGAAAAAGGAAATGGAGGAAGTATGTTTTGTTACTCAATACTGTTATTCAGTAGTGATTATTAGTTTTTGTTTCACTTTAATTGCAATGTCTTGATTTATATTTTGATAGGGGCTGGAATATAATGTTTGTTGTTCTTTACCTTTGGCTATAGATATTAGTTTTCATTATAACTATTCTAGTTTTTGATGCAATTTGGTGCTTTTCCATCACTTATTTCACTTTTTGTCCATTCAAATTACTTTTATAAAAAATTGATGATATTTCTATTTTTATGCTTTCAAAATGATTATTTTGAACATTTATAGCACATGATTGAATTTTTGACATATTATTGTCTGCCAAGAATTATCTTGGTCGTGGTTGTGATTTCGGTATTTGTCTTTGAGCTCTCAGTGCCAAATGTCATTGCTGAAAAAATGAACTATTAATGTTAGAAAATGAATAAATTGTCAATGCTGAATACAATGCCTAGCCTGTTGTGTTAGTGACACTATTTTTTCTCCCCCAATTGTATGTCTATGAAACAATTTTCTTAAAATGTTGCATATTTAATTATGTATGAGAATATTAGTATTTGTTGCATAATTGTGCTGGTGGTGGTTGTGATTGTGACATTCCACTTTGAGGTATTGACTCGCCAGTGTCGATATTACAAATTAGATACGATATATATATATATATATTGGTTTCGATACGTAAAGGTCTCTTAGCGACTAGAAAATGCAAGAGGAGATGATTCACTGGCTCCTAATCCCTCATACACTTGCAGAATTTTGGAAAAATTGTTTAGCTTTGATTGCATACTGAGACGCATTGAATGTGCAAAGAAGTCCTATAACACTGGAATCTAAAATTTTAAATGGAAAAACCACTTTTGCTGCAAATTTGATAATTGTCAATGCAAGAGGAGATGATTCAAGGGGAAAGATATTGCTATGACAGCCTATGAGTGTTAAAAGAACAGTAATGTTGTGATTTGACGACTAATTGGGATGGAGTAAGCTTACTCCGTAAAACATCACACCCGAATTGATATGTCTTGAATGGCTCTTTGGGCGGGGAGTAATGCTTTGTCATTATGTCTTGAATGGCTCTTTGGGCGGGGAGTCATCTTTCCTCCTCATCTCTCAAGTCTCCATTGTGTATTTTGAAATCAATCTCATCAAATGCTCCCTTCGTCCAATGGTTGTAATTTTGCAACTGGATTAGCGAGATGTTGGCCAATCTAAAATCATTCATAAAATTTCTGGTTCATCATGTTCTCTTGCAAAAGGCTCATAAAACCCTCTCTCACACAGTGTAAGATGTGTTACTGATTTTATATTGTGCTTGCTTCCATCATTTTTCAAGCATGTCTGATCAGTGTTTGAATAGTTGCACTAGCTAATATTATTGATTTTGCAATGTTTTTTGCCGAATTTCATGCAGTTGTCAAACATGTTGTAATCTTTGTTGTTTGTTCACTTGCTATTATCCCATAATTTCAGGTAGAGGAGAAACTGGAGGGTGGACGAGGGAAAACAACAGTCCGTCGTATCTTTTCTCGATTTTGTACACCGATATTCTTGGAGGTATGCCTAGTGTGTAGATACTTGTAGCAACACACTAAAGTCTCATGAAAATCAACTTCCTTTACTGTTTTGTTGTTTGTGCATTCTCAAGTTACCTAGGTTCTGTAGTCCTGTAATATTGTGGTACATTTTTATTTTTTATTTTGTACATTTTTGCCATTAATTCAAGAGAATAAATTGAAATTTGACTGATTTTTGTGTGTGTTTCTTTGTGTCTATACTTTGTGGTGCAGTCTTTCATCTTAACCTTTCTAGCGGAGTGGGGTGATCGTAGCCAGATAGCGACAATTGCTGTAAGATAATTTCTTTATCCTTGAATCTTGCTTGGCCTATATATGTTCTATTAAGGAGTACATAAACAACATTCATTTATCAAAAAGAAATGAAATAAAAATAACTGGACCAGCCTAATATTTAGGATTTTGTGCTCTCCTTGTTCATTTGCTCAATCAAATGTTTTGCTTTGAACCTCATATTTGGAACACATTCTATTTTGTATGCTGAATTTTATGTCAAAAGCTTGCCGTTTCCTTTCCGTAGCCCATATAAAACATGGTGTTACGATCGCTTGGTAATTGTAAATTGTAATTGGACTCTTCTCGTCGAAGCCTTCAATTGCAACTACAGATTTGGGCTGCATTTATAGAATATAAATGTACTATATATATATATATATATATATATATATATATATATATATATATTAATTTTCTCGATTCTGCAGCTGGCTACACACAAAAGTGCAATTGGAGTTGCAGTGGGAGCTACTCTGGGACACACCATCTGTACGTCATTGGCAGTAGTTGGAGGAAGCATGCTAGCATCCAAGATCTCACAAGGCACAGTAGCTACCATTGGGGGTCTGCTATTCCTTGGTTTTTCATTGTCATCATATTTCTATCCTCCAACCTGATTGTTTTGGAGCAGTTCTATGCTCCTCTATCTCTATCTCAATCTCTATCTCTCTCCATTCTTTAAAAAAAACTCTATTTTCATCTCTATCTCTCTCCATTCTTTAAAAAAAATTCTATTTTCCTGCTTATTCTTTTATACAATATTCGTATATGAATACATTAATTATTTTTCCCATTCAATTTTGATGCATGCTTACAGGAATCAATAATTTTCAATTGATAAACAAAAATGATTGACCCCTTCAATAGCTGTGTTAATGGAGGCAGGGAGGGGGACTAAAACTCCCTCCTGCAACATAGTGTGTTGTCCGGTCTAGTAAGTTATGTACCTTATAAAAATGTTGTGATGTTCAATATTTTCGTAACGTACATCACTAACTGAAGGGTACATGAGTACTGTATTGCTCGGAGAGGATTTTGATCCGGAGGGAGGGAAATGAAGAGAGTTGAAATAAGAATGAATTGTTGAGGAAGGTATTATTCAAGGATTTGGATCCTCTAGGGTGCATATAAACACTTCTTGTACTTTGTTGTACCTTAAAACCTTGGTTATCTTGCTGCATCACCTATTTTTAGGATGATATAATTTTAAAAGTAGAATAGTTTTACGATTTGAACCCTAAATTTAAACAAAAATAATGATGTGGCAAAATTATTAATTATTTTATAAATGTTCATTTATCTTATCTTAGGAGACTTGATACATCGAACCTAAAAGTCATACTCACCCAATATGCGTGTAACTTAGATGATACACTCTTGCCATGAATATTTAACAAGAAAATAATGGAGTATTAATATTTGATTCAATTAAGTAAAAACTATCATATTAAGAAAAATGGCAAAGTGCAATAAACTCCCATCGACTATTAGTGTTTTGCAATAAACCCCTTCAATTATTCAAGGAGTCAATCACAATCTTGGGTTAGTAGAATCCAGATTTTTTGTGTTATTTACGTCACTGCGTTTGTTATTGTTGACGCTTAAATTGGCTCCTAAGATCCGATTCGGAATTGATATGTTGCGGGCGTACTAGAACCAATTATATGGTTCGTGTGTGAGTTGTCAACTGCAATCTCTGTAACGACTCCAACCCGAGGGTTCGAATTGCTAACCGGGTCCTTATCCGAACCTGAGGTTAACTAAGGACACTACCATTCTTTCTTATGTTAATACATAGTATACGTGTCATCCCAGTGTTTGAAAATAAATAGTAATAGCAATAATAATAAAATGAGATTATAGCTACAAAATATGTCAAAATAGTCCACTAACCCATCGAACCCTGTGGAGAAGCGTTGTCTGCTACTTTCCTTCCGTATCCTAAAAAATATTAATAATAAAAGGGTGAGCATAAGCTCAGTAAGAAGTATCTAAGATACACTTCTTATGACTTCGTGAATCCATACGAAGAATAGGTAAAGGCAAACGGGATCATGCCATATGGACTATATCTATATATATATATATATATATATATATATATATATATATATATATATATATATATATCAATAACACCACAACCAACATATACCCAAATATCATCCGATCATCCATATACCAAATATACTAATGAGATGCAATGTCATGCTAATGTCGCTCCCCGTTTTTCAAAACAATTCCATCATACCGTTCCAAACCATTAATGCAATTCGGCCTATAGCACCTCTGTAGGGCCACGAGGGAAGGATTGACTAGCTTTCCCCGACCACATGGCACGTCAATGGCGTCGTCTGGGCCTAGGTAGCTCAACTTGCCTCTAGATCACATTAACACCCGCGCCTCTTAGGCGTCCGGTTTTCACAAACCTTTCATCAAAAATTATTTCCCAAAAACAATTTCCTTTCTTTTAAGTTACTTTCCCCCTTTTCTTTTCCAATGAATGCTTCATGCGTTTCAATGCCGTAATATCATGCAAATCAACTCTAACAAATATTACAAGCTTATTAAGATAATTCTCATGGAAGAACAACATACATATAAATAATCAAATTTTAGCCATTAAATATAAGAATTTAAAGCACATCCATTTAAGCATGATTTTTATTCATTTTAACAATTATCGACTCACAAGTCACTTTCACATAGAAACCCACATGGATATACAAATTTAATATACAACACTAAAGAAATTTCTCCAAAGAATAATCACATTTAAGCATGTTGTCCATTAATTATAGGAAAATGAATCACAAGAACCAAAGATTGAGTGAATTAAAATACCCCTACCTCAATTTTGTAGAAAAAGCCCCAAAATTCGAAATTCCTACGGCGGCCAAAAGGAGATTGGCTTGGATCAAAACGACGGCCTCGATGAGCTCTCCAAATTTGCCTTAAGCAGCACTATCAAATTCTCAAAGGTGAGAGAGAGAGATCAAAGCTTGAATCATTGAAGAAAAGAAAAAGAAAAAGAAAAAGGAAAGTGAAGGGAAGAGAGAGAACCGGCGTGAGAGAGGGAGAGAATGGAAAAATCTGTAGAAACAAAATGGCTTTAAAGCCATTAAATGAAATGATAATAACATAATATATATAAATATATATACACAATTACCTATCACCACAGAAATAACAACACCACCAAACAATTATGCATAATTAATAATGCATAAAATGCAATGGACCCACGACACAACCCCCGTACACAACAATCCCGGTAACGGGTCCCACCTGAAACCTTCCGGTCCGAAAATAGAAAATTGCCAAAATGATAATCAGTGCATTTTCAAGAGTTCTGAACACAATAAAATGTCCCACACAACTCTCAGACACACTCGGCACATCCCTCGGTGTCTGGTATGTAAAATGAGAAAAGCCGAAAATACCCTCGTAAAATCATCTCTGAGCTTTTTTTCATCATCTCTGAGCTTTTCTCCCAAACCCTAGCCCGTTCTTCGTTTATCTTCTTTCGTGTTTTCCATAGAGAATATCAATATATAAAAAATAAAACTTAAAAAAATAATAATAATAATTAACCTAAATAAAATAATAACTAACCCTAAACTAATTGTTCACTGGGCCTTTAAATAACAAATCCTATTCAAGCCCATTAGTTACAAAAATAAGCCCAAAAGACAAAATTTCGTAGCCATCAAAACAGGTCCAACCCGTAACTTAAATTGTTGCCAGCAACATGGCGTTCAGACGCAGTGTATGGGAAGCTTGCGTCTGGATGCAAGGAATGGCGTCCGGACGCAGTGCACTCTACTGCATCCTTGGCATTTTTCTGATTTCTTCTGAAATGTTCTGGAACTTTCTACTTGTCTCCAAAAATACGGTAATGGACTGATTTAAACGTGTTTGAAATTTATTGCCTTGAAATACATATAAACATAAATTAGGACTAAAACATAAAAATAAGATAAATACAAAGATTAAAATACCCTAGTTTAGGTGTTAAAATATGTAACATTTAAGCACTTATTACTTGGAAGGAGAGTATCATATTAAATAAGGTCCATATTATGGCTAAGAAGGAGAGTACTATATTTAAATAAGGTCCATACTCTGGCCAAGAAGGAGAGTATTATGCCATATAAGGTCCATACTCTGGCCTAGAATGAGAGTACTATATTTTAAATGCCTGTAAAGCTGTAAGTTATATGTTATGAGGTTTAATTGAAGTTATTAGATAATATTTGTTTATATTACTCTGATGTAGTAGTGTTGCATTCACTGGGCTTTAAGCTCACTCCTTCCATATCTATATTTTTTAGGTAATGCCTGTAAAGCTGTAAGTTATATGTTATGAGGTTTAATTGAAGTTATTAGATAATATTTGTTTATATTACTCTGATGTAGTAGTGTTGCATTCACTGGGCTTTAAGCTCACTCCTTCCATATCTATATTTTTCAGGTATGAGGTTGGGTTGCTATTACCACGTCTAGAGTTTTACGTGTGAAAGGAGAAAAGAACAATGGAATGTCTTTTGTATAAAATGTAAATATTGTAGTAGAATTTAATATTGTGACTTGTAGTTAATTTTTTAGGTTTCTTAGAACGTGCAAGGTGGATTTATAGTTTATCTTTAATTATAAACTTTTAAGCATGCACTCTAAGATATGATGACATCACGTATGTATGAGGTTAATGTAGATGGTTAGATACATTCCAATTGTTCCATTTATTAAATATTGTATATTGGGTTGGGTGTGTCAACTTTTGGTATCAGAGACTAGGTTTTCTAGGTTCTGGAGGTAGTAAGAGTCTAGACTGGCAGTGGCAGTAGGAAATGTGTAGTAAAGTCATTTATTTGACTTGATTTTATACTAACAAATATATTTGGTGATTATGTATCATATATATATGTTGTTATATTTGAGATTCATTGCAGATAAAAAGTAATGGAAGGAGGAAGTGGTTATTAGAGAATCGAGGAAGAAGCCTCTTATGTTCCTATTGAGGCTGAAGTAAAACAACCTATTCAGGGTGATATGGGAAGAGAACAGGAGCAATTAACTGGTATGCAGAAAATGGAGAAGGTTATAACAGACTTAGCAGAACAAAATATATAATTTATGGCAAGTCAAATCATAATGCAAGAAAGGCTAGAGAGGCAGTAGAAAGGAAAAAAAGGCTCGGATTATGAGAGGTTTATAAAGTTAACACCCTCAGAATTTTTAGGTAATACCAAACCAGAAGAAGCAGAGGGGTAGGTAAGAAGAATGGACTCAATATTTGCAGTAATGGGTGCAGCAGAAAACCAGAAAGTAAACTTAGCCACATTTATGTTAAAAAATGACGCTAGTTATTGGTGGGACACAACAAAACATTTATTTCTTACTCCAAGAGAAAAATAGGTGATATTCTGGAATCCATTTGTTAAAGCTTTTTATGAGAAATATTTCCCTCCAATTTATAGAAAAGAGAAAGAACGGGAGTTTATTCTCCTAAAACAAGATACAATATCTGTAACTGATTATGAAGTTAAGTTTGCAGCTTTATCGAGGTTTGCACCTAAGTTTGTACAGAATGAAGAAGATAAATGTACAAAATTCCAAGATTGGTTAGAGGCTGCTATTAAGTTCAAAGTTTCAGTTTTTGAGGAAACAAATTACAATAGACTTGTTAATAAAGCCATGATTGCTGAAAGGGATGTGAAAGAATTGCAAGAAAGAAGGGAACAATACAAAAGAAATAGATTTGAGCCATCACAATCAAGAGGAGGTGAAGGAATTTCAAGTCAGAAAAGTTAAAGGTCGCGGTATGGAAGGGGAAGGGGTAGTGAATCTCAAGGGCAGACATCAGGTATTGGAAGAGGTCAAGGGCTTTCTGAACAACAATTTGTACAACAAGGTAGCTTTGGAGGACGTGGTACTGGCAGGGAGTGCTTTCAGTGTGGAAAGGAAGGCCATCAGAAGAATGATTGTTCTATGTTGAAAGCAGAAGAGTGCTATCATTGCCATCAGCCGAGCCATCGGAAGAGAGAATGTCCGATGTTGATAGGACTGACTTCAGTGGGTAGTGTTGCTGGTTCTGGTAGAGGTTTTGCACAGGGGAACTCGTCAAGAGGAGGTAAGGGTGCTACAAGTGGTTCACAAGCCCAGGGAAAAGTATTTGCTATGACACTTCAGGATGCTCAAGCAACACCAGAAGTGGTGACATGTACACTTTCTATTTTGGATAGAAATGTTACTGTGTTTATTGATCCTGGCTCAATCCATTCATTTGTCGCATCATTTGTTGCTATAAATTTGGGTAGACCACTTTCATTACTAGATAGTAAATTATTTATTTCTACACCAATGGGGGAAGTGGTAGTGGTTGCAAATGAATATCGGGATTATGTATTACAATTGGGAGATAGACAGTTAAAAGTGAATTTGATACCGTTGAGCATACCAGACTTTATAACATTTTGGGTATGAATTGGCTATCTGCGTATCATGCTTCAATAGATTGTTTCCAAAAAGAAGTTGTATTTCAGATACCAGGGGAGCCAGAGTTCAGATTTATTGGGGAAATAAATGTTATTCCGAACTGTCTCATTTCAGCTATACAAACTAGAAAGTTGTTGAAGAAAAGTTGTCAGGGTTACTTGGCTTATGTAGTTAATACTGAAAATAAAGATGTGACACTTGAAAATGTACCAGTGGTAAGGGAATTCACAAATGTGTTTCCAGAAGAATTGCCGGGGTTGCCAGTGGGCAGAGAGGTAGACTTTACCATTGAGTTAGTACTGGGAACAACTCCAATTTCTATTGCTCCGTATCGAATGGCACTAGCAGAATTGAAAGAATTAAGAATTAAAGATATAGTTGCAAGATTTACTGGATAAGGGCTTCATTCGACCTATTATTTCATCATGGGGTGAACCGGTGTTATTTGTTAAGAAGAAAGATGGTACTATACGGTTGTGTATTGACCACAGACAGTTAAATAAAGTAACCATCAGAACAAGTATCCATTGCCATGAGTTGATGATCTGTTTGATCAGTTACAAGGGGCAAAGGTGTTTTCTAAGATTGACTTGAGGTCAGGATATCACCAGTTGAAAGTAAAGGATAGTGACATTTTGTAAACTGCTTTCCGAACTCGATATGGCCATTATGAGTTTTTGGTAATGCCTTTTGGGTTAACAATGCTCCAGTGGTGTTTATGGATTTAATGAATCAAGTATTTCATCTGTATGTCGACTCGTTTGTTATTGTCTTCATCGATGCTATTTTGATTTATTCTCGGAGTGTGGATGAACATGAAAAACATTTAAAAATTGTACTACAGATTTTATAGGAGAAACAACTTTTTGCTAAGTTTAGCAAATGTGAGTTTTGGCTTGATAAAGTTGTATTTTTGGGGCATGTGGTATCTGGGGATGGTATTTATGTTGACCCGTCAAAAGTAGAAGCAGTAGTGAAATGGGAAAGGCCAACTAATGTGACAGAAGTCAGAAATTTTCTGGGATTAGCAGGTTATTACAAGAGGTTCATCTAAAGGTATTGCGTTGCCATTAACGAAGCTGACCCGAAAGGAAGTAAAGTTTGTGTGGGGTGAAGAATGCTAAAGAAGTTTTGAAGAATTGAAGAAAAAGTTAACGTCAGCCCCAGTGTTAACTGTTCCGTGTGGTGGTGAAGGTTTTGTGATTTACACTGATGCTTCACATCAGGGTATGGGATGTGTTTTGATGTAGAATAGAAAGGTAATTGCATATGCTTCGAGACAATTGAAGAATCATGAATTGAACTATCCTACACATGACTTGGAGTTAGCTATTATTGTTTTTGTTTTGAAATTATGGAGGTATTATCTGTATGGTGAGATTTGTGAAATATTCACTGATCATCAGAGTTTGAAGTATTTGTTTATACAGAAGGATTTAAATTTGAAACAAAGGCGTTAGATGGAGTTAATCAAAGATTATGATTCTAATATTCACCATCATCCTGGAAAAACCAATGTAGTAGTAGATGCTTTGAGTAGGAAGTCTTCAAGGAAACTATCTTGTGTACAGTGTGCACGGGTGGCAAATATTATGGAGTTGAGACTGATGGGAGTTGAATTGACAATTATTAATAAATGAGCATTGTTTGCACATGTTACGGTGAGACCTTTGTTGCTTGATCGAATTAAGGAGTTGTAAAGTCATGATGTATTCTTGGATAAAAAAAGAAACGAAGCTCAAGAAGGTATGCAAACTGAATTTACAGTTAGGGATGATGGGACTTTGTATTTTAAAAGTCGAATTTGTGTTCCAAATGAAGTTTCTTTGAAGAAAGATAGTTTAGATGAAGCCCACAGTTCTATATATGCTATGCATCTAGGAAGTACTAAAATGTACAGGGATTTGAAGGAATACTACTGGTGGAATAATATGAAGCGTGAAATTATAGAATTTGTAACAAAGTGCTTGGTATGTCAACAAGTGAAAATTGAACATCAGAAACCAGTGGGGTTGTTGCAGCCATTACCAGTTCCATAATGGAAATGGGAGCATGTAATAATGGATTTTGTGACGGGACTTCCAAGATAAAAAAAGGGGACATGACTGCATTTGGGTGATAGTTTATAGATTGATGAAATTATCTCATTTTTTGGCAGTGAAAACTACTTATTTTACCAAGGAGTATGCTCATTTGTATGTTGATGAGATCATATGTTTGCATGGGGCTCCAGTTTCTATTGTTTGTGATAGGGATCCGAAGTTCACTTTTAGATTTTGGTGTAGTTTGCATGAAGCCATGAAAACTTCTTTGAAGTTCAGTACAGCTTTTCACCCGCAGACAGATGGGCAGTCAGAATGAATTATTCAGATTTTGGAAGATATGTTGAGAGCTTGTGTACTGGATTTCAAAGGTAGTTAGGATGATTATTTATCATTGATTGAATTTGCTTATAATAATGGTTATCAGTTTACTATTGGGATAACACCATATGAAGCATTGCATGGGAGGAAATGTAGAATTCCATTGTGTTGGGGTGAAATGGGTGAAAGAAAGTTATTGGGTCCAGAAATGATTGAACTTACAACAGAAAAAGTGAAGATAATTCAGCAGCATATGAAAGTAGCATATGATAGACAGAAAAGTTATGTGGGTGTGCAAAAAAGAAGGGATTTAGAGTTTGAAGTTGGTGATTTTGTTTTTCTTCGTATTTCTCTCTAGAAGGGTATTATGAGGTTTGGAAAGAAGGGTAAATTAAGTCCCAGGTACATTGGACCGTATAAAATTCTGGAACGGATAGGAGCAGTAGCTTATCGGTTGAAATTACCAAAACAATTATTAAGATTACATGATGTTTTCCATGTGTCTATGCTTTGGAAGTATATATCAGATCCATCTCATGTTTTAGTTGTGGAATCGATAGAGTTGAAGGAAGATTTGACTTATGTAGAGGAACTAGTACAGATTTTGGATCGCCGAGAGCAAGTGCTACGGAATAAAACTATATCACTGCTAAAGGGATTGTGGATAAGTCACATAGTTGAAGAAGCGACTTGGGAAAGCGAGGAAACTATGAGAATGCAATATCCTCATTTGTTCGGCGGATACCTCGGGATCCTTAGATCGACACTTTGGGTAGTTATGTAATTAATAATTAGAGGTCTATATTCTTAATATTTGCATTAGTGGTATTTGTATTTATTTTATTTTGATTATGGTTGATCACAAATTAAATTCGAAGGCCTTCGTATGTTTTAGACAAATGTTTTCTATATATATTTATTTAATAAATTATTATTATTTTTTGTCAAATAAATATTTTATTGTGATCGAGCCGAAAATAATCAAAGGTAACAAAATAATTATATTAATTATGTTGTCGGATTGGTGGCTTTAATTATCCGATAAATAATTAAGCATAGAGGGGTCAAAGTGCAACATTGACTTAGAGGTTATTTACTATTTAATTGGAGTGCAATTAATTTCTTTTAGTGGAGTAGAAATTAATTTATGAATTAATTGAATTGGGTCCATGGTTTAATAGACCGGACCAATTATTAATTTATAGGAGCCAAGAAAATAGTAAGCCCAAAAGGATTCTCACCAATAGCCCAAGTTGATATTAGAGTCATGTTAGAATTGAGAAAGTTGAATTAGAGATGGAGAATGATTTATTGTTTCCTTATTCTTATTTTTATTTTGCCTATATATACAAGAGTTCATGTATATTTTAGGGTAACTTTGAGAACAAGAAAAAGGAATACACTTTCTCTCTCTAGATTTTAGGGTTTTGTTTTCTCTTCTAAAGGGTTTGAGTACTTTATCACTTTCATTGATGATTATTCACGTTTTGGATATATTTACCTAATGCGACACAAGTCAGAAGCTTATGGAAAATTCCGTGAGTTTTAGGCGGAAGTGGAGCGTAGATTAGGTAAACTTATCAAAACACTTCGATCTGATCGAAGAGGTGAATACCTCTTGGGGGAGTTCAAGGATCATATGGTCAATGAGGGTATTGTGCGCCAGTTATCTGCACCTGATTGCCCTCAACAGAATGGAGTGGCAGAAAGGAGAAACAGAACTTTACTTAACATGGTTAGATCTATGATGAGTTTTGCTACATTACTTCTATCATTTTGGGGATTAGCCTTAGAATCAGCGATGTATATTTTGAACTGTGTTCCATCCAAGTCTGTTTCAGGAATGCCATATGAGCTGTGGTTTGGACATAAATCTAGTTTAAATCACATGAATATATGGGGGTGTCCAGCACACGTGCGAAAGAAACATGCAGACAAGTTGGAAGCAAGATCAGATGCATGCTTGTTTGTTGGCTATCCTAAGGGCACTAGAGGTGGATTATTTTATGATCCCAGGGACAATAAGGTTATTGTCAGTACTCATGCTGTTTACCTAGAGGAGGATTATATTATGAACCACAGACCTAGTAGCCAGATAGTGTTAGAGGAGATGGTTGGCACGTCAAATATAGCCCCTGTGGACACAACTAATATAAATACTGAGAATGATGAGACACAAGAAGTCCCTATTGAATTACCATCATCTAGTACATCGATTCCTACACCTGTCCTTCGGCGTAGTCGGAGGACTATCATCCAACCCGAAAAACTCACACTTTTGGGTGAGGTCTATGAGGCCGTCCCCGATAAGCACGAGTCAGACCCAGTAAGCTATGCGGAAGTGTTGACCGATATAGATGCGAATCATTGGAAAGATGCCATGAAATCAGAGTTGGAATCGATGTATTCTAACAAAGTCTGGGATATTGTAGAACTTCCTAGTGGGGTTCAGCCCATTGGTTGTAAGTGGATCTACAAACAAAAGAGAGGAATGGATGGGAATGTTGAGACATTCAAAGCTAGACTGGTTGCCAAAGGCTTCACTCAACGTGAAGGTATTGATTATGAGGATACATTCTCACCAGTTGCAATGCTTAAATCTATTCGCATTCTTTTGGCCATTAGTGCTTATTATGACTATGAGATATGGCAGATGGATGTTAAGACGACATTTTTAAATGGCCATCTTGAATAAGACATCTATATGAGGCAACCAGACGGTTTCGTGGTTAAAGGTCGTGAGGACTGTGTATGTAAGTTGAATAGGTCTATTTATGGACTTAAGCAAGCTTCACGCACATGGAACATTTGTTTTGATCAGGCAGTCAAATTATTTGGCTTTGAACAAAACGTGTTTGAACCTTGCTTTTACAAGAAAAAACAGGGTAATGTCATCATGATTCTCGTTTTATATGTTGATGACATCTTACTCATTGGTAATGATGTAGAGGCTTTGTCATCAGTTAAAAGGTGGTTGTTCAATAAATTTGAGATGAAAGATCTTGGAGAAGCAAGCTATATTCTTGGGATCAAGCTTATGCGAGATCGGGTTAAAAAGAAAATAGGCTTGTCTCAAGAGTCTTACATTGACAAAGTTCTGATCAGGTTTGGAATGGAAAACTCTAAGAAAGGGTTTTTTCCATTTAGACATGGGTTGGCTCTTTCTGATGATCAGTCTCCCAAGACTGATAAGGAAATTGAGCAAATGAGGTGGGTACCATATGCTTCGGCAGTTGGTAGTCTCATGTATGCCATGGTCTGTACCAGACCGGACATCTGCTACTCTGTAGGGATTGTCAGTAGATATCAGTCCAATCCTGGACTTGATCATTGGTCAGCTGTGAAGAATATCTTAAAATACCTTAGAAGAACTAAGAATCTAATGCTCATTTATGGAGGTGATGATCTGGTTCCAGTCGGATATACGGATTCTGATTTTCAATCAGATCCAGATGCCAGGAGATCTACATCTGGATATGTGTTCAAGTTCAATGGAGGGGCAGTTAGTTAGAAGAGTGTCAAGCAGGGTTGTGCTGCTGACTCAACCATGGAAGCAGAATACATTGCAGCCTCTGAGGCAGCAAAAGAAGCTGTTTGGTTGAGAAACTTTCTAATTGAACTGGAGGTTGTGGAGCACATAGATCGGCCTATGACGCTTCATTGCGACAATAGTGTAGCTATAGCCCAAACGAAGGACCCAAAATTTCATAAAGGAACAAGACACATTCAAAGGAAACATCATGTGGTTCGTGATATAGTAAAGCGAGGAGATATACTTGTGGCCAAGATTGCATCGGAACATAACCTTGCTGATCCATTCACAAAGGCTTTACCGATTAAGATGTTTGATCGTCATATGGAGAACATGAGAGTTAGATGTGATTCGAATTGGCTATAAGTGCAAGTGGGAGCTGTTAGGATATGTGTGCCCTAGCATAGCAAATTCTAATTTTGGATTGTAAAAGTCATGGTTTCTTATCTGGATATTATTATTAAAGCATTATACAATTGGTGAATGGAGTGTATTATTTATTCGATTCATTATGGAATTGATTGTGTCCACTTGATTACAAAATATATTTATATGTATGTAATGGCAATTCATACTATGTTATAAATTAGTAATCATAAATGGTTTAAAGTCGGTAATTATGGATGGACATTTAATTAGTTAAGACTTAAACCGAGTCCATGATAGATTGAGATATATTGCGAGAGCTGTCGTATGCAATTGCTCTCTATTACAGTCATGGCTTTTGACTCTCAAGCATGAGAGAAGTATAGACTCTCAAGCATGAGAGAAATTAATTTATGAATTAATTGAATTGGGTCCATGGTTTAATAGACCGGACCAATTATTAATTTATAGGAGCCAAGAAAATAGTAAGCCCAAAAGGATTCTCACCAATAGCCCAAGTTGATATTGGAGTCATGTTAGAATTGAGAAAGTTGAATTAGAGATGGAGAATGATTTATTGTTTCCTTATTCTTATTTTTATTTTGCCTATATATACAAGAGTTCATGTATATTTTAGGGTAACTTTGAGAACAAGAAAAAGGAATACACTTTCTCTCTCTAGATTTTAGGGTTTTGTTTTCTCTTCTAAAGGAGGCTACCACCAGGTGGTGTGTGTGTGTGTGGTGATTGTAAGTGTAAATGGGTGTGCCCATGAGGTGATAAATTTTTATATATAAATGCACAATATATATTATCACATGAAGATATATATGGAGGTTTTCACACTTCTCTTTGCTGGTGCTTGAAGTTTCTAGATATATATTATTTATGTTATTAAGTGGTTTAAAGGTTTGAAGAAAACCTTGTGGTTTGACTAGTATATACATAATAATATATTATAAGTGGAGTAAAGCTTCAAGCTTAGTAAAAGGCAAATTTCTGCCCGCACAAGACAGCATGCTCTTGGACCTTTGAACACGTGGGTATATGTGTGGCAGCATATGTGTAGTGTGTTTGCTTAGCTTTTATTTTTATATAAGTAAGCTTCTAATAGAAGCTGTGTTAACCGACTGCACACAAGAGGGTAGTATATATGTTTAAAAGTCTTGTTCATTGCGGATATAGTTATGGACACACTAATAGACTGAAAATAGTGCCCGTTTGAGAGCAAGCAAAAAGTGGAAAATAAAAGAAGAGGAAAAAGGGAACGAATTCTCTTTCGAATTCTTGTTGACCAGTACCAAAGGTAAATAATTTCATATTTTTTTATTATTTTTCAAATGAGTTGTGTAATAGTATAACTTGATACAACTCTTGCCTACTTGTAGTTACTTTGCTGAAATTTAAGTTATATACTGGTGAAAGGGATTTTAATTACTGTGAGTATAAATGGTAGGATTTATTACGAAGGCCATGATTATTATTTTAATTCTCCTTGGAATAAGAATAACATGGTTATGGGTGTTGTGTAGATTGCATCTATATATTTATTTATTTCACCTAACTCAAGTATGAATTTATTTATGGTTAATTAGATGGAATGGTGAAGTTTGAGATTTCGTATAAAGAACTGTTATTACAATTTTATTTATAATTGTTGGGATTGTTATAAAAGTGATGATTATTATTTAATTTTATGTAGAAATAAATATAACTTGGTTATAATGTTGTATAGGCAAGGAAAAGGAGACAGAAAATGCAACCATATGGAAGTATAATTAAATAAATTGAAAAGTAGCTAAGGTGAGTGTACTCACTGGAAGTTTATACTTGGATGTGTTTAATTGAAGTATTAAAGCTGTTTATGTGAAATGAAGATGAATATATATAACTTGATTATATTATAGAAGGTTCATACTCTGGCCTAGAAGGAGAGTAATATTGTATATAAGGTCCATACTTTAGCCTGAAAAGAGAGTAATATATTATATAAGGTCCATACTCTGGCCTGGAAAGAGAAAACTATATTAAATAAGGTCCATACTCTGGCCAAGAAGTAGAGTACTATATTTAAATAAGGGCCATACTTTGACCAAGAAGGAGAATATTATACTATATAAGTTCCATACTCTGGCCTAGAAGGAAAGTACTATATTTTAAATGCCTGTAAAGCTATAAGTTATATGTTATGAAGTTTAATTTAAGTTATCAGATAATATTTGTTTATATTACTCTGATGTAGTGGTGTTGCATTCACTGGGCTTTAATCTCACTCCTTCCATATCTATATTTTTCAAGTATCAGGTTGGGTTGCTACTACCAGGTTTAGAGTCTTGGGTGTGAAAGGGGAAAAGAACAATGAAATGTGTTTTATATAAAATGTAAATATTGTAGTAGAATTTAATATTGTGACTTGTAGTTAATTGTTTAGGTTTCTTAGAGCGTGCAAGGTGGATTTATAGTTTATCTTTAATTGTAAACTTTTAAGTAGGAACTCTGATATATGATGACGTCATGTATGTATGAGATTAATGCAGATGGTTAGATACATTCTAATTGTTTCATTTATTAAATATTGTTTATTAGGATGGGGTGTGTCATTTGTTGTTGATAAGTCATCCGTTGTGACTGATTTACCGCTTGCCGATAATCGGTTGTTGGAACTTGCCGATAATCGGCAGTCGGTAACTAACAATATTCTGGCAAACTTTGCTGCTGATTTTCTAATAATATTTCCTGCCAAGATTGACAAGACTGGCCAATTTCGGTACTGGTTATCGGCAGCCTTTCATGTAACAGAGGTTGTGATACAGGGGTGACCTATTGATTTACCACCTGGTAAGGATAAGGTTTCCTGTACATAGGCTAAGCACGTTTACGCCCTTGAGCTTCTTCGACCTGGATAAGCTGAGCTATCAATTCTTTAATCTCCTGATCAATTTCCCCCATTTCTTGTTGTTCTCTCTGAGGAGGAATCGGCATAATTGGTGGGCATTGTAGCATAACCTTTGCCGATTTTACATTTAGCTTAATCGGCATCAATGGTATTTATGTTATTATCGACGGATTGCCGATGGGCATACCAAGAGTTGTGTTCGGCGGGACAATTCCTGCCGTAGTTGTTTGTGGCCCTTGAGAAGTATTTATCAATGGTGAAGAAACACGTTAAAAAATTGATTCATGAGCTGTCAAGATTTCGGCTTGATCATAGCGACTTTGGATAGTCGATGTTTGGGTAAGTACCTCCTATTATGAGATTTATTTGGCATCTTAGTTCTCCCATATGCTGATTTATCAACTGCAGATAATCGGCTACTGGTGACTGGTTTGCCACTTGCTGATAATCAGCTGCTGGTCGCTGATATCTTTCAGGCCAACCATATGACTAATTGGGCACCGACTGCCCCCCGAGTACTGGAGATTGTGATACGGAGGTGACATGCTTATTTACCACTTGCCAATAATCAACTGTTGGCATCTACCAATAATCAGCAACTGGTTGCTGGTAATTGACTACTGGAACATGCCGATAATCGACTGTTAGCGTTTGCCGATAATCGACTGTTGGAACAAACCGATAATCGGCTGCTGTTAGTGACTTGTTGATAATTAGCGACTTGTTGCTAATAATCAACAACTGGTTGCTGATAATTGTTTAGTCGACCATGTGCTTGATTAGAATACTGGTACATCGGCTGATGAACCAACTGCATATTTTTACTATAAATCACTCACCTAGTGGGGTCCCACCGGGCGTGCTAAGAATGTTGACGCTTAAATCGGCTCATAAGATTCGATTCAGAATTGATATGTTGCGAGCGTGTCAGAACCAATTATATGTTTCAAGTGTGAGTTGTCAACTGGAGTCGCTTTGAGAATATTGACTATTAGGCGATGCGAGGAGAACGAGAACAAATATAACTCCTCTTTGAGTTCTAATTGCCTTAATTAAAAGGACTTTATCAGTGAATAATATATAGTGAAAATTAGAGAATAGAAAGGGAAGAGAAATAGATATAGAAAGTGATAGGGAGAAGATATAGGGAGAGAAATAGAACGAGACTGAAATAGAGAGGGAGAGGGAGATAGGGATAGCAATGATGCTATTTGGGGAAAGTGCTTGAGAAAACAACAATAATAATAAAATGATTTTGAGGGTGCTGAACCTCTATCTCAACATACCTCCTTGATTATTTATAGAATAAAATGTTAACAAACTCATATGCATAAGCATTCTAAATATATCAAACTCTATCAAATAACTAATTACTAATTTCAAATAAAATCTAATACTATCGATAACCCAACTAACTATAAGTTTAAAATAAACTAATCCTAAAGATAAACATAAATATTTAACTTACATCAACTAACAGATAAATACTAAATTATAATCCCTATCCATTAAATAATTCAAATGCTTCAATCTCTTTTGCCTCTGAATGTAGATTCTGTAACCTTTTCCACGTGTCAATTTATACCCAAATTGATTGCCATGTCATTAATACAAATTACCAAAAAGAGTGTCAACAGTTATTTATCTTTATATCGTTTTATGCAACAATTACGTTACGTTATTATTTCGTGATACATTGTACTCTATGTTAGTAGTTACGGAGTATGCTTACCAACAAACACAATGTTTTTCTTGATCATAAAAAATAGTAAACTTATTTTCATCGGGTACTACTCTTTGTTGACACTATTTTTTTTAGTACCGAAATATTAAATGCTTAATACAAAATGAGTGTACTTGTGATGGCCCAAGTTTTACAAATCCGATGCGTTAATGATGATTTGAAAGTTAACACGATAACGGGTCCGAAATGCGGAAGCGAAACAAAGGAAATAAGGTCTCTAGAGATGTACGTCATCCCTAAGACACCAAAGTGATTTTCCATGAAACCATGGAACCCAAAAGAAAACAAAAGCGGAAACAAAGTTTTAAAAACATACAAAGTGAATCCCAAGGGTAAAATGGTCTTTTTACACAGAAATGGTTTCCATCGTGCACACTATTGGAAAGATAACAAAAAATTAATAAAGTTAAACTCAAGAATCGCCTGATTCGGAGTCCGGATGACAAGATATGGAACCTCGAAATTTGAAACAAAACTGAAATTAAAAATGCGCCCAGGGGCATCGGCGATCGATCGTGGTCGATCGCAAAATCCATGATGGATTAAACTGAGACCAAAATCCAAAGTTTTGAAAATGAGAAGTGCCAGTGCGATCTATCGCCACCTCTGCGATTGATCGCCGAAAACTAGGGGTGGCAAATTACGACACGACATGACAATACGATAAGAATACGACACGAGTTAAAAAGGTTTGGGTTTGGCATAAATAGGTTTGGGTTAGAAAAGAGTCGACACGATTAATCCGTTTACTTAACCGTGTCGGGTTAGGGTTGAAGAGTTCAACCCGTACAACCCGTTTATGACCCATTTAACTCAACATGTTATAATCATGAATATGACCTATGTAATATGTTACTTGTTTAAACCAATTACTATGAATAGTTAAATCATTTTAACATAAACCTTGTCTATGCCTTATAATTTTTCTTTTTATTTTGAATATTTAGGTTAATTATGATTTTTTTTTTCTATTATTTAGTATTTGATTAAACATTAAATGTCTTGTTTTAATAAACAGGTCATTAAACGGGTTAACACGTTTACCTGTTTAATAAACAGGTTGAGTTAGTGTTGAGAATTCTTGACACGATTATTAAATGTGTTGGGTTTGAGTTTACCTATTTAGTATAATACCCTTACATCGACATGACACGAACATGACCCACGAACACGAATTGCCACCCTTACAAAAAACAAAGAAGGATCGAAGGGGCCTGCGAAGGATCAAAAATGGCTATGCGATGGATCGCGAAGGATCAAAAATGGCTCTGCGATGGATCGCAGACCAGAAGGTTGCACCAAAAATTTTTGGAAAACGTGAGTTTCTTAACACTAAAACACATTTTTTTTTTGGAAAAAGTTTGTGAAGCAACACCCAAAAAAAAAAAAAAATGTCATTTTCTAAATGACCATGGTCAAGCTAAGTCTTATTTTTCAAATGAAATGTCCAAAATGCCCTTTTGCGCAAACTTTGCAAAAAAATGAAAATGCTTGAAATGAAAAGTACCCATTGCATACAAATATGATGTTTGGCCCTTGTAAGACGTGAGAAAGGACGGAGGTGTTGGGTCGCACCGACTAAACGGAGGGGACTGACCACTCGCCGGCGAACCATCATCATTGAAAGTCGCATCTGTACCAACAAAACACCACCTAGAGCAGAAAACAACAGAAAACCTATGCACCATCCTCACAGATTCTTCCGGCAACAACCAGCCACGACTCATAGTCGATGGTGGCCAGAGGAGAGGCAGCGCTGATCAGATCAAGAAAGATGAGCAGCAAACATGCTACAAGAGCACGTCCAACGCGCAACAACCCATATAAACACCAACCTTTGATGAACAGAGCACCTCTACTAAGAAAGGAAACGCAGAACTCTGTTGAACAAAGAAGGGAAGGAACAGTGACACTTCTCTCTCTACTATTGGTTCTTCGAATATGAGAGTGTGTGTAAATCACAATTCATATTCATACTATTCTTTCCCATTCTAAAATACACTGTAATACTTTACTCTATATATATATATATATATATATATATATATAATAGAAAATACTTTGGCTATACACTTGATTACAACACAAATCTCCGATGAACGAAGAAGGGCAGGAACAGTGACACTTCTCTCTCTACTATTGGTTCTTCGAATATGAGGAGTGTGTGTAAATCACAATTCATATTCAAACTATTCTTTTCCATTCTAAAATACACTGTAATACTTTACTATATATATATATATAATAGAAAATACTTTGACTATACACTTGATTACAACACAAATCCCTAGTTTTCAAGGCACTTTTTTGGAGATCTTGTTCGAACGCAAAGTATCTGGAGATACGATGCGTGTCTTCTCTCTCTCTTTCTCTCTCTACTAGGTTATTGAATAAATCCCATCTCGATCTGTGAGTTTTCGATGCAGTGATCCCTTTTTTGAATTACATCTACTTTCTCGGGAAAATCTCTAATTTTCCGTTCGATTTCTCTGGGTTTCTCGTTTTTTTTTTCTTTTTTTTTTTTTTCCCAGTGGGTATTGGATTTGGGACGAAGAGCTTGAAATTGAAAATCATGGCTCGTTACCTTTTTGTCATCGGCGTTGTTCTCTTGGCCGTCTCTAGCGTTTCAGCTCAGGTATTGCTCAAGTGCTGTGTGTCTAGGTTTTATTTCATTATGCATTGATTGTTTTGAGCTTGGGTTTCAGGAATCCGGGCCTGATACCGACAGGGATGAGTCAAGTGGATTAGACCTGTGCCGGCACCCCTGTTTTTGTCTTGTTTGGTTGCTGAGCAAATTGTTGAAAGCTGATATTATATGCTCTGTGTTTTGTCATAGAAACGTTTTATCAGATACGGTTTTTGGCATTTTGAGGTGTTTGGTTGCCTGTAATTGCTTTACAAATTTTTTATTGTAAAACCTTAATCTTTTATTAAGGCTCCCCCGGGTTGGAAGATTAAAGCGAACGGATCTAAGTTCAATTAAAGCGTGAAATTATTAAATTTTAGGTTTAAGTTTTTAATAATCTGTTAAGATGAGCTTATTTAAGTTTAATTATTAAATGAGTAAAACTTAAATTTAAATTTAAGATTAATTTCACTACACCCTATCATGATTTGGTTAAATATCACCATAAAATATCTTTTAAAAATAATTATAGCTCACGTTATAACTTTTATTTTGTTTTTCATTCACACTTTAACTATAAAATAATGTAAATACTTTTTAATTTTGTCAAAAATACTCTTTGACCTAAATAATTGGATTAAAAAACTAAAATATATTTAAAATTTACAAATTATATAGATATACCAGACATATCTCTCTCTATATATATATATATAAAAAAAAAAGAAAAAAGAAAAAGAAAAAAAAGGTAAGCATATTTTGAGTTCATTGATTGATAGAACCAACCCACTTTTCATTGTAAAAGGCAAACATAATAATAGTAGTTGTAGTGCGCCTCGCTAGGGAGCTTTAGCCAAAAGACCCAGTGGAAAACCCGATCCAATGGATCCAATACGGCATCAACCAAAGATTAGTCCCAATCTCTCTAATATGGATTTTCAACCTTTGCGAATCAAAGATGTGGGATTGGTCATCTTACATGGGATTCACGTTGATCCTCGCCTTGTAGTTTGTTAAAATGAATCCATTTTGTCATTCAAATTCGAATCTACACTCTAGCCTCCATGAGCTCAGCTTGCCACAGGAGTGGAATTCACCACCACAATCACCACCACCATCAACGATGGAAAGGACAGGAACAACCTTTTATATATATATATATATATATATATATATATATATATATGAGATATATCTATAATTGTAAATTAATTTGTAGTGTTTTTAGGGATATTGCAGTTTTTTTAATTAATTTTTTAAGGCTAGAGAGTATTTTTGACCAAGTTAAAGGGTATTTAGGGGCAAAATTGTCTTTTTATATATGTTTAACGGAAGTTATGATAGAAAAGTGAAAATGGAGAAAGTTATTTTCCAAAGATACATTGCTATTTGACTATGCCTAAAGGTATGTTTGTGAAATTAACTCATAAATTTAATGTTTAGATGTAAGTTCATAAAATATGCATAGATTGAGTTGAGACCCTTTATTTGTGCATTTCAAAAAACAAGGTGGAAGGAGTTATTTGAAATTCATATTCACCGTGATTTTTTTTTCAGAAGGTTTGTAAGACTGTTGTCAATTATTAAAACATGAACTGTGAGATTTGAAATGTTTAATCAACCAATATAACAATGTAAACTAAGTTTTAGAACACTCTTCCTTTGGTTTTGTTTCCCATATTTTTTCGCACGAGCAAACATTGCATGTTCCCTGTTTCTCACTCCATATTTATAAATGCCATGCATGTGCATGATTAATTTCTTATTTGTTGGGTAAATTTACAACACCTAACTTTGTTGTGCTTTTCTCGTATGGTTTTATGTAAATTTCTGGGACAGATGGTTCTTGAAAAACTTGGGAGTGATTGGAATGATCAAGAAACTGTTGTTCTACCTGTCAATTTGGATTCTGGTCTTGGAGTTCTCGATGCGTTCCTTGCCAGTTTGTCAATGATTATCGTCAGCGAGGTTTGTGCCCTCACTTCATAGTATATTGCCAGTTTCAGCGAGGTCACTACCGAAGTTGTTTATTTTTGTATCCATGTTGTTTATTATGGTGTTCTCTAAAGGATCACAATTGCTCTGATGAATTTTTTAACTTGTGACCGTGCTGCCAGATTGGAGATGAAACTTTCATAATTGCAGCTCTTTTGGCAATGCGTCATCCCAAGTCAATTGTTTTGTCTGGTGCACTAAGTGCCTTGATTGTAATGACAGTAAGTTTACTATTAAAAACCATTTACTCTTTTCTATTTCATGTTATGGCAGTTAAAATTAACTATGCCAACTATTTTCCCAATTCTATTTCATCATATGATCTTTCTTTTCCTTCTCGTTTATGCTTCTACTGGATTGGTAACCTTTATCTGTTTATTCCAGTAGATGGCTTTAGTGATTTTGAAGCAGTGCCTTCTAGTTTTTTTTCTTTTATGGGAATTTCTATAAGAGCAAATATGTTGTACATGTGATTTAGGTACTTTCCACTGGACTTGGTAGGATCGTACCAAATTTGATATCGAGGAAGCATACAAACAGTGCAGCTACAGGTATTATTTTTCAATTTCAATTACTAAGATAAAATCACACATTCTTTTCCAGTTCAAGTGTGATGCTTCCTTCAAGAATTTTTTTAGTAGATTTGGTTTGGTATTTAGTATATATGTTTTATATATATATAGCGACTCCCAGTAGCAAAACCAGACCTGCCCCTTTGCGGATATACGAGATGTGTAGCTTTACTCGTTGCTTAACAGTAGAAAGATTGCATATGGTTCTATACATTTTGTCTTAGAGTCCGCTTGTAAGGAGGATAAATGGGAGGAGAAAGTGGAGGATGAAAGGCCTAGGGGAGAGGGAAGGGAAAGGGAGGAAGGAGGCAAGCCCCTTCCCCATGGGCCCAAGAGTGGGAGGTTAGGAGGAGTGAAACATCTCTCTCTAAATGGTCAAATGCTGCAATACACCTTCACTGCTTTCCACATTTCATCAGTATCAACCAAACAGCATGAGGGAAATGCCAATACTTTTTCTATATTCCAAATTTTCATCCTTCGTATCAAATAGAATGTTGAATGTTCTTATGTCTCCTAAGACACGAGTTTTACATTGCATCATGAAGGAAATTTAGTGTTTGCCATTTGGATCTCATAAGCTAGATAGACACCTAAATTCTGAATTTTCTTTTATGTTTTATATATATATTTTTGACAAGTGTTTTATGTTTTATATATATATCCAGTTCTTTATGCTTTTTTCGGGCTGCGGTTGCTCTATATTGCATGGGGATCAGATTCAAAAGGATCCCAGAAAAAGGAAATGGAGGAAGTATGTTTTGTTACTCAATACTGTTATTCAGTAGTGATTATTAGTTTTTGTTTCACTTTAATTGCAATGTCTTGATTTATATTTTGATAGGGGCTGGAATATAATGCTTGTTGTTCTTTACCTTTGGCTATAGATATTAGTTTTTATTATAACTATTCTAGTTTTTGATGCAATTTGGTGCTTTTCCATCACTTATTTCACTTTTTGTCCATTCAAATTATTTTTATAAAAAATTGATGATATTTCTATTTTTATGCTTTCAAAATGATTATTTTGAACATTTATAGCACATGATTGAATTTTTGACATATTATTGTCTGCCAAGAATTATCTTGGTCGTGGTTGTGATTTCGGTATTTGTCTTTGAGCTCTCAGTGCCAAATGTCATTGCTGAAAAAATGAACTATTAATGTTAGAAAATGGATAAATTGTCAATGCCGAATACAATGCCTGGCCTGTTGTGTTAGTGACACTATTTTTTCTCCCCCAATTGTATGTCTATGAAACAATTTTCTTAAAATGTTGCATGGTTAATTATGTATGAGAATATTAGTATTTGTTGCATAATTGTGCTGGTGGTGGTTGTGATTGTGACATTCCACTTAGAGGTATTGACTTGCCAGTGTCGATATTACAAATTAGATACGATATATATATATATATATATATATATATATATATATATATTGGTTTCGATACATAAAGGTCTCTTAGCGACTGGAAAATGCAAGAGGAGATGATTCACTAGCTCCTAATCCCTCATACACTTGCAGAATTTTGGAAAAATTGTTTAGCTTTGATTGCATACTGAGACGCATTGAATGTGCAAAGGAGTCCTGTAACACTGGAATCTAAAATTTTAAATGGAAAAACCACTTTTGCTGCAAATTTGATAATTGTCAATGCAAGAGGAGATGATTCAAGGGGAAAGATATTGCTATGACAGCCTATGAGTGTTAAAAGAACAGTAATGTTGTGATTTGACGACTAATTGGGATGGAGTAAGCTTACTCCGTAAAACATCACACCCGAATTGATATGTCTTGAATGGCTCTTTGGGCGGGGAGTAATGCTTTGTCATTACGTCTTGAATGGCTCTTTGGGCGGGGAGTCATCTTTCCTTCACATCTCTCAAGTCTCCATTGTGTATTTTGAAAAAATTGTACCATGAAATCAATCTCATCAAATGCTCCCTTCGTCCAAAACAATAATCTTATCAATGGTTGTAATTTTGCAACTGGATTAGCGAGATGTTGGCCAATCTAAAATCAATCTCATCAAATGCTCCCTTCGTCCAATGGTTGTAATTTTGCAACTGGATTAGCGAGATGTTGGCCAATCTAAAATCATTCATAAAATTTCTAGTTCATCATGTTCTCTTGCAAAAGGCTCATAAAACCCTCTCTCACACAGTGTAAGATGTGTTACTGATTTTATATTGTGCTTGGTTTCATCATTTTTCAAGCATGTCTGATCAGTGTTTGAATAGTTGCACCAGCTAATATTATTGAGTTTGCAATTTTTTTGCCGACTTTCATGCAGTTGTCAAACATGTTGTAATCTTTGTTGTTTGTTCACTGGCTATCATCCCATAATTTCAGGTAGAGGAGAAACTGGAGGGTGAACTAGGGAAAACAACAGTCCGTCGTATCTTTTCTCGATTTTGTACACCGATATTCTTGGAGGTATGCCTAGTATGTAGATACTTGTAGCAAGACACTAAGTCTCATGAAAATCAACTTCCTTAAATGTTTGGTTGTTTGTGCATTCTCAAGTTACCTAGGTTCTGTAGTCCTGTAATATTGTGGTACATTTTTATTTTTTATTTTGTACATTTTTGCCATTAATTCAAGAGAATAAATTGAAATGTGACTGATTTTTGTGTGTGTTTCTTTGTGTCTATACTTTGTGGTGCAGTCTTTCATCTTAACCTTTCTAGCGGAGTGGGGTGATCGTAGCCAGATAGCGACAATTGCTGTAAGATAATTTCTTTATCCTTGAATCTTGCTTGGCCTATATATGTTCTATTAAGGAGTACATAAACAACATTCATTTATCAAAAAGAATTGAAATAAAAATAACTGGACCAGCCTAATATTTAGGATTTTGTGCTCTCCTTGTTCATTTGCTCAATCAAATGTTTTCCTTGGAACCTCATATTCGGAACACATTCTATTTTGTATGCTGAATTTTATGTCAAAAGCTTGCCGTTTGCTTTCCGTAGCCCATATAAAACATGGTGTTACGATTGCTTGGTAATTGTAAATTGTAATTGGCCTCTTCTCGTCGAAGCCTTTAATTGCAACTACAGATTTGGGCTGCATTTATAGAATATATATGTACTATATATATATATATATATATTAATTTTCTCGATTCTGCAGCTGGCAACACACAAAAGTGCAATTGGAGTTGCAGTGGGAGCTACTCTGGGACACACCATCTGTACATCATTGGCAGTAGTTGGAGGAAGCATGCTAGCATCCAAGATCTCACAAGGCACAGTAGCTACCATTGGGGGTCTGCTATTCCTTGGTTTTTCATTGTCATCATATTTCTATCCTCCAACCTGATTGTCTTGGAGCCGTTCTATGCTCCTCTATCTCTATCTCCATCTCTATCTCTCTCCATTCTTTAAAAAAAAACTCTATTTTCCTGCTTATTCTTTTATACAATATTCGTATATGAATACATTAATTATTTTTCCCATTCAATTTTGATGCATGCTTACAGGAATCAATAATTTTGAATTGATAAACAAAAATGATTGACCCCTTCAATCGCTGTGTTAATGGAGGCAGGGAGGGGGACTAAAACTCCCTCCTGTAACATAATGTGTTGTCCCGTCTAGTAAGTTATGTACCTTATAAAAATGTTGTGATGTTCAATATTTTTGTAACGTACATCACTAACTGAAGGGTACATGAGTACTGTATTGCCCGGACAGGATTTTGATCCGGAGGGAGGGAAATGAAGAGAGTTGAAATAAGAATGAATTGTTGAGGAAGGTATTATTCAAGGATTTGGATCCTCCAGGGTGCATATAAACACTTCTTGTACTTTGTTGTACATTAAAACCTTGGTTATCTTGCTGCATCACCTATTTTTAGGATGATATAATTTTAAAAGTAGAATAGTTTTACGATTTTAACCCTAAATTTAAACAAAAATAATGACGCGGCAAAATTATTAAATATTTTATAAATGTTCATTTATCTTATCTTAGGAGACTTGATACATCGAACCTAAAAGTCATACTCACCCAATATGCGTGTAACTTAGATGATACACTCTTGCCATGAATATTTAACAAAAAAATAATGGAGTATTAATATTTGATTTAATTGAGTAAAACCTCTCATATTAAGAAAAAGGGCAAAGTGCAATAAACTCCCATCGACTATTAGTGTTTTGCGATAAACCCCTTCAACTAAACTTTTGTCAAAAAATTCCCTTCAACTATTCAAGGGGTCAATCACAATCTTGGGTTAGTAGAATCCAGATTTTTCGTGTTATTTATGTCACTGCGTTTGTTATTGTTGACGCTTAAATTGGCTCCTAAGATCCGATTCGGAATTGATATGTTGCAGGCGTGCTAGAACTAATTGTATGGTTCGAGTGTGAGTTGTCAACTACAATCTCTGTAACGACCCGAACCCAAGGGTTCGAATCGCTAACCGGGTCCTTATCCGAACCTGAGGTCAACTAAGAACATTACCGTTCTTTCTTACGTTAATACATAGTATACGTGTCATCCCAGAGTTTGAAAACAAATAGTAACAACAATAATAATAAAATGAGATTATAGCTACAAAATATGTCAAAACAGTCCACTAACCCATCGAACCCTGTGGAGGAGCGTTGTCCGTTACTTCCCTTCCGTATCCTGAAAAATGTTAATAATAAAAGGGTGAGCATAAGCTCAATAAGAAGTATCTAAGATATACTTCTTATGACTTCGTGAATCCATACGAAGAATAGGTAAAGGCAAACGGGATCATGCTATATGGAATATATATATATATAACACCACAACCATCATATAACCAAATATCATTCAATCACCCATACACCAAATATACTAATGAGATGCAATGTCATGCTAATGTCGCTTCCCATTTATATATATATATATATAACACCACAACCATCATATAACCAAATATCATCCAATCACCCATACACCAAATATACTAATGAGATGCAATGTCATGCTAATGTCGCTTCCCATTTTTCAAAACAATTCCATCATACCGTTCCAAACCGTTAATGCAATTCGGCGCATAACAGCTCTGTGGGGCCACGAGGGAAGGATTGACTAGCTTTCCCCGACCACATGGCACCTCCATGGCGTCGTCTGGGCCTAGGTAGCTCAACCTCCCTCTAGATCACATTAACACCCGCGCCTCTTAGGTGTCCGGTTTTCACAAACCTTTCATTAAAAATCATTTCCCAAAAACAATTTCCTTTCTTTTAAATTACTTTCCCCCTTTTCTTTCCCAATGAATGCATGAATGCTTCATGCGTTTCAATGCCGTAATATCATGCAAATCAACTCTAACAAATATTACAAGCTTATTAAGATAATTCTCATGGAAGAACAACATGCATATAAATAATCAAATTTTAGCCATTAAATATAAGAATTTAAAGCACATCTATTTAAGCATGATTTTTATTCATTTTAACAATTATCGACTCACAAATCACTTTCATATAGAAACCCACATGGATATATAAATTTAATATACAACACTAAAGAAATTTCTCTAAAGAATAATCACATTCAAGCATGTTGTACATTAATTATAAGAAAATGAATCACAAGAATCAAAGATTGAGTGAATTAGAACACCCCTACCTCAATTTTGTAGAAAAAGCCCCAAAAAAATGCCCAAAATTCGAAATTCCTACGGCGGCCAAAAGGAGATTGGCTCGGATCAAAACGACGGCCTCGACGAGCTCTCCAAATTTGCCTTAAGCGGCACTATCAAAGGTGAGAGAGAGATCAAAGCTTGAATCATTGAAGAAAAGAAAAAGAAAAAGAAAAAGGAAACTGAAGGGAAGAGAGAGAACCGGCGTGAGAGAGAGAGAGAGAATGGAAAAATCTGTAGAAACAAAATGGCTTTAAAGCCATTAAATGAAATGAGAAGGTGGGTCTCACACAAAAATCTTTTAATAACATAATATATATACACAAATAACAACACCATCAAACAATTATGCATAATTAATAATGCATAAAATGCAATGGACCGACGACACAACCCCCGTACACAACAATCCCGGTAACGGATTCCACCTGAAACCTTCCGGTCCGAAAATAGAAAATTGCTAAAATGATAATCAGTGCATTTCCAAGAGTTCTGAACCCAAGGAAATGTCCCACACAACTCTCAGGCACACCCGGCACACCCCACGGTATCTGGTATGTAAAATGAGAAAAGACGAAAATACCCTCGTAAAATCAGAAAATGAAAAATGGCAAAAATCAGAAACATTACATTCTACCTTCCTTAAAAGGTTTCGTCCTCAAAATCTACCCTCCTTAAAGAAGGAGGCCCACAGCCACACACCTTCTCGAGAATACCACACAAAACCCTAGAACTATGAGGTCACTAACCTTTTTGCCTTTGATACCGGACGTCAATAAGCAATCACACACCACTACCACAAAAACACAATTCTCACCGCTCGATGGGGTACTCACCACTTACAACATCATACACAAAACTCGTTGGATTCTACACCTAACTCAAAACCAACACTGGTCCCCTCTACACTGTTACGAAACGCTCCAAAGTCCAAAAGAAGAATAATCACCAGACCATCGAATAAGACAACATTCAACCTTAACCCATCTTTCAAAGGACACACTAAATGCCAACTCTATACATCTCTACCAGACTAATCACTCGCTATCTAACACGTTGCTACACCATCATATAATCGCACTAACGACTACTAATCGCACTATATGATAATTATTACATTTAACAACCTCAAGATAACTAAACAATGAATCTCTCAACGACTGCATAGCATTAGTCACCAAATCAGTAAAGCGCACTATCTTGTACCCAAGACACAATTCCTCAAAATAAGATTTTTAATAATCAAATGGATTGGACACCTAGTCCTGCCTAACACATCTCGTCACCTGAGATAATTTCCTGAATCCACACCGACACAACGCTCAGTACCATACTCTCATTATCCGTGACAAGTCGAAACAATCATTGACCTTTGACCCGACATTATGTTGAAGTGGGATTGATTAAGGAGAAATGGTTAGCCAGGCCATTCTCATCCTCGATCCGTTCTCAACACAGAAGTCATTCCTGTCCTCAGGTCCAATCAAACACAGTCTCACACAGTCCATAAAACAACCACGATATCCACTCTCTAATTAATCCTATCGCTCTACATAACCTCAACAACTATATAGTCACATACTAGCTCTAGAATTCCCAATCATTTCTTAATCATATAACTCGTAACAAGCTAAGAACAACACGGCACTAAACATCATAATCATCAACCAATATAAAAGCACTATAATCTCCTCATAACATCCATACCAGGTAGACAACTCCATAACATCATTCGGTTCAATTCTTACCTTGTCAAAACACACAATACGATCATATCGTGCCCAACACCTCAAAACCAAAGTCAATCATTCCCATTACTCCTCAATGGGGTCCCACATTCACTTTCTAACAACTTAACACTTAAACAACACTAACACTTATCCTCAAGACACTACTCGAATCGAACATCTATAAAAACATCCAAGTACATGAGTCACATCATATCACTTAATTATCCTCAAACTGCGATTCATGACACATTCCCTAGCCACCACTGCTAGTATTAATTACCGGAACATACAATCTTTATTCGGCAACTCGTACGTCACACACCACCGGTTAAGATCACTATCAGAACAAGCATAACAAGACCCAAGACTTCATCTCCCTCCGTGGGAGTGAGCCGACCAAATTAACTAAACCTTTACCGATGAACTCTAACAACATAATAAACCACATACACACAGGTCTGTCCACCCATGGGCGTGCACAACTCCTAAACGGAGAACAAGACTCATGACAAACGACGTCCTTGCCTGGACTAGAACAAACGAAAATGATAACAAACCCCGCACTCACCAGAGACTGATAACTCGCACCCGAAAACTCCCGAAACCTTGTCACACACTATTCACCAATCGTCCAACTGTGGACATCCAATCTCACTTGAGATGAACTAGACTCCTTACACACCAGGAGAAGAACTAATCGGATACCTATGTGGAACCATGAACTTAAATCTAAGCGATCTTGCCACTAACGGACCGTCATACACTACCAACACTAAAACCTTGCATACGCTACTCCGCAACACCCACGCTAATCAAAACCAACTAGATAAAAACACCAATTTCTTAAAGCGTACTAACACTATGAACGATTACAGTACATTGGGCACCGCGTCTCATTCTACCTAGAATCAGTCACTCCCAAATGACAACCTCTAAACCATAAAAAGACACTTTACCACTAATTCAATCTCTTCCTCCCTAGACGATACTGCCTCGATCCCCGTGCACACAAGACCCATAACCTTAACCACAACAACCCACTGACTCGTCAAAAGAAATAGGTGTCTAATCGGCTATATTGTCCTTACTGACTCTAATGACTAAACAGTCCACAATCGCCTCAACTAGTGCACAATCCCATCATTTATCTGACAACACACAACAAACAACTCGCAAACTCTAATCCACCCTTGGATCATATCTTAAACCATTCTACTTATCAATACTAAACACCACACCATAACACCATAACATCTCTACTACCACTCATTCCAACAATAGTTTAAACCTATCATACCACCGGACCATCAAACCACTACTAAGGGATTCTTCCTTACACATCCTTAAGATAATACCACCAGAATAAGAGAATAAGCATTACTTTCAATACCTCCCACAACAGCCACTACTTACCACTAGAAAAGTATTTCTATACGGCAATACCATTCCGACAAATCCCAAAGGAAAAAATGATCGCAAAAACCAAAATGCTCGACATCCAAATGTCTCCTTAAACCATCTACAACACAATCAGTCACCAACACTAAATCGACTACTCCGACCATTCTTCCCAAGACAATCTATGTGCCTAAGTAAGATAACTTCACTCTATTGGTTCAACATCATTACCTCTCCTCTTCACCATTCCTCAGAACACTCTTGATCCTGACAAAAGTCAAATGCGGCTACCAACTAGACCTATTGTAATACTCCTAGTTTTCAAAAGGATAAAATGGGAATTAAATTATGATTTTTACTGCATTTTTATTTAATTATGTGTTTTATGTGATTTATGTGTTTTGTTTCCTTAATTAATTAATAGTGATTTTGTTTTATGTGTTTGCTTAATTGATTATTTGTGTGTATTTAAATTAATTGTTAATTAGAAATTGTTTAAGTTAATTGTTTATGTGATTTGAATGATTTAGTTAATTATATTTATTGGTTTGTTTTTCCTTTGTTTATTTCTTTTAAATATCATTTTTTTTTAAAATTATTTATTTAATTATAATGGATGTAACTGATTGGTCATTTGTTAGTACAGTGTTTTCGTATATTTAAGTTTAGGGTTTTAATTTATGTAATGAGGGTAACCGACGTATGAGTAGGTTGGGATTAGGATTAGGGTTTTGTATGAGTCTATATATATATATGACAGTTTGTGTCTGCAAGGGTTTGGAGAAACCCTATTCACATAAGAATCTGTAGAGGTAAAATAGAGGGAAATTTGAGAGAGAACTGAGAGAGACTTGAGCGAGACATATAGAGGCTCAAGGAGGGAGAAAGGGAGTTGCTTCAGGATGGAATCAAGGAAGCAATAGAGAAGGGAATAGTGATTAGAGGATTGGAAATTCTGTAATTTAGAGACGGCGAAAGGTTTCAAACTGAAACCTAAAGGCAAGTTTCATTCTATCTCCTTCCTGTAAACTAGTGTTCTGTGCATGCCAAGATAGACTCCAGGTGTTTAAATACATGCTAAAATTGATTAATCATGCATGCTTAACTGGATTAAAACAGAGGGTATATGTTTTTAGTTGCAGATTCTAATTTTGAATGATTGTGGAAGTTTTGATGCATAATTGAAGGTTAGGTTTAATCTTTGCATGTTAAAACACTTGAAATAACTTAGTTTGGATGTATGGGGCTTAGGTTGAAGCTTAGAGGCCTTAACAATGGAGTTTTAGGGTTTACAGAGGTTGAACGGAGGAAGAAGACGGCTTCAGCACCAACTTAGCCGACTCAGTTGGAAACTGAGCCGACTAAGTTGGCAACTTAGCCGACTCAGTTGGAAACTGAGCCGACTAAGTTGGCAACTTAGCCGACTCAGTTGGAAACTGAGCCGACTAAGTTAGGAACTCAGCCTGCTCAGTTGTAACTTAGCTTGCTCAGTTGGGACTTTTGGTTTTAAACACCCAGTTTTGCGTATTGTCGGTTTTTAGGCTGTGTTTGGACTGTACAGAGTTTTTATACTTTGTTTAAACTATTCTAAGTGATGTTTATGATGCTCATGGACTGTAAAACAATGAGAAGACATCAATTCATAATTGGACTAAGGAATGGAGTAAGGTGGATTTGAGGAAAAAACCTGTAGGTTGTGCACTGTTTATTTAACGAACTCATTTACTGGAACCTGAAGGTTAATCTATTTATGATTTGATACTATTTAATCATATTTAAACAAAGTTATAAGTATAGTGAATTACTTAAAATTAACTATGCTTGTTTTGGAATAAATTGGTATTTATTTGCCGTCGGGAGTTGTAGAAGCCTTAGTTACTAATTCTATTTTAGTAAACTAAATGGACTAGTATGGAATTTCATATAATGCGCTCAACTTATATTTTTTCTGTGTATCATTATGTGATACTCTGGATTTATGTTTGAGGATGAAATAAACGTCATGAAATTTAAATGATAATTTGCATGCCGTTAAGGACTGAGGATGATTTAATTCCTAGGTTTGTTCTAGTAGTTTAAATGAACTAATATGAAAGAATTGGTTGGAAATCTTAATGTAATATGCTCAGTTTAAAATTCTGAATATTATTATGTCAGGCTATGGATATTAATTGATGAACTGCTAAAAATTTCTGTTCAGTCAATGATGGGGATATGGATGGTTTAAATTGCTTATTATGCTTTAGCAGTTTAAATGGAAGATATATGAATTGTAATCATATACTGGATGCATGATAGGATCTTAGCAATATCTGATTTCTATTATGTTGGTTTATGGATATACATGATGTTATAATGAATATGCATCAGTTGTGGATCATGTGCATTATATGTACCGGTATGAGACGGTGACATATCAGGGACGGATTAGATCACAATGCTAAATCTTACCTGTTCATACATACGGAATGGATTAACTAAAACAGTTAACTCCTACATGAATGCATGTCCTATCAACTAAAACAATTAAACGACATAACTGATGGTTGCTTTACTTTTCTGTATTATGAAGGATTTAAATATATACTTATGGTGCTGTGATACGAGCTTGAGTCTCCTGATCACGGTTAGGGTGCGTATATTGCATTGGATGGATAACTGGACCTAATGACGTTCCCTGGTAGGTCTAGGTGCATGACTACGCTACGCGCGTATTGCATGTTACCTTCTACTCAGGTGTGATGACTATGGGTTAGTGGGCATCCTATAGTGTGTATTTATATCTATGTGGACTACCTTAGCTATTGTTGAGCTATCTAGGATGTATCTGCGTATCGGATTTATGTATGGATTGTAGTAGTATGGAACTTGCATGTGGGCCTGACCCACCCTTATTTTTCAGGTGATCGTCAGTACCAGGCTTAGAGCTTGATCGTGGTGATGCAGATACAATCATTCACTCTGCCGACTAAATAGGATTTTCTTTCTATTTTTAGTTTTGGTATTTGTTTCTGTATTTTTTTTTTTTATCATTTGGGATCATTAGGGGTCCACTAGTTGGATTTCCGAGTTGTACGGATTGGAAAGTTTAAATAATATTGAACTTTTATCAATGGAGGACTTTTATATTAGAATTCTTTTCAGCTTAATATTTATTTCTTAATTCTTTTGTATTCCTGCTTGTTTACATATTGATTGTTTGATATCCCTCGGATCTGTGCTCGGACTTGATCAACCGTGGCTCTAGAATCGAGGAGTATCACACCTATGGGATCACCCTCGTCTCAATCATTCCAATCATCAGTCTATCTCTTTGAATCCTTAAACAACATGCACTATCTCCTCATACCCCATACGCAACATAAAGTTCAACTCCAGTCCACAGCTTACAATTTCTAAAACACAGTTCACTTGGTAACATAGTACCTACCATCTATCACTTCATCTACAACCACCAAACATACCGATGACTATATAATACCTGCCTTATCGTGTAATCCTACATTACACAGCTAAAATTGACCACTATACACCACCTCGAGACTCTCTCGACAACCATGACAACCTATAACTCCGCTTATCCACTGAGCCATGCAATCGAGAGTCGATTACCCGTAGCACACTTTCATAACTTTTCGAAATAAAAAATCACCCCTCAACCAACCATAACCAACACACTTTCTTAGACCGCACCAGAACACCCGCAATACACATCTACAACCCATAGACTACATTCGTGACTCAAACAACTTCTGTCACACCTACCACGACTGGTTCGAAAAGAACCTCTGCACCAAACTGTGACCCATGTCACAAACACTAACCTCCTAAGGTCATATCTTTCTCCCTCGAAACCCTTACTCGCATACCTAGCCTCCACAGTCACAGGAACCCATCCACCGATACATGAAACTTATATACAGTAAAGGCACCATGCCATGAAATATGAACTCGTTCTAAAGTCGTGCCCTAAGCACCACACAAAATGTAATAAGAAAATCAGGATGACTACACACTGAATAGCTCAATCCACGAGCTAGAAGTCTAAGCCATTCGTTCGATAAGAATCGGCACCCCAAAAAATCTTAGAGCAACCGAGCTTCTCGCCTACTCAGGTCAAAACCCACACAACTATCCATGCTCAACCGCATATTCCTATATATGTATACATATATATATAATAACTGTATCCCATACTATGATACAATCATGTCTCATCATTTAAATTTATTTATTTATTTATTTTTTTAAACACCCCGTCTTTCATTTTTTTTTAAAAAATATTTGCATAACCATGCCTAATAACCATCATAATACCATACGAGACATGCTTGCACCTACCGTGCTCACTACTTGCCACATTATCATTTAAAATAAAACTGCACACACCGTACCTACCACTTGCTGTTACCACTTCAATCACACTGGTCATCATATCATAATTAATATGTTTTCAATTATTTATACATTTCATCGTCATAACCATATAATACATATTTTAGCAATTAAACATTTAAGTATGTGAACACTTAGCAAATAAGCATGCCTTTTAAAACCATAAACACATAAGCAATTAAGCAAGTAAACATGCTTCTCAGGTAACAAACACTTTAATACATAAACACATAAACAATGCAATCCACCTTCCACACAACCTAAGGTAGGCCTCTACCCGTTGTCCTACTGGCTTTCGAACCCGTGCTTTGATACCAAATTTGTAACGACCTGAACCGGAGGGTCCGAATAGCTAACCGGGTCCTTATTCGAACCCGAGGTCAATTAATGACACTACCATCGTTTCCTACGTCAATACATAATATATGTCTTATCCCAAGGTTTAAAAACAAATAGTAATAGCAATAATAATAAAATGAGATTATAGCTACAAAATATGTCAAAATAGTCCACTAACCCATTGAACCCTGTGGAGGAGCGTCGTCCGTCACTTCCCTTCTGTATCCTGAAAAATGTTAATAATAAATGGGTTAGCATAAGCTCAGTAAGAAGTGTTTAAGACACACTTCTTATCACCCTGTGAATCCTTACGAAGAATAGGTAAAGGCAAACGGGATCATGCTATAGGGAATATATATATATATATATATATATATATATATATATATATATATATATATATATATAACACCACAACCAGCATATAACCAAATATCATCCAATCACCCATACACCAAATATACTAATGAGATGCAATGTCATGCCAATGTCGCTCCCCATTTTTCAAAACAATTCCATCATACCGTTTTAAACCATTAATGCAATCCGGCTTATAGCACCTCTATGGCGCCTCGAGGGAAGGATTGGCTAGCTTTCCCCGACGATATGGCACCTCCATAGCGTCGTCTGGGCCTAGGTAGCTTAACCTGCCTCTAGATCACATTAACTGTGACGACCCTGGTTTTTAGGCCAGCGTGTCCTATTTTCGCTTCCCCATATCGGATCCGTTATTAGGTCAAATCTTCGGTTCATCACAGGACACGCTGGCCTAAAAACCAGGGTCGTCACAGGTGGTATCAGAGCGTCCGGGTTCGAAAACCTTAGGACGACGGGTTTTGGGTGCATATCATGCTTTTGTTGATGTACTTTGATTTATTTATATGCCTATGATAACATGTCTTGGTATTATAACATGTTTACGTGCTTTGTTTGACAATGTCAGGTTTTGACATTATCTCATAGGATATGTCGTATTCCTTGGATGCATTCTTGTTTCACGAGTTTCTTCCTTGGGTAGGAGAAATTCATTCTGTGAGGACCCATGTAGGGAACCTTCTTGTCTGTTCTGTTGGTTGATGCGAGTGAGGCTCATGTGAGCGTAGACGACTCCGATTCAAGTGAATTTTTTTTTGAACTTGACTAATTTTTTGCTTTCTTTCCAACAGTGTGCTCGGTTGCACCCGGTTCTTCCTGAATAATTACCAGTTTGCCCTTAAAGCTTTAAGTGTCCATTTTTCGTCGTCATGCCGTTTCTCCTTCATCCGGACTCCAAATCATGCGATTCTTGAGTCCATCTTGATTAGTTTTTCGTTGTCCTTCCAGCGGTGTGCTCGGTGGCACCCGAATCCACATTTTTCAAAAATGACTATTTTGCCCCTGGGGGCTTATTTGTCATATTTTGACTTTTTGCTTCCGCATCAGTTCTCATTGAGTTCCATGACCTCATGGAAGGTCACTTTGACTTCTTAGAGTCCTGTTTTCTGTTTTCGATTCCGCATATCAGATTCGTTATCGGGTCAAATCTTCGGTTCATCGCAGGACACGCTGGCCTAAAAACCAGGGTCGTCACATTAACACCCCAGACCACTAGGCACCGCCTAGACGTCCGGTTTTCACAAACCTTTCATCAAAAATCATTTCCCAAAAACAATTTCCTTTGTTTTAAAATACTTTCCCCATTTTTTTTTCCAATGAATGCATGAATGCTTCATACGTCTTATTGCCGTAATATCATGCAAATCAGCTCTAACAAATATTACAAGTAGATGATTGTTGTTGCCGATTATTAGATGTCACAATCGGCAAAGAATTCTGATATATAAGCCGCTTTGCTTTTAGCCGATTTGTACCCTTCCATTCATCAGTAACAGGCTGATAGCTTTTCTAACTTTGTTGTAATACCCCGATACAAAAATTAATTTGGTTAGCATAATTTAATTTTAATTTGTCATGATTTATATATGAATATTTATTTTGTGAATTTTACATTTTGTATCAAGCTTACTAATTACAGCCCAATTGAAAATAATATTAATAATATAACTGATGGGAGTGGAAGGAATGATACATTTGTTTTAGTGGAATACCATGAAATGGGTATGTACCGAAGCTGTGTGTGGGTGTGTTTGATACCAGGTGGTGTGTGTGTGTGTGGTGATTGTAAGTGTAAATGGTTGTGCCCATTAGGTGATAAATTTATATATATAAATACACAGTATATATTATCACATGAAGATATATGTGGAGGTTTTCACACTTCTCTTTGCTGGTGCTTGAAGTTTCTAGATAGATATTATTTATGTTATTAAGTGGTTTAAAGGTTTGAAGAAAACCTTGTGGTTCGACTAGTATATACATAACAATATATTATAAGTGGAGTAAAGCTTCAAGCTTAGTAAAAGGCAAATTTCTGCGAGCACAAGACAACATGCACTTGACCTTTGAACACGTGGGTATGTGTGTGGCAGCATATGTGTATTGTGTTTGCTTAGCTTTTATTTTTATAAAAGTAAGCTTCTAATAGAAGCTGTGTTAACCCACTGCACTCAAGAAGGTAGTATATATATTTAAAAGTCTTGTTCATTGCGGATATAGTTCTGGACACACTAATAGACCGGAAATAATGCTTGTTTGAGAACAAGCAAAAAGGGGGAAATAAAAGAAGAGGAAAAAAGGAACGAATTCTCTTTCAAATTCTCGTTGACCAGTACCAAAGGTAAAGAATTTCATATTTTTTATTATTTTCCAAATGAGTTGTGTAATAGTATAACTTGATACAACTCTTGCCTATTTATAGTTATTTTGCTAAAATTTAAGTTATATACTGGTGAAAGGGATTTTAATTACTGTGAGTATAAAGGCTAGGATTTATTACGGAGGCCATGATTATTATTTTAATTCTCTTTGGAATAAGTATAACATGGTTATGGGTGTTGTGTAGATTGCATCTATATTTTTATTTATTTAACCTAACTCAAGTATGAATTTCTTTATGGTTAATTAGATGGAATGTTGAAGTTTGATATTTTATTTATAATTGTTGGGATTGTTATAGAAGTGATGATTATTATTTAATTTTATGTAGAAATAAATATAACTTGGTTATAATATTGTATAAGCAAGAAGAAAGAAACAGAAGATACAACCAAACGGAAGGACAATTAAATAAATTGAAAAGTAGCTAAGGTGAGTGTACTCACTGGAAGTTTATAGATGGATGTGTTTAATTGAAGTATTGAAGCTATTTATGTGAAATGAAGATGAATATATATAACTTGATTATATTATATAAGGTCCATACTTTGGCTTGGAAGGAAAGTAATATAGTATATAAGGTCTATACTCTGGCATAGATAGAAAGTAATATATTATATAAGGTCCATACTCTGGCCTGGTGATGCGACCGAGCGTGTGCACAAAATAATGCACAACACTTAAGGTTTTGAAATAATGTTAAATGGGCACCATATTTTATAATTTATAAAACCACTAAACACTTATATTATGGAGTATGAAGTGAGCAGGGATCGTCTCAAGAGATCTAAACAATTATAGGTTTTTTTAAGAATTGAATTATACTTTAGTGCTTATGTGATTGCTAAAAAGGTTTTGTTTTGTGATTAGACTAATTTTAAGCTAAATGTTGCAATAAAATAATAGAGTTTAAAAGATTGGAAAGAGACTTAGGGTGTAGTATTCACCACTAAACACATTCCCTAACTCACTCACTTTCAATTAATTGGGGAAATAATTAAATGTAATTCTAATGTAGCTAATACTTGCAAAGAAAAGTATGAAGCATCAATTTCAAGCTTGAATTGCCTACCTAATGACAAATAAGCTAAGTGTAGTGCAATTCACTAATTCAAAGAATGGTCCATCAATTCAAGTTACAATTCTAGCCTACATTAATCTAAAGGATAGTGTATTTGTGATAATAAGCATGGAATTCAAACATAGGCATGGATGGTCTACTTACCTAATAATTAAATTGAAATTAAACTAATTAAACATGAAATTAAAACTAATTAGACAATGAATTAACCTAATTGTGTAGTACCATCCATCTAGTAAAAACAATATCCATCAAATTAGAATACAAATACAACTGATTAGCCACATGCATAAACATCACAAGAATCAATTTACAAAGAATTCAAGTGTAAAGATTGTTTATTCATCAACCACACATAAGACAACACATGATTAACACAAATAAACAATTGGAAGAATTAATTCATAGATTTCAAGCCTATACAATAATTATATACTAAATCCCCCAAAAGTATGAAAAGAGATAGAGAATTGGTTACATGCTTAGGGTTTGTCCAACCCTAAGTAGAAGAATCATCCACTCATGGTTGATGGAGTTGAAGACAAAACAATCTCCATCATCGGATTCATCATCTCTGAGCTTTTCTTCCAAACCCTAGCCTGTTCTTCGTTTCTCCTCTTTCGTGTTTTCCATAGAGAATATCGATATATAAAAAATAAAACTTAAAAAAATAATAATAATAACTGGGCCCTTAAATAACAAACCCTATTCAAGCCCATTAGTTACAAAAATAAGCCCAAAAGGCAAAATTCCGTAGCCATCAAAATAGGTCCAACCTGTAACTTAAATTGTTTCCAGCAACATGGCGTTCAGACGCAGTGTATAGGAAGCTTGCGTTCGGATGCAAGGAATGGCGTCCGGACGTAGTGCACTCTACTGCATCCTTGTCATTTTTCTGAGATCTTCTGAAATGTTCTGGAACTTTTTGCTTGTCTCCAAAAATGCGGTAATGGACTGATTTAAACCTAATTAAACTTTATTGCCCTAAAATACACATAAACATAAATTAGGACTAAAACATAAAAAATAAGATAACTACAAAGACTAAAATACCTTAGTTTAGGTGCTGAAATGTGCAACATTTAAGCACTTATTACCTGGAAGGAGAGTATCATATTAAATAAGGTCCATATTATGGCTAAGAAGGAGAGTACTATATTTAAATAAGGTCCATACTCTGCCCAAGAACGAGAGTATTATGCTATTTAAGGTCCATACTTTGGCCTAGAAGGAGAGTACTATATTTTAAATGCCTGTAAAGCCGTAAGTTATATGTTATGAGGTTTAATTGAAATTATTAGATAATATTTGTTTATATTACTCTGATGCAGTAGTTTTGCATTCACTAGGCTTTAAGCTCACTCCTTCCATATCTATATTTTTCAGGTATGAGGTTGGGTTGCTATTACCAGGTCTAGAGTTTTACGTGTGAAAGGGGAAAAGAACAATGGAATGTCTTTTGTATAAAATGTAAACATTGTAGTAGAATTTAATATTGTGACTTGTAGTTAGTTGTTTAGGTTTCTTAGAACGTGCAAGGTGGATTTATAGTTTATCTTTAATTGTAAACTTTTAAGCAGGCACTCTGATATATGATGACGTCACGTATGTATGAGGTTAATGCAGATGGTTAGATGCAATTGTTTCATTTATTAAATATTGTATATTGGGTTGGGTGTGTCAACTTTTGGTATCAGAGCCTAGGTTTTCTTGGTTTTGGAGGTAGTAAAAGTCTAGACTGGCAGTGGCAGTCGGTAGTGTGTAGTAAAGTCATTTCTTTGAATTGATTTTATACTAACAAATATATGTGGTGATTATGTATCATTTATATATGTTGTTATATTTGAGATTCATTGCAGATAAAAAGTAATAGAAGGAGGAAGTGGTTATGATAGAATCGAGGAAGAAGTCTCTTATGTTCCTATTGAGGCTGAAGTAGAACAACCTATTCAGAGTGATATGGGAAGAGAACAGGAGCAGTTAACTGGTATGCAGAAAATAGAGAAGGCTATAACAGACTTAGCAGAACAAAATAAATAATTTATGGCAAGTCAAATCATAATGCAAGAAAGGCTAGAGAGGCAGCAGAAAGGAAAGAAATGCTCGAATTATGAGAGGTTTATAAAGTTAACACCCCCAGAATTTTCAGGTACTACCAAACCAGAAGAAGCAGAGGGGTGGGTAAGAAGAATGGACTCAATATTTGCAGTAATGGGTGCAGCAGAAGACCCGAAAGTAAACTTAGCCACATTTATGTTAAAAAATGATGCTAGTTATTGGTGGGACACGACAAAACATTTATTTCTTACTCTAGGAGAAAAAGAGGTGATATTCTGGAATCCATTTGTTAAAACTTTTTATGAGAAATATTTCCCTCCAATTTATAGAAAAGAGAAAGAACGGGAGTTTATTCTCCTAAAACAAGAGAGAATATCTGTAACTGATTATGAAGTTAAGTTTGTAGCTTTATTGAGGTTTGCACCTAAGTTTGTACAGAATAAAGAAGATAAATGTACATAATTCCAAGATGGGTTAGAGGCTGCTATTAAGTTCAGAGTTTTAGTTTTTGAGGAAACAAATTACAATATACTTGTTAATAAAGCCATGATTATCGAAAGGGATGTGAAAGAATTGAAAGAAAGAAGGGAATAATACAAAAGAAATAGATCTGAGCTTTCACAATCAAGAGGAGGTGAAGGAATTTCAAGTCAGAAAAGTCAAAGGTCGCGGTATGGAAGGGGAAGGGTTAGTGAATCTCAAGGGCAGACATCAGGTATTGGAAGAGGTCAAGGGCTTTCTGAATAACAATCTGTACAACAAGTTAGCTTTGGAGGACTTGGTACTGGCGTGGGGTGCTTTCAGTGTGGAAGGGAAGGCCATTAGAAGAAGGATTGTTCTATGTTGAAAGCAGAAGAGTGCTATCATTGTCATCAGCCAGGCCATCGGAAGAGAGAATGTCCTATGTTGACAGAACTGACTTTAGAGGGTAGTGTTGCTGGTTCTGGTAGAGGTTTTGCACCGGGGAACTCGTCAAGAGGAGGTAAGGGTGCTACAAGTGGTTTACAAGCCCAGGGAAGAGTGGTTGCTATGACACTTCAGGATGCTCAAGCAACACCAGAAGTGGTGACATGTACACTTTCTATTTTGGATAGAAATGTTACTGTGCTTATTGATCCTGGCTCAACCTATTCATTTGTTGCATCATCTATTGCTATGCATTTGGGTAGACCACTTTCATTACTAGATAGTAAATTGTTTATTTCTACACCAATGGGAGAAGTGGCAGTGGTTGCAAATGAATATCGAGATTGTGTATTACAATTGGGAGATAGACAGTTAAAAGTGAATTTGATACCGTTGAGCATACCAAACTTTATAACGTTTTGGGTATGAATTATCTATTTGTGTATCATGTTTCAATAGATTGTTTCCGAAAAGAAGTTGTATTTCAGATACCAGGGGAGCCAGAGTTCAGATTTATTGGGGTAATAAATGTTATTCCGAATTGTTTCATTTCAACTATACAAACTAGAAAGTTGTTGAAGAAAAGTTGTCAGGGTTACTTGGCTTATGTAGTTGATACTGAAAATAAAGATGTGACACTTGAAAATGTAGCAGTGGTAAGGGAATTCACAGATGTGTTTCCAGAAGAATTGCCGGGGTTGCCAGTGGGCAGAGAGGTAGATTTTACCATTGAGTTAGTACAGGGAACAACTCTAATTTCTATTACTCCGTATCGAATGACACTAGCAGAATTGAAAGAATTAAAGATATAATTGCAAGATTTACTGGATAAGGGCTTCATTCGACCTATTATTTCACCGTGGGGTGCACCGGTGTTATTTGTTAAGAAGAAAGATGGTACTATGCGGTTGTGTATTGACTACAGACAGTTAAATAAAGTAACCATCAGAAACATGTATCCATTGCCACGAGTTGATGATTTATTTGATCAGTTACAAGGGGCAAATGTGTTTTCTAAGATTGACTTGAGGTCAAGATATCACCAGTTGAAAGTAAAGGATAGTGACATTTTGTAAACTGCTTTCCGAACTCGATATGGCCATTATGAGTTTTTGGTAATGTCTTTTGGGTTAACAATGCTCCAGTGGTGTTTATGGATTTATTGAATCAAGTATTTCATCCGTATATCGACTCGTTCGTTATTGTCTTCATCAATGATATTTTGATTTATTCTCGGAGTGTGGATGAACATGAAAAGTATTTAAAAATTGTACTACAGATTTTATGGGAGAGATAACTTTTTGCTAAGTTCAGCAAATGTGAGTTTTGGCTTGATAAAGTTGTATTTTTGGGGCATGTGGTATCTGGGGATGGTATTTATGTTGACCCATCAAAAGTAGAAGCAGTGGTGAAATGGAAAAGGCCAACTAATGTGACAGAAGTCAGAAGTTTTCTGGGATTAGCAGGTTATTATAGGAGGTTCATCCAAGGGTATTGCGTTGCCATTAACGAAGCTGACCCAAAAGGAAGTAAAGTTTGTGTGGGGTGAAGAATGCCAAAGAAGTTTTGAAGAATTGAAGAATTGAAGAAAAAGTTAACGTCAGCCCCAGTGTTAACTGTTCCGTATGGTGGTGAAGGTTTTGTGATTTACACCGATGCTTCACATCAGGGTATGGGATGTGTTTTGATGCAAATAGAAAGGTAATTGCATATGCTTCGAGACAATTGAAGAATCATGAATTGAATTATCTTCCACATGACTTGGAGTTTGCTGCTATTGTTTTTGCTTTGAAATTGTGGAGGTATTATCTGTATGGTGAGATTTGTGAAATATTCATTGATCATCATAGTTTGAAGTATTTGTTTACACAGAAGGATTTAAATTTGAGACCAAGGCGTTGGATGGAGTTAATCAAAGATTATGATTGTAATATTCACCATTATCCTGGAAAAGCTAATGTAGTAGTAGATGCTTTAAGTAGGAAGTCTTTAAGGAAACTATCTTGTGTACAGTGTGCAGGGGTGGCAAATATTATGGAGTTGAGACTGATGGGAGTTGAATTGACAATTACTAATAAAGGAGCATTGTTTGCACATGTTACGGTGAGACCTTTGTTGTTTGATCGAATTAAGGAGTTGTAAAGTCATGATGTATTCTTGGATAAGAATAGAAACGAAGCTCAAGAAGGTATGCAAACTGAATTTACAGTTAGGGATGATGGGTCTTTGTATTTTAAAAATCGAATTTGTGTTCCAAATGAAGTTTCTTTGAAGAAAGATATTTTAAATGAAGCCCACAATTCTATATATGCTATGCATCTAGGAAGTACTAAAATGTACAGGGCTCTGAAGGAATACTACTGGTGGAATAATATGAAGCGTGAAATTGTAGAATTTGTAGCAAAGTGCTAAGTATGTCAACAAGTGAAAGCTGAACATCAGAAACCAGTGGGGTTGTTGCAGCCGTTACCAGTTCCATAATGGAAATGGGAGCATGTAACAATGGATTTTGTGACAGGACTTCTATGATAAAAAAGGGGGCTTGACTCCATTTGGGTGATAGTTGATAGATTGACGAAATTAGCTCATTTTTTGGCAGTGAAAACTACTTATTTTACCAAGGAGTATGCTCATTTGTATGTTGATGAGATCATATGTTTGCATGGGGCTCCAGTTTCTATTGTTTGTGATAGGGATCCGAAGTTCACTTTTAGATTTTGGTGTAGTTTGCATGAAGCCATGAAAACTTCTTTGAAGTTCAGTACAGCTTTTCACCCACAGACAGATGGGCAGTCAGAACGAACTATTCAGATTTTGGAAGATATGTTAAGAGCTTGTGTGCTGGATTTCAACGGTAGTTGGGATGATTATTTACCGTTGATTGAATTTGCTTATAATAATGGTTATCAGTCTACTATTAGGATAACACCTATGAAGCATTGTATGGGAGGAAATGTAAAACTCCATTGTGTTGGGGTGAAGTGGGTGAAAGAAAGTTATTGGGTCCAGAATTGATTGAACTTACAACAGAAAAGTGAAGGTAATTCAGCAGCATATGAAAGTAGTACATGATAGACAGAAAAATTATATGGATGTGCGAAAAAGAAGGGATTTAGAGTTTGAAGTTGGTGATTTTGTTTTTCTTCGTATTTCTCTTTAGAAGGGTATTATGAGGTTTGGAAAGAAGGGTAAATTAAGTCCCAAGTACATTGGACCGTATAAAATTCTGGAACGGATAGGAACAGTAGCGTATCGGTTGGAATTACCCGAAGAATTATTAAGATTACATGATGTTTTCCATATGTCTATGCTTTAGAAGTATATATCAGATCCATCTCATGTTTTAGTTGCGGAATCGATAGAGTTGAAGGAAGATTTGACTTATGTAGAGGAACTAGTACAGATTTTGTATCGCTGAAAGTAAGTGCTACGGAATAAAACAATATCACTGGTAATGGTATTGTGGAGAAGTCACATAATTGAAGAAGCGACTTGGGAAAGCGAGGAAACTTTGAGAATGCGATATCCTCATTTGTTCGGTATGCTTCATGCATTTTAATTTTGAGGACGAAATTAATTAAAGGGGGGAAGAATTGTAATATCTCGATACAAAAATTAATTTGGTTAGCATAATTTAATTTTAATTTGTTATGATTTATATATGAATATTTATTTTGTGAATTTTACATTTTGTATCAATCTTACTAATTACAGCCCAATTGGAAATAATATTAATAATATAACTGATGGAAGTGGAAGGAGTAATACATTTGTGTTGGTGGAATACGATGAAATGGGTATGTACCGAAGTTGTGTGTGAGTGTGTTTGATACCAGGTGGTGTGTGTGTGTGTGGTGATTGTAAGTGTAAATGGGTGTGCCCATAAGGTAATAAATTTATATATATAACTACACAGTATATATTATCACATGAAGATATATGTGGAGGTTTTCACACTTCTCTTCGCTGGTGCTTGAAGTTTCTAGATAGATATTATTTATGTTATTAAGTGGTTTAAAGGTTTGAAGAAAACCTTGTGGTTTGACTAGTATATACACAAGGTTTGAAGAAAAGCTTTACTCCACAAGGTTTGATGAAAACCTTGTGGAGTAAAGCTTCAAGCTTAGTAAAAGACAAATTTTTGCCAGCACAAGACAACATGCACTTGGACCTTTGAACACGTGGGTATATGTGTGGCAGCATATGTGTAGTGTGTTTGCTTAGCTTTTATTTTTATAAAAGTAAGCTTCTAATAGAAGCTATGTTAACCGACTGCACACAAGAGGGTAGTATATATGTTTAAAAGTCTTGTTCATTGCGGATATAGTTATGGACACACTAACAGACCGAAAATAGTGCTCGTTTGAGAAGAAGCAAAAAGGGGAAAATAAAAGAAGAGGAAAAAGGAAATGAATTCTTTTTCGAATTCTTGTTGACCAGTACCATAGGTAAAGAATTTCATATTTTTTTATTATTTTCCAAATGAGTTGTGTGATAGTATAACTTGATACAACTCTTGCATGTTTGTAGTTACTTTGCTGAAATTTAAGTTATATACTGGTGAATGGGATTTTAATTACTGTGAGTATAAATGGTAGGATTTATTACGAAGGCCCTAATTATTATTTTAATTCTCTTTGGAATAAGTATAACATGGTTATGGGTGTTGTGTAGATTGCATCTATATATTTATTTATTTTACCTAACTCAAGTATGAATTTATTTATGGTTAATTAGATGGAATGGTGAAGTTTGAGATTTCGTATAAAGAGCTGTGATTACAATTTTATTTATAATTGTTGGGATTGTTATAAAAGTGATGATTATTATTTAATTTTATGTAGAAATAAATATAACTTGGTTATAATGTTGTATAGGCAAGGAGAAGGATACATAAAATACAACCATACGGAAGGATAATTAAATAAATTGAAAAGTAGCTAAGGTGAGTGTACTTACTGGAAGCTTATAGTTGGATGTGTTTAATTTAAGTATTGAAGCGGTTTATGTGAAATGAAGATGAATATATATAAATTGATTATATTATAGAAGGTTCATACTCTGGCCTGGAAGGAGAGTAATATAGTATTTAAGGTCCATACTCTGGCCTGGAAAGAGAGTAATATATTATATAATGTCCATACTCTAGCCTAGAAAGAGAGTACTATATTAAATAAGGGTCATACTCTGGCCCAGAAGTAGAGTACTATATCTAAATAAGGTCCATATTCTGACCAAGAAGGAGAATATTATACTATATAAGTTCCATACTCTGGCCTAGAAGGAGAGTACTATATCTTAAATGCCTGTAAAGCTGGAAGTTATATGTTATGAAGTTTAATTTATGTTATCAGATAATATTTGTTTATATTACTCTGATGTAGTAGTGTTGCATTCACTGGGCTTTAATCTCACTCCTTCTATATCTATATTTTTCAAGTATCAGGTTGGGTTGCTACTATCATGTCTATAGTCTTGGGTGTGAAAAGGGAAAAGAACAATGAAATGTGTTTTATATAAAATGTAAATATTGTAGTAGAATTTAATATTGTGACTTGTAGTTAATTGTTTAGGTTTCTTAGAGCGTGCAAGGTGGATTTATAGTTTATCTTTAATTGTAAACTTTTAAGCAGGCACTCTGATATATGATGACGTCATGTATGTATGAGGTTAATGTAGATGGTTAGATACATTCCAATTTTTTCATTTATTTAATATTGTTTATTGGGATGGGCTGTGTTATTTATTGTTGATAAGTCATCCGTTGTGACTGATTTACTGCTTGCCGATAATCGGTTGTTGGAACTTGCCGATAATTGGCAGTCGGTAACTAACACTATTCTGGCAAACTTTGCTGCCAATTTTCTAATAAAATTTCCCGCCAAGATTGACAAGACTGGCCAATTTCGGTACTGGTTATCGGCAGCCTTTTATGTAACAGAGGTTATGATATCGGGGTGACCTACTGATTTACCACTTGGTAATGATAAGGTTTCCTGTACATAGGCTAAGCCCGTTTACGCCCTTGAGCTTCTTCGACCTGGATAAGCTGAGTTATCAATTCTTTAATCTCCTGATTAATCTCCCCCATTTCTTGTTGTTCTCTCTGAGGAGGAATCGACATAATTGGTGGGCGTTGTAGCATAACCTTTGCTGATTTTACATTTAGCTTAATCGGCATCAATGGTATTTCTGTTATTATCGACAAATTGCCGATGGGTGACCTACTGATTTAAGAGTTGTGTTCGGCAGGACAATTCCTGCTGTAGTTATTTGTAGCCCTTGAGAAGTATTTATCAACGGTGAAGAAACACGTTAAAAAATTGATTCATGAGCTGCCGAGATTTCGGCTTGATCATAGCGACTTTGGATAGCTGATGTTTGGGCAAGTACCTCCTGTTTAAATTCTCCTATTATGAGATTTATTTGGCATCTTAGTTCTCCCATATGCTGATTTATCAACTGCAGATAATCGCCTGCTGGTGACTGGTTTGCGACTTGCTGATAATCAGCTGCTGGTCGCTGATATCTTTCAGGCCAACCATATGACTAATTGGCCATCGGCTGCCCCTCGAGTACTGGAGATTGTGATAAGGAGGTGACATGCTTATTTACCACTTGCCGATAATCAACTGTTGGCGTCTACTAATAATCAGCAACTGGTTGTTGATAATTGACTACTGGAACATGCCGATAATTAACTGTTGGTGTCTGCCGATAATCGACTGTTGGAACATACCGATAATCGGCTGCTGTTAGCGTATGCCGAGAATTGAATATTGGAACATGCCGATAATCGGTGACTTGTTGCTTATAATCTATAACAGGCTGCTGATAAATGTCTAGCCGACCATGTGGCTGATTAGAATATTGGTACATCGGTTGACGAACTGATTGCATATTTTTACTATAAATCACTCACCTAGTGGGGTCCCACCGGGCGTGCTAAGAATATTGACGCTTAAATCGGCTCCTAAGATCCGATTTGGAATTGATATGTTACGGGCGTGTCAGAACCAATTATATGTTTCAAGTGTGAGTTGTCAACTGGAGTCTCTTTGAGAATATTGACTATTAGGCGATACGAGGAGAACGAGAGCAAGTATAACTCCTTTTTGAGTTCTAATTGCCTTAATTAAAAGGAATTTATCAGTGAATAATATATAGTAAAAATTGGGGAATAGAAAGGGAAGAGAAATAGATATAGAAAATGATAGGGAGAAGAGATAGGGAGAGAGAGATATAGGGAGAGAAATAGAACGAGACTGAAATAGAATGGGAGAGAGAGATAGAGATAGCAAGGATGCTATTTGGGGAAAGTGCTTGAGAAAGCAACAATAATAAGAAAATGATTCTAAGGTGCTGGACCTCTATCTCAACATACCTCCTTGATTATTTATAGAATAAAATGTTAACAAACTCATATGCATAAGCATTCTAAATACATCAAACTCTATCAAATAACTAATTACTAATTTCAAATAAAATCTAATACTATTGATAGCCCAACTAACTATATGTTTAAAATAAACTAATCCTAAAGATAACATAAATATTTAACTTACATTAACTAACAAATAAATACTAAATTATAATCCCTATCCATTAAATAATTCAAATGCTTCAATATCCTTTGCCTCTGAATGTAGATTCTGTAACCTTTTCCACGTGTCAATTTGTACCAAGGGTGTCAACAGTTATTTGTCTTTATATCGTTTTATGCAACAATTATGTTACGTTATTATTTCATGATACATTGTACTCTATGTTAGTAGTTACGGAATATGCTTACCAACAAACACAATGTTTTTCTTGATCATAAAAAATAGTAAACTTATTTTGATCGGGTACTACTCTTTGTTGACAGAGAGACTATTTTTTTTAGTACCGAAATATTAAATGCTTAATACAAAATGAGTGTACCTGTGATGGCCCAAGTTTTACAAATCCGATGCCTCAATGATGATTTGAAAGTTAACACGATAGTGGATCCGAAATACGGAAGCGAAACAAAGGAAATAAGGTCTCTAGAGATGTACGTCATCCCTAAGACACCAAAGTGACTTTCCATGAAACCATGGAACCCAAAAGAAAACAAAAGCGGAAGCAAAGTTTCAAAAATGGACAAAGTGAATCCCAAGGGTAAAAAGGTCTTTTTATATAGAAATGGTTACCATTGTGCACACTATTGGAAAGACAACAAAAAATTAATAAAGTTAAACTCAAGAATCACCTGATTCAGAGTCCGGAGACAAGATATGGAACCTCGAAATTTGAAACAAAACTAAAATTAAAAATGGGCCCAGGGGCATTGGCGATCGATCGTGGTTGATCGCAGAATCCATGATGGATTCAACCGAGACCAAAATCCAAAGTTTTGAAAATGAGAAGTGCCAATGCGATCTATCGCCACCTCTGCGATTGATCGCCGAAAACTAGGGGTGGCAAATTACGACACGACATGACAATACGACAAGAACACGACACGAGTTAAAAGGGTTTGGGTTTAGCATAAACGGGTTTGGGTTATAAAAGGGTCGACATGATTAACCTATTTACTTAACTGTGTCGGGTTAGGGTTGAAGAGTTCAACCCGTGTAACCCGTTTATGACCCATTTAACTCAACATGTTATAATCATGAATATGACCTATGTAATATGTTACTTGTTTAAACCCAATTACTATGAATAGTTAAATCATTTTAACATAAACCTTGTCTATGCCTTATAATTTTTCTTTTTATTTTGAATATTTAGGTTAATTATGACAATTTTTTTTTTATTATTTAGTATTTAATTAAATATTAAATGTCTTATTTTAATAAACAGGTCATTAAACGGGTTAACACGTTTACCTGTTTAATAAACAGATTGAGTTAGTGTTGAGGATTCTTGACACGATTATTAAATGGGATGGGTTTGAGTTTACCTATTTAGTATAATACCCTTACATCGACACGACACAAAAATGACCCACGAACATGAATTGCCACCCTTACCAAAAATAATGAAGGATCGAAGGGGCCTGCGAAGGATTAAAAATGGCTCTGCAATGGATCGCAGATTAGAAGGTTGCACCAGAAATTTTTGGAAAACGTGAGTTTCTCGATACTAAAACAGATTTTTTTTTTGGGAAAAAGTTTGTGAAGCAACCCCCCCCCCCCCCCCCCCAAAAAAATGTCATTTGATGAGTGTTGAAAAGTATACTTTTAAACCCCTTAAGCTTGAGTATTCTAGGACCTTTATCTATCTTATTTACCCGTTTAAGTACTTATTTGTTTTTTTTGTCTATTTCAGGTCAATAATGTTAAAATGGGCTAAAAATGGTTTCTTAAGGCCCTTTTGGAGTCAAACTAAGCCTTGGTGATGATCCGAAGCAAAAGGAGGCTGATCCGGAGCAAAAATAGGCTAATCCTGAAAAGCTGCTAAGTGAGATCGATCGCAAAAAAAGTGAGATTGATCGCAGAAAAGTTGGATAGATTGAACAAGTTGGATGGATCGAACTTAAAAGTTGGATCGATCGAACATTGCTGGCAATGAGCTGTCTTATTCCGTGCGCGCCCAAAAGTCCACCTATCACATAGTACGGGATTAGATATTTTTGGGGCTATATTCTTGACTTAGTGAATAAGAAAAGGACCTTCTATATAAAGGGAAGAAACCCATTTGTAAAGGAGCTTTTTATTATTTTATTTTTTACATTGTATTTTTTATCTTTCTCTCTAGCAAAGTTAGAGATTAGGGTTAGAAGAAAAGAGTGAAGTGGAGGCACATCTCAAGATCCATCTCTAGACCACACACTCTCTCTCTCCATCTCTAGAGCTTCAAAGAAGAAGAAGACGAAGAAAATGGAGCCATATTTGGAGCTTGATTCCATGACCACATCTTCCTCCTCCATGATTGGCTAGATCTATACTTAGGGCTTGGATGAGCCTTAAGTCTTGTGTAATCTAAACCCTTGTATTTCTATTTTTGGGGATTTATATATATATTGTTGTGATTATTGTTCTAACCTTGTGAATTTAATGAATCTTGGTATATTTCTATGATTTCTATGGTTTAATTCTTCCTATTAATTCTCTAGTTCATGTCTATGTGTGATTAAATTATTAATTATTTCTTACATGATTCATATGGATTAATTGTTTCTATTGATTCTCTATTTGATCACATGTTATCTTATGTGTGATTATTTGGGAATTGATCTCTATACTAGATTCTCTATGTTGGATGCATGTCTATGTGTGATTAATTAAGGATTTAGTGATGGCTAAGCATGGGTTTCATTGAATGGGTTTGTCAATTAATTAGATGGTTTATACTTATGCTTGATGGGTTGTTCTACAATTTAATTCATGCTTGTAGGTAGGTAGACAATCTATGATTGCTTAGATATTCCATGGCTTATTATTGCAAATTCCATGATTCTCTAGATTGATGTGTGCTACAATTGTTGCTACCTAGATGGGTCATGCTTAAACTAGATGGGCTGTGCTACAATTAGTTTAGGTAAGATAATTCATGCTTAAATTAGATGGTCCATGCTTAATATTGTAATTAGTAGTCGCATTTTGTTCACAACAATGTATTCCCCATTAATGGAAAGCAAGTGGTTAATTACATGAGCTTAGTGGTGATTCCAACACCCTAAGTCCTCTCTTCATATCTCTTAAATCCCTATCTCTACTTAGTTTATTTTAATTGTATTTTCATTAATTGAAGTAGTTTAATCATTTTATTAAATCTCTTTTGCAATCTTTTGATACGCTAGTGTCGAAGTTAAATTCCAACACGTATAATCTCTTGGGACGATCCCTTCTCACTCATACTACATAGTATAGGTGTTAAGTGGTTTATAAATTTAAAGTATGATGCCCACTTGACACTAATTTCCAAACTCAAAGTGTTGTGTATTATTTTGTGCACACGCTTGGGTCGCATCTTAATTTTGGCACCGTTGCTGGGGATTGACGGTTTTGTTGGAATTAAACTAGACAATAGTGTTAATTCGATTGCTTCTATTTTTATTTTATTTTTTCATTGTATATTCTTTTCTCTTGTTCTCATTATTATTTGTTCAATTATGTACTTGACTACAAGGAAGGCAAACTTTGGAACTTGAAGCACTAATTGGAGGTTAAAACTAATATTAAAATTTGGAGTTGAAGTGCTAAAGGACCATTGTGAGCAATTCTTGAAACTCTTGTATTTTAATTGTTTTACTTCTTTGCATGCTTGTGATAGCCTTTGTTGAGGCTTATTTCATTGCTAAATTTTAAATCCAAGCATAGGCCCTTGTTGAGGCCATTATTTGTTGCATTTGGAAGGAGGCTAATCCGGAGCAAAAATAGGCTAATCCTGAAAAGCTGCTAAGTGAGATCGATCGCAGAAAAAGTGAGATTAATCGCAGAAAAGTTGGATAGATTGAACAAGTTGGATGGATCGAACTTAAAAGTTGGATCGATCGAACATTGCTGGCAATGAGCTGTCTTATTCCGTGCGCGCCCAAAAGTCTACCTATCACATAGTACGGGATTAGATATTTTTGGGGCTATATTCTTGACTTAGTGACTAAGAAAAGGACCTTCTATATAAAGGGAAGAAACCCATTTGTAAAGGAGCTTTTTATTATTTTATTTTTTACATTGTATTTTTTATCTCTCTCTTTAGCAAAGTTAGAGATTAGGGTTAGAAGAAAAGAGGGAAGTGGAGGCACATCTCAAGATCCATCTCTAGACCACACACTCTCTCTCTCCATCTCTAGAGCTTCAAAGAAGAAGAAGACGAAGAAAATGGAGCCATATTTGGAGCTTGATTCCATGACCACATCTTCCTCCTCCATGATTGGCTAGATTTATACTTAGGGCTTGGATGAGCCTCAAGTCTTGTGTAATCTAAACCCTTGTATTTCTATTTTTGGGGATTTATATATATTGTTGTGATTAGTGTTCTAACCTTGTGAATTTAATGAATCTTAGTATATTTCTATGATTTCTATGGTTTAATTCTTCCTATTAATTCTCTAGTTTATTTACATGTCTATGTGTGATTAAATTATTAATTATTTCTTACATGATTCATATGGATTAATTGTTTCTATTGATTCTCTATTTGATCACTTGTTGTCTTATGTGTGATTATTTGGGAATTGATCTCTACACTAGATTCTCTATGGTTGAATGCATGTCTATGTGTGATTAATTAAGGATTTAGTGATGGCTAAGCATGTGTTGTTATTGAATGGGTTTGTCAATTAATTAGATGGTTTATACTTATGCTTGATGGGTTGTTCTACACTAATTTCCAAACTCAAAGTGTTGTGCATTATTTTGTGTACACGCTCGGGTCGCATCTTAATTTTGGCACCGTTGCTGGGGATTGACGTTTTTGTTGGAATTAAACTGGACAATAGTGTTCATTCGATTGCTTCTATTTTTATTTTATTTTTTAATTGTATATTCTTTTCTCTTGTTCTCATTATTATTTGTTCAATTAGGTACTTGACTACAAGGAAGGCAAACTTTGGAACTTGAAGCACTAATTGGAGGTTGAAGCTAATATTAAAATTTGGAGTTGAAGTGCTAAAGGACCGTTGTGAGCAATTCTTGAAACTCTTGTATTTTTATTGTTTTACTTCTTTGCATGCTTGTGATAGCCTTTGTTGAGGCTTATTTCATTTCTAAATTTTAAATCCAAGCATAGGCCCTTGTTGAGGCTATTATTTGTTGCATTTGGATTTTAATTGTGAATGGAGGAATTGTTTGATCCAAGTTTTGGGGGGGGGGGGGAATTATATCCCTTCACCTTATGCTCCTCCATCATATTTTAATCCTTATGAGATTAAGTCCAATTCATTTTATGCATCATCTTATTATGGACTTGATCGCTCATTTAATCCTTCTTGTGACTATTACCCTCCCCCACCATTTTATGATGACCCAACTCCACCACCTTCTAGGTATTCACCCAGATTTGAAGAAAAAGTGTTAGCTTTGCTTGATGTGCATATTTCACAAGCTCCACTTATTAATTCTCATTCTCAAACTTTAGCCAAGTTAAAAGCTCAAGTTGAGCAAATTGCAAATACTCTTTCTCGTCAAGAGGAGGAGGAAGAGGCAAATGAAAAAATGGCAAGAACTTTAATGTATATAGATGAGGATGATGAAAGTGAAGAGGAAAATGAAACAAGTGAGCTAATGCCTAGCACTCTATCTTGTATAGAGGAGGAAGTGGCAAGTGAGTTAGTAGCTAATCCAATAGAGCATAACATGATTAATGAGGACTTTCCTTGTTTTGATTATGATTTTATTTATGACATGGCTACTTTAGAGAGTGAGGAGATGTTGACCACACTTGAGGTAGGAGAGTATGAGGAGGAACTCATTTAAGAGGGCCTTCCTTCTATTATCTCTAATGACCTTTTTGAGACTTGTCTTTTTAAAATGTATAAAAATTGTAGTTTTGACTTTAAAAGCTCAAAAAATGAAGTGAACTCTCTAATGGACTTCTTAGCTTACTTGGAAGGTGAGGAGATGGTGATTTTTGAGGAGGAGAAAAAGGATGAAGAGAAGATGTTCCTTGATATTCCAAATGAGTCTTTGAAAGACATTGACTTGTCAATTCACAAAGGAAGTGATTCTTTGAATACACTTCAAAAGCACAAAATTGAGGCAAGCCTAACCGTGATTGATTTTGTTTTCAAGACCATGGATGACAAGAACAATATCATCTCTTTCATATCTTTTCAAGTCATTCTTTTGGAGGATGATTTCATTGTCATAAGTGGAACATTAAATGAGAAAAGTGAAAAGAGGATCAATAAGGATGTTTCATATCCGATTTTTGATTCTTTTGATTAGTGAGTTGGTCCAACGTCTTGCTAGAGACATTAAACACTAGTATTCATAGAGTTTCACGACTCTATTCCTTCCTCATTTCTTTTTGTTTTTCATTTCTTGCGAAGCCTAGATATTTGTTTTGGGTTCATATGCATGTCAAGGAACTGTGATAAGGATTGCATGCACTTTTATGTCATAATTGAGCATTTGGCACAAGTTCAATCGATCTCAAATTGGAGTTCGATCGATCGAACTGTGGATTGCACTCAACATTTAGAAAATTTTTCGACCTGCATTCACCTGCATCCAAATCACCTCTCTGTCCAATCGATCAAAATTCATTCCTAGATCGATCTGAAGTCTTCGATCGATCCAATTTCAAAATTCGATCGATCTTGAGTTCCCACACTTAGAATTTTTTTTTGAGCCTGCATCAACCTGTATATTTGAGCTCTCTGTTTAATCGATCGAAAACATTCCTAGATCGATCTGAAGTTCTTCGATCGATCCAACTTCATCATTGGATCGATCTTGAGTTCCAACACTTAGAAAAATTCCTGAACCCAAAAACCTGCATATTTCACCTTTCTGTCAGATTGATCGAGCATTTTGTCAAATCGATCGAACATGTCTGCAAGTTTTGAAAATTTATTTTTACTTTTACTTTTATTTTTATTTTTGCTTATATTTAAAAAATCCCAAAAATATTTCTTTTATTTTATTTAGTTTATTTTATTTTATTTTTCAAAAAAAAAAAAAAATTAAAAAAAAAAACTCCAAAAATATTTTCTTTTCTTTATTTTGTTTTATCTGTCAAAAATTCAAAAATATTTTCAATTTTTAATTTTTAATTTAAAAAAATAATAAAAAAAGATAGTTTTTCAAAGTAGCATTCTGTCTTGTTAGAGACATTAAACTTAACACCCATTTTGCATATTTCTTGCATTTTTCGTTTTTTTCTTTGCATGTTTTCACATAAAAATAATAATAAAAAAAATTTGCATCCCTTATTTCCTTGCATTTTCATTCCTTGCATGTTTATTTGTTTTATTTTTGTGCGTGTGTACATACTTGTTATGTCATATGAAATATATATATATATATATATATATATATATATATATATATATATATATATATATGAAAAACAAAAAGTAAGAAAATTTTGTATATACTTGCATTGTACATATTGTTTTTCATTTCTTACATTGTATATATTCTTTCATTGCATTTTGTTTTCTTTTTTTTTTTTACTTTTGCATTTTGTTCTTACATTTTATTCTTTGTTTTTCTTGCATTTTGTATATACTTGCTTTCATAAAAAGAAAATATAAAAAATTTCACCATTGTGCCCTTATGTGTAGTCATGCATACCTTATGATTTATATTAGGGCTTGATCTCATATCTCCATTTTATCTTGTGCTATATTGCCTTAGAATACTTGATTTACTTATCTTCTCCCATTTAATATTTGATGTGAGTTTGCTAGTGTGGTTATTCAAGTAGGTTGTTGATTCTAAATTTGGGGGAGACCTCTTTCGAATTGGATCATAGCCGGGCTTCATATTTTCACCACTATGGTATACTCTTTCCATCTTTTCCATTGTTCTCATTGCACATTGAGGACAATGTGCAGTTTAAGTTTGGGGGTAAAGTGTCTTTGTTGCATTCTACTTAAAGTTGAACTTTAAATGCATGATTGAGATTTAAGATCGATGATTGCGATGATTTTGATCTTTTGAGGACTATATTGCTTACAATTTAAAAATTGCATGACTTGAGAGTCCAATACTCCTTGTATACCTTGTGAAAGCCATTTAGGAGTAAATTTTTTGAAAGATTGATATCTTGCTTGCATTTGTGATCCACATCATCTTGATTTTGTGATTGTTTTGAGATTCACTTTGGGATTGTACATTAGCATAGGCGCACACTAGCATTCATTTGTGGGGTACATGCTTTGTTGATTATTGAATTGATTATATCCCAATTGGGCTAGTAGTGCATTGAAAGCTTTCATTCTTGATAAAGGTGGATAACAACCCTTTTTCACCAAGTAGCCGGGATTCTAGCCTCATCAAGCACTGAACTTCTCGTGCCGAAAGGTGGAGGGCCCAAACTCTAGGTTAATAATTGAACTTGCTTACAAAAAAAAAAAAAAAAAAAAAGTTAATAAAAAGTGAGGACTTCTCCCAAAAGGTAAGAAGTGGGAAATAATTATATGGAGGTTGTTTTGATTTGTAACCTAGTTGATTTGAACTTGTAAGTCCGTAGGGGTGTTTGAACGCCTAATGACCTAAAGCCGTCTGGTTTGGGAATCATTGACCTAACGCTCGACCTCATGAATCACTAGAAAGCTTAATAGATCAACACATTGTATCATGCTTCCATCTTTGATCCTTTTTTTTTTTTTTTTATAAAAAAAAAAAAAAAATCGAGTGAAAAGAATAAGTGCACCTAGAGGAATAAGCTTTAATAAAAGGTCCATTTTTTGTCTTGATGATCGGTACTAGATTTGTGTGCTAGTTTGAGGGTAAGGATGTGATTAATTCTTTAGTTGGCTTAGATAGCAACATATTTGATGCCGATCCACTCAAAAGGATTCTAGAGTTATTTTGATTTGCATGATCATTTTCTTGATATGTGGAGGACCATTTTTGCTTGCTTGATGTTGAGATTTTGGGAGATTGCTTGGAAATGGTTGAAAAATTATATACTTGAGGTAGTTTTCTCCCAATGCTTGTTTGTAATATTGGTAAAGAATGAGCTTAATATTTGTGGATATCATTTCTGGAAACCCTCACGGGACTTCACTCGTCCACTAGGGGTAACCTAGGGGTTTAAAAGGCTTGTTGCATCTGCTAAGTGCAATCATGTTCCCTACGAAAGTGGCGCTATCATTTCATTGCTTTCTAGTTATAGTTGTTTAGTTGTTCATTTCATTTCGTTACTTCATAGTTCATTGCTAGGGACTAGCAATATTTATGTTTGGGGGTGTGATGAGCGCTGAAAAGTACATTTTTAAACCCCTTAAGCTTGAGTATTCTAGGATCTTTATCTATCTTATTTACCCGTTTTAGTACTTATTTGTGTTTTTGTCTATTTCAGGTCAATAGTGTTAAAATGGGCTAAAAATGGTTTCTTAAGGCCTTTTTGGAGTCAAACTAAGTCTTAGTGATGATCCGGAGCAAAAGGAGGCTGATCCAGAGCAAAAATAGGCTGATCCTAAAAAGCTGCGAAGTGAGATCGATTGCAGAAAAAGTGAGATTGATCGAACAAGTTGGATCGATCGAACTTAAAAGTTGGATCGATCGAATATTGCTGGCAGTGAGCTGTCTTATTCCGTGCGTGCCCAAAAGTCCACCTATCACATAGTATGGGATTAGATATTTTTGGGGCTATATTCCTAAGTTAGTGACTAAGAAAAGGACCTTCTATATAAAGGGACGAAACCCATTTGTAAATGAGCTTTTTATCATTTTATTTTTTACATTGTATTTTTTATTTCTCTCTCTAGCAAAGTTAGAGATTAGGGTTAGAAGAAAAGAGGGAAGTGGAGGCACATCTCAAGATCCATCTCTAGACCACTCTCTCTCTCTCTCCATCTCTAGAGCTTTAAAGAAGAAGAAGATGGAGCCATATTTGGAGCTTGATTCCATGACCACATCTTCCTCCTCCATGATTGGCTAGATCTATACTTAGATCTTGGATGACCCTAAGTCTTATGTAATCTAAACCCTTGTATTTCTATTTTTGGGGATTCATAAATATTGTTATGATTAGTGTTCTAGCCTTGTGAATTTAATGAATCTTGGTATATTTCTATGATTTCTATGATTTAATTCTTCCTATTAATTCTCTAGTTTATTTACATGTCTATGTGTGATTAAATTAGGAATTATTTCTTGCATGATTTATATGGATTAATTCTTTCTATTGATTCTCTATTTGATCACATGTTGTCTTATATGTGATTATTTGGGAATTGATCTCTACACTAGATTCTCTATGTTGGTTGCATGTCTATGTGTGATTAATTAAGGATTTAGTGATGACTAAGCATGGGTTTCATTAAATGGGTTTGTCAATTAATTAGATGGTCTATACTTATGCTTGATGGGTTGTTCTACAATTTAATTCATGCTTGTAGGTAGGTAGACAATCTATGATTGCTTAGATATTCCATGGCTTATTATTGCAAATTCCATGATTCTCTAGATTAATGTGTGCTACAATTGTTGCTACCTAGATGGGTCATGCTTAAACTAGATGGGCTGTGCTACAATTAGTTTAGGTAAGACAATTCATGCTTAAATTAGATGGTCTATGCTTAATATTGCAATTAGTAGTCGCATTTTGTTCACAACAATGTATTCCCCATTAATGGAAAGCAAGTGGTTAATTACATGAGTTTAGTGGTGATTCCAACACCCTAAGTCCTTTCTTCATATCTCTTATATCCCTATCTCTACTTAGTTTATTTTAATTGTATTTTCATTAATTGAAGTAGTTTAATCATTTCATCAAATCTCTTTTGCAATCTTTTGATATGCTAGCGTCGAAGTTAAATTCCAACACATATAATCTCTTGGGACGATCCCTTCTCACTCATACTACATAGTATAGGTATTAAGCGGTTTATAAATTTAAAGTATGATGCCCACTTGACACTAATTTCCAAACTCAAAGTGTTGTGTATTATTTTGTGCACACGCTCTCGTCACATCATCATTTTCATAATGACCATGGTTAAGCCAAGTCTTATTTTTCAAATGAAATGTCCAAAATGCCCTTATGCGCAAACTTTGCAAAAAAATGAAAATGCTTGAATTGAAAAGTACCCATTGCATACAAATATGATGTTTGGCCTTTGTACGACGTGAGAAAGGATGGAGGTGTTGGGTCGAACTGACTAAACGGAGGGAACTGACCACTCGCCAGCGAACCACCATCATTGAAAGTCGCATCTGTACCAATAAAACACCACCTAGAGTAGAAAACAACAGAAAACCTATGCACCATCCTCACAGATTCTTCCGGCAATAACCAGCCACGACCCATAGTCGATGGCGGCCAGATGAGAGGCAGCGCTGATCAGATCAAGAAAGATGAGTAGCAAACATGCTACAAGAGCACGTCCAACCTTTGATGAACAGAGCACCTCTATTAAGAAAGGAAACGCAAAACTCTATTGAACAAAGAAGGGAAGGATCAGTGACACTTCTCTCTCTACTATTGGTTCTTCGAATATGAGAGTGTGTGTGTAAATCACAATTCATATTCATACTATTCTTTCCCATTCTTGTAATGACCCGGTCATTTCCTTCCTTTCCTTTTTCCTCAGAATTTTACGGATGAATTTTTTTTCGTTGAAATTTCTTTTTTCTGAGTTCAGTTTCTCGTCGCTTAGTGTCATCTCGAGTGCTCGGAAATGGTTTCTGAGACTCTTTCCTTTGGATTGACAACTTCCTTTGAGGACCGAGTCATTTCCACAATTTTTGTTTTTCGACACTACTCACTTTTTTGTCCTTATTCATATTTCGTCCTTTTCCCCGTTTGTCACTTTGTTGGCGTAACCTCACTCTTTGAGTTCGGAGTTCATTTTTAACTTCACGTATCTTCATTCTAAGTGGTTTCCACGAAATACGTATCTTTACTTTTGCAAGAAAGTATTCTGGTTGCTCCCGGTGTCCGTAGGGGCATGGATGCAAAGTTCTTTGGAATTATTCTCTTTTCTTGGGGTGTTTTTTATAAATATCTTTTAAAGATATTTTATTTCAGGGGTTTTTAAGAAAATATTTTTGGAAGATATTTTCATTCTGGGTCATTAGTGCAGTTTTCACTTTTTGGAGGGGCCATTATGCAATTAATGAAAGTTATTACAAAAATGGCTCATTGTGAGTCTGGATCCTCGTACAGGATTCATTTTCACTTTTCGTCGAGTCATGTACTCATAGAATTCCGTTCTGGTCATTTTTCTCCAGTTTTAGAGTTTCTGACCCTAGTTGCCGCCGAACTTGTTCGGGGCATAACTTTCTGATCAGAACTCAGTTTTTGACGTCGTTTCTTCCGTTATTCTTATTTTCTCATTTTGAATCTTTTTCGTTCATGGAGTTTCATCATTTGCGCGCGTCTGCTCAAATTTCACTTTTCCGGACCAGGTGGGGCTCGTTCGGGGAACTTTTTGAGATTTCTATAAAAGGGGGATGAGATATTTTTTTTTTTCATCTTCCCCACTCTCTTGCACGACCTGAAGCTTCCATGGCAGCCCAAGGGAGGCTGCCACCTTCTCTCTCCTTATTTGAACTTCATTTCTTTGTCAGAACATAATAGGGCCTTTGCGTTTTGTGTTCGTGTTGACTACGCGTTTCTTTCACCCTTATTAGAATCAGTTTTTGGCCAAATTTTGAGTTCGGGTTTGAAGTCAAGTTGTGATTTTGATGGGGCTTCTTGTGGGTTCATGTAGATCGTGTTGTCCCCGACAGAACCCTTCGGTATCGTCTGATTCGGAGCACTTTTTTTTCGGTGGGCTTTTGAGATTTTCATCGCAAATTGAGGTAGGGGATGTTTTGGGGTTATATTAATGTTGTATTGATTGTTATATGAGCATATACAACTTGTGAGCATGCCTTGTTCAAGTTATAGAATTTAATTTAATTATTTTCTTTGTTTAAGATTTAATTTTCATAATGCTAGGCAATTTAGAATTAAATTGTGACATGCTAGAAATTTAAGCCTTGGTATGGTGGTTGATATATATTAAATTGGGATTATTTGAATAAGAATTACAAATTTTATTTAATATTTATCTTTTGTGAAAGTTTAATTCACCTAGTTGTATCAAGCATATAATCAACTTGTAATGTGATATTAAAGTAGGCCTTGGTGAGTTCTTTAACATATATCAAATTGAAGACATTTAGATATGTTTGAAAATCTAGAGAAAATTAATTAATTAGCTTAATTAATTTTATTTTTAAGTGTTGTAGGCACTTAAATTGATTTTGGGTTAATTTGAGTTTATTTGGGATTAATATGAAATCTAGAGACTTTTCATGTTAGGTTTAAAATCCCTTTTAATGTAGTGAAATTAGTTACCTTGTGAGCATATTACTAATTGGATGTAGAATTAGTACTTAGGGCCTCTTAAAATGGTAATTGGACTTAGCATGATATAGAATATTATTGACTTGTAAATCTTGTTTAAATATATCTTGTGTAGGTATATAACTTGTTAGAATATTACAATTGTTTACCTTGAAAGTTTGTTACTAAATTGAAGCTTATTTAGTATTTGTTGCTTATGATGGTAATGTGATTCAATTGTTGTAAAAAATTCTTACTTTGTGTATAATTGCACATTGGAGACTTGACATGTCGTATGCTATTTAGATTTGAATCTTAGGACATGGTTTGTGTGGATTTAACCTTATTTGTGCATGGAAGATGGTTTTATGCATTATTGATTTTGATATAAGTTTAGTATAACTTATTGATTTTAGTATAAGTTTTGAACTTATTGATTATGGGAAGCTTGTAAGGACGTATTTCACGTGATGAGTAAGGTTTGGCTCTAGTACGGAGATAAGAATCTTTTAAGTCATAAGTGCGCACTAGGTAGTACCTTGTGGGTCGTAATTGCCCGGAATAACTTATGTATGTGCGCACTAGGTAGTGCCTTATGGGTCGTAGTTGCCTGGAAACACTTGCTTGGTCTAGTGACCGCATGTCCTAGTCTTTCCACTATTTGATTTCGCATTTAATTTCAAGTTGTTAATCATGGATTACTTGTAACTTGAGAATTAATGCTTGCTTTGGATATTTGAATCTTATTTAGTATACTTGAAACTGTATATTTGTTTTGTGCATTTAGATCTCATATAGTGTATTTGAACTTGTATGCTTGCATTGTGAGTTTAGATTTTATTTAGTATGCTTGTGCCGTGTATACTTGTCTTAGGCGTATCTCTCTTAGCTTAGTATACTTGTGTCAGTATACTTGATTTACGAGATTTTCATATAAAATGCATACTTGTGTAAATATGCTTAGACATTGCATGACTTGTCTTAATGTGGTTTAGTATACTTGGAAATGTATGCTTGTATGTTGTATAACATGTTTAACATTGTTTAGTATACTTGAGCATGTATACTTGTATGCCGTTGTTCATTTTAAATTACATGAGTAGCTTAGGATGCTCCCTGAGTCTCATTTTGATATAGACGTTAGGTGGCATGAGCCTCTTTGACATGTTTCACCTTAAGGTGATATAATTGTAAAATGCTAGGTCGATGCATGTTCATCTCCTACGAGTAGCTTTATGTTACTCACCCACGTAGTGGGGACATTTTTCAGGTACCGGGATCAAGATTCGGGATTCACATCATGCTTGGATGATTTGTAGACTTGAAGTTCTCATTTCTTGTAAATGTTGGCTTGAAATGCCATTTATAGCTTTATATGTCAAAATGTGTAAATTTGATTCTATTTTTGTAATGTGTACATAAGTACACTCCTTATAATGTCTTTGACATGTATGAGATGAGGCCAGAAGCCAATGACATGTATCTTGCTTTCTATGCACTTTCGTTTTCAAGGCTTAATATGAAAATGTTGAAAAATGCTTAGACATTGTATTATAACTTTTGCATCGGGTGTGGGAATCTCATTTTTATTCTTTTGTAGAGTCTCATTAATCATGTTTGAAGTGTGGCCAAGGGCCAAACGATCATTTGAAATCATTTGTCAATTTTGGCTTCCATATTTTCAATTTCAAGTTAATTTTCGCCTTTTTGGCCGTTGGGGGGTCGGATTTTGATTCAGCCATTTTCGGGAGCCGCGAACCATTCCCGCGCGCTCAAAATCACCATTTCCGTTTGCGTACATGATCGTTTCCCGAAAAAACCCTTTCCTTTGTGATTTGAGCTTCCTATGGAACCATTTTTCAATTTTGTTGCATAATCTGTTCTAGGAGCATTATAGACTTTTCACATTAGTTTTATTTTCTTCTTTTGATATGGTCGCTTAGAAAACGTGATTTTAGGGGAGGTTTCTTCTTCGTGTTTTTCCAGAAAACATTGTCTTAGTACCGGAAATCCCTTGTGAAGTTTCAGTTTCTAGTTTCATTTTAACAGCTTTTTAGCTCTTTTGACCAGATTTCTTGGGAGGGCATATTGGCCATTTTGCAGTAAGTTTTTTTTGAATTCTCTTTCGAGTTACATAGAAAACTCAATTTTGAGGGGGGTTTCTCCTTTGTATTTTTGCAAAAAAATTCATCTAGGCCTCCAAATTCAGCCTCTGTTCTGGAATTTTCTGAAAAAAAAACCACACAGCAGCTTTATGGGCTGTTGCCAGCCATGGTGCACACAGCGGGTGTGCGGCGTGCATGGGCGCGCGCATGGGCGTGCGCATGGGGCTGTCATGGCCCCTTGTCGGGCCGCCGCGACGTCAATTCTTCTTTTGGGCTTTTCTCCTTCGTCCGGATTTCGATTGAAGTGAATTTTTTTTTGAACTTGATTAATTTTTCGTTGTCTATCCAACGGTGTGCTCAGTTACACCCGGATATTTCTGGATAATTACCAATTTGCCCTTAAAGCTTTAAGTGTCTGTTTTTCGTCGTCATGCCGTTTCTCCTTCGTCCGGACTCCGAATCATGCGATTCTTGAGTCTATCTTGATTAGTTTTTCGTTGTCCTTCCAGCGGTATGCTCGGTGGTACCCGAATCTACAATTTTCAAAAATGACCATATTGCCCTTGGGGGCCTATTCGGTCTTTTTCTGATCATTCGTTCCCGCATCAGTTCTCATTGAGTTCCACGACCTCATGGAATGTCACTTTGACTTCTTAGAGTCTTACTTTCTATTTTCGCTTTCGCATTCGGATCCGTTATCGGGTCAATCTTCGGTTCATCACAGGACGCACTGGCTTGAAAAACCAGGGCCGTCACAATTCTAAAATACTAGGGCTGCAAGTTGGGTTGGCCCAACCCAGCCCAGTCCCAACCCAACCTCAACCCGAATCGGGTTGGGTTGGGCCAACCCGAATTATATTCAACATGGGTTATGATTATAACTCAGCTCGAATATTTTTTGACGGCTTGGGTCGGGTTGACGGGTTGAAATATTTTTTTTAATTTTTTTGTTTTTGGAAATTTATATATATATATATATATATATATTATATATTTGATTATATTATTATTAAAAACAAATTATATATATATAGTATTTTATTTAGGGCAAATCACTTTATCCTTCCCCAATCGCCTCTCTCTGAACTTGCCTCCCCCCTCTCTCTCTCTCTTTCTCTGCAACAACTGCAAATTACAAAATTTACAAGAATCAGAACTTCAAAGCCCATATATTTCAGTTTCATCTATCTGCAACAATCAAAAGTTCAAAACCCATATCGGTATATAATTTCAGATTGTTCAAAAAATAAAAAACCAAAATTTTCAGTTTCCATCGTCCGCTGTTCCAGATCGGGTTCGCCGTTCGCCGTTGGCAAAGCTTCAACCGCTATCTCTCAACTCTCAACCATTTCAGATCGTTGAAAAAATCAAAATCCAGATCTTTCAGTTTTCATCGCCCGTTGTTCTAGTTTGCCGTTCGCTGATTTGCAAGCTTCAACCGCTGTCTCTTAACTCTCAAGCTTGCCCCCCTCTCTCTCTCTGCAACTGCTACCTTGAATGTATGGGGACGGTACACAGAGAAAGAGAAAGAGAAAGAGAAAGAGAGAGAAAGAAGAGAGAGAAGAGACAACGGAGGAAAAAAAAGAAAAAGAAAATTCTTTTTTTTATTTTTGGATTTTGGGTTGGGTTCGGGTTGAACCCGAACCCAACCTGAATATGTCTGAGTTTTGACAAAATCCAATCCGAACATGAATCCGATTTGTAAACTTAAAGTCCAAATTTCAAATTTTCAGGTTGGGCTGGGTTAGTCCGCCCAAGTTGCAGCCCTATAAAATACACTGTAATACTTTACTATATATATATATATATAAAATAGAAAATACTTCGGCTGTACACTTGATTACAACACAAATCTCCGATGAACGAAGAAGGGCAGGAGCAGTGACACTTGTCTGTCTACTATTGGTTCTTCGAATATGAGGAGTGTGTGTAAATCACAATTCATATTCATACTATTCTTTTCCATTCTAAAATACAGTGTAATACTTTACTATATATATATATATATATATAATAGAGAATACTTTGACTATACACTTGATTACAACACAAATCCCTAGTTTTCAAGGCACTTTTTTGGAGATCTTGTTCGAACGCAAAGTATCTGGGGATACGATGCGTGTCTTCTCTCTCTATTTCTCTCTCTACTAGGTCTTTGAATAAATCCCATCTCGATCTGTGAGTTTTCGATGCAGTGATCCCTTTTTTGAATTACATCTACTTTCTCGGGAAAATCTCTAATTTTCCGTTCGATTTCTCTGGGTTTCTCGTTTTTTTTTTCTTTTCCCAGTGGGTATTGGATTTGCGACGAAGAGCTTGAAATTGAAAATCATGGGTTTGTTTTCAAGCCCTAGGAAGGGTGGTTTCGGTCGTTACCTTTTTGTCATCGGCGTTGTACTCTTGGCCGTCTCTGGCGTTTCAGCTCAGGTATTGCTTAAGTGCTGTGTGTCTAGGTTTTATTTCATTATGCATTGATTGTTTTGAGCTTGAGTTTCAGGAATCTGGGGCTGATACCGACAGGAATGAGTCAAGTGGATTAGATCTATGCCGGCACCCCTGTTTTTGTCTTGTTTAGTTGCTGAGCAAATTGTTGAAAGATGAAATTATATGCTCTGTGTTTTGTCATAGAAACGTTTTATCAGATACGGTTTTTGGCATTTTGAGGTGTTTGGTTGCCTGTAATTGCTTTACAAATTTTTTATTGTAAACCCTTAATCTTTTACTAAGGCTCCCCCGCTTTGGAAGATTAAAGCGAACGGATCTAAGTTCAATTAAAGCGTGAAATTATTAAATTTTAGTTTTAAGTTTTTAATAATCTGTTAAGATGAGCTTATTTAAGTTTAATTATTAAATGAGTTGAACTTAAATTTAAATTTAAGATTAATTTCACTGTCCCCTATCCAAATTTGGTTAAATATCCTATAAAATATCTTTTAAAAATAATTATAACTTACTTTATAAATTTTTATTCTGTTTTTCATTCACACTTTAACTATAAAATAATGTAAATATCTTTAAATTTTGTCAAAACAATTCTTTGACCTAAATAATTGGATTAAAAAATTAAGATATATTTAAAATTTACAAATTATATAGATATACCAGACATATCTCTCTCTTTAAAAAAAAGGAAAAAGAAAAAAAAGGTAAGCATATTTTGAGTTCATTGATTGATAGAACCGACCCACTTTTCATTGTAAAAGGCAAACGTAATGGTAGTAGTAGTGCGCCTCGCTAGGGAGCTTTAGCCAAAAGACCCAGTGGAAAACCCGATCCAATGCATCCAATACGGCATCAACCAAAGATCAGTCCCAATCTCTCTAATATGGATTTGCAACCTTCGCGAATCAAAGATGCGGGATTGGTCATCTTACTGACTATGGGATTCACGTTGATCCTCGCCTTATAGTTTGTTAAAATGAATCCATTTTGTCATTCAAATTCGAATCTTCACTCTAGCCTCCATGATCAGCTTGCCACAGGAATGGAATTCACCACCACAATCACCACCACCATCAACTATGGAGAGGACAGGAACAACCTTTTATATATATATATGATATATCTATAATTATAAATTTGTAGTGTTTTTAGATATATTGTAGTTTTTTTATTTAAATTTTTTAAGGTTAGAGAGCACTTTTGACCAGGTCAAAGGATATTTAGGAATAAAATTGTCTTTTTATATATGTTTAACGGAAGCTAGGACGGAAAAGTGAAAATGAATTTAAGAGATAGTTATTTTCGAAAGAAACTTGAGGGTGGTATTTAACCAAACTTGAAGGGCTTGTTATTTAAAATGTACAAATAAAGGCTTTCAAATCAATCTATTCACCCTGATTCTTTTTTCGAAAGGTCTGTAAGACCGTTGTCAATTATGCCACTTTTTTTCTCCCCTTACGGAAATCCAACAGGTACCTGTTTTACCATTGGACCTCAAATTCATTAAATTTAGTTGGTGGAAATCAAGGTTTTGGAGGGTTTTCTTTTTTTTTTTTTTTTTTTTTTTTTTTTTTTTTTTTTTCTGCAATCCACAAAATAGTTACGAATATTATGTGGCTTGCTTGCTTGGTTTTCTGTTTACTAACATTCTGACAAGAGTTTTTAGTAGATATAATATTAAATGATGAACTTTCCGAAAAAAAAAAAAAATAAATAAATGATGAACTAATGCCACCCTGGCAGCCTAGTGTATCATAACCACATATGGAATGACATAATGTTAGGTTCTTAGTTTGTACCATCTCAAATGAACCCAATGTAAAAAATTCTGCTAAGGCGTTCTCACTTTTTTTACTGGTATCTCTTCCCCGTTATGAATTATTTCTTGAAGATAGCATTTCTGGTCATTTTCTTCCCTTTTTCTCCCCTTAAAATGCATTCCAAACAATGATCAATTTTGTTCTTTTTACTTAAAGAGGTAAAATAATATGTACTGTTCATTTCACTACTAGAAAACATTAAATCATGGAGTGTGAGATTTGAAATGTGTAATCACCCAATATAACAATGTAAACTAAGTTTTAGAACACTCTTCCGTTGGTTTTGTTACCCATATTTTTTCGCACGAGCAAACATTGCATGTTCCCTGTTTCTCACTCCATATTTATGAATGCCATGCATGTGCATCATTAATTTCTTATTTGTTGGGTAAATTTACAACACCTAACTTTGTTGTGCTTTTCTCCTATGGTTTTATGTAAATTTCTGGGACAGATGGTTCTTGAAAAACTTGGGAGTGATTGGAATGATCAAGAAACTGTTGTTCTACCTGTCAATTTGGATTCTGGTCTTGGAGTTCTCGATGCGTTCCTTACCAGTTTGTCAATGATTATCGTCAGCGAGGTTTGTGCACTTACTTCATAGTATATTGCCAGTTTCATTTATACACTCATGGTCACTACCGAAGTTGTTTATTTTTGTATCCATGTCAATTTTATGGTGTTCTCTAAAGGATCACAATTTCAATAAGTTGCATGATACGACTACTTCAAAAGTGAAAAAAGAAACAGCTTCTCAATAGCCCTTTTTAGTATATTTGATTGCTAAATGCAGTTGGGCAACAGCATGCTGTCTTTCCTCTGATGAATTTTTTAACTTGTGACCGTGCTGCCAGATTGGAGATGAAACTTTCATAATTGCAGCTATTTTGGCAATGCGTCATCCCAAGTCAATTGTTTTGTCTGGTGCACTAAGTGCCTTGATTGTAATGACAGTAAGTTTACTATTAAAAACCATTTACTCTTTTCTATTTCATGTTATGGCAGTTAAAATTAACTATGCCAACTATTTTCCCAATTCTATTTCATCATATGATCTTTCTTTTCCTTCTCGTTTATGCTTCTACTGGATTGGTAACTAGGGCTGCAAATGAGCTGAGCTGAGCCGAGCCGAGCTTTAGGCTGTTCGGGCTCGGCTCGTTTGTTTATGGGATCAGCTCGGGCTCGGGCTCGGGCTCAGCTCGTGACGAGCTCAAAAATTTGAGCTCGGGCTCGGGCTCGTCTTGATTTTAAAAGTTCGGGTTCGGCTCGTTTAATAAAAAAAAAATAAATATAAAATTCAAAATTAATTAGTATTCTACAGGCCACAATACCTTTTTCCATTGCTTTATCAATTATCACATAAGCAAAAAGAAAAAGGGCAAAAAAAAAAAAAAAAGGTGCAGTAGTGCAAGCTTTTATGTTTCAAGAACAAATTAAGGGTTAATTTCGAAAAAAGAAAAAAGGACAAAATTGAGCACGAGTGCATTATGCATTTTCTATGAAAATACAACACGTCAAAAAGTTATAAATTCCCATGATACTAATATCTATAGAACCACTGAAACATTGTATATATTAAGTAGAAAAAGAAATCACAGAGGAAAATAAGTTGGAGATAAATTAATTTAGCTACCTGTGGCCATTGAGCATTAGTCTTCATAAATTTAGAGGAAGCAGAAGAAAAGGCTAAACAAAATTGTCTGTAACTGCCTAAAGAATGTTTTGAGGTTGTCCAGATCCATGGAATTAAAGTGAAAATAAAGTTTTGCCAAAAAATTAATTGATGCAGTACCTAATTGATGGCAAGGACAAAGGATGGCCAACGATGATGACAAGGATGGAGGGACAGCGGCACAGACGACGGCGGGAAACGGACGACGTCCATGGCGAAGACAGAGGACCGCGGCCGACGATGATGATGACGGACGATGCATTCAGATCTGAGAGAGAGAGTTATGGCGATTGAGTTGATTAGAGAGAGACAGAGAGGTAGTTGTGTAGATGGAAGGGTTGTCGTCGCCGGTGGAGTTGATTCGTAACTTGTGAGTGAGTGATAGAGAGAGAGAGACTGACGATGTTGTGGAGAAGAGGTAGATCTGAATGGTGGGATGTAGTTTTAGGGTGTTTTGATATCTTACAAAATCAATGGATGAGATGGGTTCTAATTTAATGGGTGAGACGAAATCTTATTTGGGCTATGGATCTATGGTGGATTTTCTTTGGGCTAATGAGTTATAATGCTTGGGCCATATTAATGAAAAATATGAGCTGGTCTAAACTTAAAAATAATATGGACTAAACATTTTAAATGTACAATAAAAACAAATGGGCCTGATATATATAGAATGGGCTTGATATATGTAACGAGCCTGATACGAGCTTTGTTCACGAGCCCTAACGAGCCTTAACGAGCCCATGTTCACGAGCCTATGCGAGCCGAGCCCAACGTTGCTCAGGCTCGGCTCGTTTAGTAAACGAGTCTAGAAATTGGGCTCAAGCTCGGCTCGTTTGCTTAATGAACGAGCCCGAGCCGAGCCCTTAACGAGCCGAGCCCGAGCTGTTCATGAACAGCTCGGTTCATTTGCAGCCCTATTGGTAACCTTTATCTGTTTATTGCAGTAGATGGCTTTAGTGATTTTGAAGCAGTGCCTTCTAGTTTTTTTTCTTTTATGGGAATTTCTATAAGAGCAAATATGTTGTACATGTGATTTAGGTACTTTCCACTGGACTTGGTAAAATCGTACCAAATTTGATATCGAGGAAGCATACAAACAGTGCAGCTACAGGTATTATTTTTCAATTTCAATTACTAAGATAAAATCACACATTCTTTTCCAGTTCAAGTGTGATGCTTCCTTCAAGAATTTTTTTAGTAGATTTGGTTTGGTATTTAGTATATATGTTTTATATATATAGAGCGACTCCCAGTAGCAAAACCAGACCTGCCCCTTTGCGGATATACGAGATGTGTAGCTTTACTCGTTGCTTGATAGTAGAAAGATTGCATATGGTTCTATACATTTTGTATTAGAGTCCGCTTGTAAGGAGGATAAATGGGAGGAGAAAGTGGAGGATGAAAGGCCTAGGGGAGAGGGAAGGGAAAGGGAGGAAGGAGGCAAGCCCCTTCCCCATGGGCCCAAGAGTGGGAGGTTAGGAGGAGTGAAACATCTCTCTCTAAATGGTCAAATGCTGCAATACACCTTCACTGCTTTCCACATTTCATCTTAATCAACCAAACAGCATGAGGGAAATGCTAATACTTTTTCTATATTCCAAATTTTCATCCTTCGTATCAAATAGAATGTTGAATGTTCTTTAAGTCTCCTAACACACGAGTTTTACATTGCATCATGAAGGAAATTTAGTGTTTGCCATTTGGATCTCATAAGCTAGATAGACACCTAAATTCTGAATTTTCTTTTATGTTTTATATATATATTTTTGACAAGCGTTTTATGTTTTATATATATATCCAGTTCTTTATGCTTTTTTCGGGCTGCGGTTGCTCTATATTGCATGGGGATCAGATTCAAAAGGATCCCAGAAAAAGGAAATGGAGGAAGTATGTTTTGTTACTCAATACTGTTATTCAGTAGTGATTATTAGTTTTTGTTTCACTTTAATTGCAATGTCTTGATTTATATTTTGATAGGGGCTGGAATATAATGCTTGTTGTTCTTTACCTTTGGCTATAGATATTAGTTTTTATTATAACTATTCTAGTTTTTGATGCAATTTGGTGCTTTTCCATCACTTATTTCACTTTTTGTCCATTCAAATTATTTTTATAAAAAATTGATGATAATTCTATTTTTATGCTTTCAAAATGATTATTTTGAACATTTATAGCACATGATTGAATTTTTGACATATTATTGTCTGCCAAGAATTATCTTGGTCGTGGTTGTGATTTCGGTATTTGTCTTTGAGCTCTCAGTGCCAAATGTCATTGCTGAAAAAATGAACTATTAATGTTAGAAAATGAATAAATTGTCAATGCCGAATACAATGCCTGGCCTGTTGTGTTAGTGACACTATTTTTTCTCCCCCAATTGTATGTCTATGAAACAATTTTCTTAAAATGTTGCATAGTTAATTATGTATGAGAATATTAGTATTTGTTGCATAATTGTGCTGGTGGTGGTTGTGATTGTGACATTCCACTTAGAGGCATTGACTTGCCAGTGTCGATATTACAAATTAGATACGATATATATATATATATATATTGGTTTCGATAGGTAAAGGTCTCTTAGCGACTGGAAAATGCAAGAGGAGATGATTCACTAGCTCCTAATCCCTCATACACTTGCAGAATTTTGGAAAAATTGTTTACCTTTGATTGCATACTGAGACGCATTGAATGTGCAAAGGAGTCCTGTAACACTGGAATCTAAAATTTTAAATGGAAAAACCACTTTTGCTGCAAATTTGATAATTGTCAATGCAAGAGGGGATGATTCAAGGGGAAAGATATTGCTATGACAGCCTATGAGTGTCAAAAGAACAGTAATGTTGTGATTTGACGACTAATTGGGATGGAGTAAGCTTACTCCGTAAAGCATCACACCCGAATTGATATGTCTTGAATGGCTCTTTGGGCGGGGAGTAATGCTTTGTCATTATGTCTTGAATGGCTCTTTGGGCGGGGAGTCATCTTTCCTTCACATCTCTCAAGTCTCCATTGTGTATTTTGAAAAAATTGTACCATGAAATCAATCTCATCAAATGCTCCCTTCGTCCAAAACAATAATCTTATCAATGGTTGTAATTTTGCAACTGGATTAGCGAGATGTTGGCCAATCTAAAATCATTCATAAAATTTCTAGTTCATCATGTTCTCTTGCAAAAGGCTCATAAAACCCTCTCTCACACAGTGTAAGATGTGTTACTGATTTTATATTGTGCTTGGTTTCATCATTTTTCAAGCATGTCTGATCAGTGTTTGAATAGTTGCTCTAGCTAATATTATTGAGTTTGCAATATTTTTGCCGACTTTCATGCAGTTGTCAAACATGTTGTAATCTTTGTTGTTTGTTCACTTGCTATCATCCCATAATTTCAGGTAGAGGAGAAACTGGAGGGTGGACGAGGGAAAACAACAGTCCGTCGTATCTTTTCTCGATTTTGTACACCGATATTCTTGGAGGTATGCCTAGTGTGTAGATACTTGTAGCAAGACACTAAGTCTCATGAAAATCAACTTCCTTTAATGTTTTGTTGTTTGTGCATTCTCAAGTTACCTAGGTTCTGTAGTCCTGTAATATTGTGGTACATTTTTATTTTGTACATTTTTGCCATTAATTCAAGAGAATAAATTGAAATGTGACTGATTTTTGTGTGTGTTTCTTTGTGTCTATACTTTGTGGTGCAGTCTTTCATCTTAACCTTTCTAGCGGAGTGGGGTGATCGTAGCCAGATAGCGACAATTGCTGTAAGATAATTTCTTTATCCTTGAATCTTTCTTGGCCTATATATGTTCTATTAAGGAGTACATAAACAACATTCATTTATCAAAAAGAATTGAAATAAAAATAACTGGACCAGCCTAATATTTAGGATTTTGTGCTCTCCTTGTTCATTTGCTCAATCAAATGTTATCCTTTGAACCTCATATTTGGAACACATTCTATTTTGTATGCTGAATTTTATGTCAAAAGCTTGCCGTTTGCTTTCCGTAGCCCATATAAAACATGGTGTTACGATTGCTTGGTAATTGTAAATTGTAATTGGCCTCTTCTCGTCGAAGCCTTTAATTGCAACTACAGATTTGGGCTGCATTTATAGAATATATATGTACTATATATATATATATATATATATATATATATATATATATGTATATATATTAATTTTCTCGATTCTGCAGCTGGCAACACACAAAAGTGCAATTGGAGTTGCAGTGGGAGCTACTCTGGGACACACCATCTGTACATCATTGGCAGTAGTTGGAGGAAGCATGCTAGCATCCAAGATCTCACAAGGCACAGTAGCTACCATTGGGGGTCTGCTATTCCTTGGTTTTTCATTGTCATCATATTTCTATCCTCCAACCTGATTGTTTTGGAGCAGTTCTATGCTCCTCTATCTCTATCTCCATCTCTATCTCTCTCCATTCTTTTAAAAAAACTCTATTTTCCTGCTTATTCTTTTATACAATATTCGTATATGAATACATTAATTATTTTTCCCATTCAATTTTGATGCATGCTTACAGGAATCAATAATTTTGAATTGATAAACAAAAATGATTGACCCCTTCAATAGCTGTGTTAATGGAGGCAGGGAGGGGGACTAAAACTCCCTCCTGCAACATAGTGTGTTGTCCCGTCTAGTAAGTTATGTACCTTATAAAAATGTTGTGATGTTCAATATTTTCGTAACGTACATCACTAACTGAAGGGTACATGAGTACTGTATTGCCCGGAGAGGATTTTGATCCGGAGGGAGGGAAATGAAGAGAGTTGAAATAAGAATGAATTGTTGAGGAAGGTATTATTCAAGGATTTGGATCCTCTAGGGTGCATATAAACACTTCTTGTACTTTGTTGTACATTAAAACCTTGGTTATCTTGCTGCATCACCTATTTTTAGGATGATATAATTTTAAAAGTAGAATAGTTTTACGATTTTAACCCTAAATTTAAACAAAAATAATGACGCGGCAAAATTATTAAATATTTTATAAATGTTCATTTATCTTATCTTAGGAGACTTGATACATCGAACCTAAAAGTCATACTCACCCAATATGCGTGTAACTTAGATGATACACTCTTGCCATGAATATTTAACAAGAAAATAATGGAGTATTAATATTTGATTCAATTGAGTAAAAACTATCATATTAGGAAAAATGGCAAAGTGCAATAAACTCCCATCGACTATTAGTGTTTTGCAATAAACCCCTTGAATTAAATTTTAGTCAAAAAATTCCCTTCAACTATTCAAGGGGTCAATCACAATCTTGGGTTAGTAGAATCCAGATTTTTTGTGTTATTTACGTCACTGCGTTTGTTATTGTTGACGCTTAAATTGGCTCCTAAGATCCGATTCGGAATTGATATGTTGCGGGCGTGCTAGAACCAATTATATGGTTCGAGTGTGAGTTGTCAACTGCAATCTCTGTAACGACTCCAACCCGAGGGTTCGAATCGCTAACCGGGTCCTTATCCGAACCTGAGGTCAACTAAGGACACTACCGTTCTTTCTTACGTTAATACATAGTATACGTGTCATCCCAGGGTTTGAAAACAAATAGTAATAGCAATAATAATAAAATGAGATTATAGTTACAAAATATGTCAAAATAGTCCACTGACCCATCGAACCCTGTGGAGGAGCGTTGTCTGCTACTTCCCTTCCGTATCTTGAAAAATGTTAATAATAAAAGGGTGAGCATAAGCTCAGTAAGAAGTATCTAAGATACACTTCTTATGAATTCGTGAATCCATATGAAGAATAGGTAAAGGCAAACGGGATCATGCCATATGGAACCGGAATTATTAAACAAATCCCTCATCCGAAAAAGTCGTTCCCTATGGAGCTGTGCCGCTTTCTATGTCCAATAGAATGCTGAAATAGAAAGAGGTAAAGGCAAACGGTAAAGTCAAGAACTTCTTGATTACTGTATGAAAGAAGTACATGAATTATTAAACAAATCCCTCATCCGAAAAAGCCGTTCCCCATGGAGCTGTGCCGCTTTCTATGTCCAAAAGAATGCTGAAATTGAAAGAGGTGTTCCTAGATTAGTTATCAATTACAAGCCCCTCAATGAAGTTCTTCAATGGATCAGGTATCCCCTGCCCAATAAAAAGGATCTAATCCAACATCTCGTTCATGCAACCGTTTTTTCAAAGTTTGATCTCAAGTCAGGATTTTGGCAAATCCAAATTGCTGAAAAAGATAGATACAAAACAGCTTTCACGGTTCCTTTTGGCCATTACGAATGGAATGTGATGCCATTCGGATTAAAAAATGCCCCTTCAGAATTCCAAAAAATTATGAATGATATTTTTATTCATCTTACGAATTTTTCAATTGTTTATATTGATGATATACTAATATTTTCTTCTTCTATAGATGCTCATTGAAAACATCTCAATGTATTTGCTCAAACCATCAAGCATAATGGATTAGTCCTTTCTTTATCAAAGTTAACTTGTTTCAGACCAAGATTAGGTTCTTAGGTTTCCAGATCCACCAAGGAACTGTCATCCTAATCAACAGATCCATCCAATTTGCTGATAAATTCCCTGATGAAATTAAAGACAAAACCCAGCTTCAAAGATTTTTAGAGTGCCTAAATTATCTCTCTGAGTTTTTCAAGGATCTTTCTCTTCTTTGTGCTCCACTACGCCAAAGATTAAAAAAGTCCCCTCCCCCATGGTCCGATGAGCATACAAAAACAGTCAGAATCCTTAAAAGTAAAGCAAAAAACCTTCCTTGCCTATCTATTGCTGATCCAGAAGCCTTCAAAATTGTGGAAACTGATGCATCTGAATTAGGATATGGAGGTATCCTAAAACAAAAAATAGGTGACAAGGAACAACTAGTTCAGTTCGCCTCTGGCACATGGAACCAAGCACAACAAAATTACTCTACAGTCAAAAAGGAAATTTTATCTATACTTTTATGCATTTCAAAATTTCAAAGTGACTTACTAAATCAAAAATTTTTAGTTCGTGTTGATTGCCAATATGCAAAAACTGTTTTAAAGAAAGATGTTCATAACATAGCCTCAAAACAAATTTTGGCCAGATGGCAAGCTATTCTTTTTGTATTTGACTTTGATATTGAATATATAAAAGGAGAAAACAGTTCTCTTCTTGATTTTCTCACCAGGGAATTTTTGCAGGGAAAAACAGGAGCTTATGGGCGGTTACTATGCCTCCCAAGACAGGTAGAGGAGCCTCAGTTGCAAGCACAAAACCCCACAAAATAAAAGATGCATATGCACAATCATCCTCTTCTCAGAACCCTTCCAAAAAAACCTGGTATGATAAAGTCGAGGAAGATGAAGAAGCTATGTGTGCTAGTCCATCTCCATTAATTACAAACCAGTTTTCAGCCCTAACCACAATTCCCCAACATGTCATAGACATGTCCCCAATCCAGTATGACCCCATCCAAGCATACTTACAATCCCAACAACCAGTTTTTCCTCCCCTTCAAAAAACTTATGCTGCAATTTCTTCAGCATCAGATAAACAAATTTCCTCAAGATCTGTTTCACAGCAAGTGGTGGTCAACAATCCCACTCTAAAAAAATCTCGTTATTTTCAAAAACCAAATTTATCAACCATTTGTGTGGTTGAAAAAGAACTTTTTAACCAAAACCTAGTTTTACTTTCTCAAAATCATTTTGTCAAAGGTTTTCATTATCCAACATCAGATTTTCGGAAAACACAAAATTTTTATGAGTTTATTTTAGTGGACACTGATTTCATCAAAATTTGAACTCATTCAAAACCAAGTGATGAGTCTTTCATTTCTCACACCACATGTACCATTCAAAAAGTCCTTACTCCGGCAGCCTGGGATGAAAACATCAATGCTCCGAGGCAATTTTCTCAGCCTCGCAACCCTCAAACTTTCAATTACTGGGACTATCAGGATGCCTGGTACAATACCTTTTATTTCCAAAATCAGGATTATAGCCATTCATGGCTTATCCTTTTCCAAAAGAATTTTAATCTAAATGTCCCCAGATGGTTCATTGACTGGTGGAATATGTTTGGTCCCTGCCAAGAAATCATCCCTGAAACGGTGTCCAAGGGATTTTCAATTTTCAATGAAAAATTCCAAGCTCCTCCTGAGCTTTCCGAATTTCCCAAATCATTCTTATTTTTTTACAAATTTTGCATTGTCATGGATAGTTCTATGGCAATTCCAAATCCTCAAAACCCCTTCTAATCTTCCTCTTCTAGGAAGGATTTTCAAAGTCAAATGGTGGGACCAATTCTCTATCAAAGATGTTACTCCAGAAGTAATTTCTGAATGGTTCTCAAAGCATCCTACAATATCATGTTCTGGCTTAGGAGAGTCTTCGGCTTTTCGCCTATCCAAAAGCCAGGCCCAAGCAAAGCTTTCTTCAGCAAAATCCCAAGATGAGTATGAAGCCTTCCTCATGGAAGCTTTAGCCCAAGTCAATCCCATAGCCTTCTTAAAATTGGGCTCCAACAGAAGTGAAGGCTCAGGTTCTTTCCAAGGTTCCCAAACAGATCTGGCCCAACCCAATGAAGATGACTGTTTTGGTATTTTTACCCAACAGCTCCAGTAAACAATATTCTCAAAAATCATCATTTCATTAAAAAAAAAAAAAAAAAAAGCTTCTGACCTCGGTCATTCAATGCCGTTAAGCGGCATTGCGATAAAAAAAAAAAAAAAGAAAAAAAAAGAAGGCAAAATCTACAGTTTAAAATTTTATTTAACAGTTCTCTATTTTCAGGCTTTTAGCACCTTTCGGTGTTCATGACAGACAAACTTTTCAAAAAAGGAATCCAAGGCAAGTCAGTGGCCATCACCTCAATTCAGCCTTCTGGGCTTTGCACATGGCCTCCAGCATCATTCAGAAGACATCACCTCAAATCAGCCTTTCAGGCTTTGCGCATGGCCTCCTGCTGCATTCTTATTTCTAAGGAATCCAAAGCTCCCCAAGGCTCCTTCGAGACCCTATAAATAACAGCTCCTCAAGACATTGGAGGCAGGCTCATTTTTCAAGTTTAGATTTTAGTTTCCGTTTCAAAAGTGCTCAGTTCAAATTGTAATTTTTAAGTTTAAGTTTTTAGTTTTACTTCATCCAAGGAGCTCGGCTCAGAACAAAAGTGTTGTATTTAAAGATCAAAGTTGTAAGTTCCATATTTTAATCAAAAGTTCTTCAAAGTTATTCATGTTCCCGTTTGCCTTTACCTATTCTTTGTAAATATATATATAACACCACAACTAGCATATAACCAAATATCATCCAATCACCCATATACCAAATATACTAATGAGATGCAATGTCATGCTAATGTCGCTCCCCGTTTTTCAAAACAATTCCATCATACCGTTCCAAACCGTTAATGCAATTCGGCCCATAGCACCTCTGTGGGGCCACGAGGGAAGGATTGACTAGCTTTCCCCGACCACATGGCACCTCCATGGCGTCGTCTGGGCCTAGGTAGCTCAACCTCCCTCTAGATCACATTAACACCTGCGCCTCTTAGGCATCCGGTTTTCACAAACCTTTCATCAAAAATTATTTCCCAAAAACAATTTCCTTTCTTTTAAATTACTTTCCCCCTTTTCTTTTCCAATGAATGCTTCATGCGTTTCAATGCCGTAATATCATGCAAATCAACTCTAACAAATATTACAAACTTATTAAGATAATTCTCATGGAAGAACAACATACATATAAATAATCAAATTTTAGCCATTAAATATAAGAATTTAAAGCACATCCATTTAAGCATGATTTTTATTCATTTTAACAAATTATCGACTCACAAGTCACTTTCACATAGAAACCCACATGTATATACAAATTTAATATACAACACTAAAGAAATTTCTCCAAAGAATAATCACATTCAAGCATGTTGTACATTAATTATAGGAAAATGAATCACAAGAGCCAAAGATTGAGTGAATTAAAATACCCCTACCTCAATTTTGTAGAAAAAGCCCCAAAAAAATGCCCAAAATTTGAAATTCCTACGGCGGCCAAAAGGAGATTGGCTCGGATCAAAACGACGGCCTCGACGAGCTCTCCAAATTTGCCTTAAGCGGCACTATCAAATTCTCAACGGTGAGAGAGAGATCAAAGCTTGAATCATTGAAGAAAAGAAAAAGAAAAAGAAAAAGGAAAGTGAAGGGAAGAGAGAGAACCTGTGTGAGAGAGAGAGAGAATGGAAAAATCTGTAGAAACAAAATGGCTTTAAAGCCATGAAATGAAATGATAATAACATAATATATATAAATATATATACACAATTACCTATCACCACACAAATAACAACACCACCAAACAATTATGCATAATTAATAATGCATAAAATGCAATGGACCCACGATACAACCCCCGTACACAACAATCCCAGTAACGGGTCCCACCTGAAACCTTCCGGTCCGAAAATAGAAAATTGCCAAAATGATAATCAGTGCATTTCCAAGAGTTCTGAATCCAAGGAAATGTCCCACACAACTCTCAGACACACTCTGCACATCCCTCGGTGTCTGGTATGTAAAATGAGAAAAGACGAAAATACCCTTGTAAAATCAAAAAATGAAAAATGGCGAAAATCGAAAACATTACATTCTACCTTCCTTAAAAGATTTTGTTCTCAAAATCTACCTTCCTTATAAAAGGAGGCCCACAGCCACACACCTTCTCGAGAACACCACACAAAACCCTAAAACTATGAGGTCACCAACCTTTTTGCCTTTGACACCGGATGTTAATAAGCAATCACACACCGCTACCACAAAAACACAATTCTCACCGCTCGATAGGGTATTCACCACTTACAACATCATACACAAAACCCGTTGTATTCTACACCCGACTCAAAACCAACACTGGTCCCCTCTACACTGTTACGAAACGCTTCAAAGTCCGAAAGAAGAATAATCACCAGACCATCAAATAAAACAACATTCAACCTCAACCCATCCTTCAAAGGACACACTAAATCCCAACTCTATACATCTCTACCAGACCAATCACTCGCTATCTAACACGTTGCTACACCATCACATAACTGCACCAACGATTACTAATCGCACTATACGACAATTATTCCATTTAACAACCTCAAGATAACTAAACAATGAATCTCCCAACGACTGCATAACATTAGTCACCAAATTAGTAAAGCGCACTATCTTGTACCCAAGACACAATTCCTCAAAACAAGATTTTTAATAATCAAACGGATTGGACACCTGGTCTTACCTAACATATCTCGTCACCCGAGATAACTTCCTGAATTCACACCGACACAACGCTCAGTACCATACTCTCACTATCCGTGACAAGTCAAAACAATCATTGACCTTTGACCCGACATCGTGTTGAAGAAGGATTGATTCAGGAGAAATGGTTAGCTAGGCCATTCTTATCCTCGATCCGTTCTCAACACAGAAGTCATTCCTGTTTTCAGGTCCAAGCCTCAAACACAGTCTCACACAGTCCATAAAACAACCACGATATCCACTCTCTAATTAATCCTATCGCTCTACATATCCTCAACAACTATATAGTCATATACTAGCTCTAGAATTCCCAATCATATAACTCGTAACAAGCTAAGAACAACACGGCACTAAATGTCATAATCATCAACCAATATAAAAGCGCTTTAATCTCCTCATAACATCCATACCAGGTAGACAACTCCATAACATCATTCGGTTCAATTCTTACCTTGTCAAAACACACAATACAATCATATTATGCCCAACACCTCAAAACCAAAGTTAATCATTCCCATTATTCCTCAATGGGGTCCCACATTCACTTTCTAACAGCTTAACACTCAAACAACACCAACAATTATCCTCAAGACACTACTCGAATCGAACATCTATAAAAACATCTAAGTACATGAGTCACATCACATCACTTAATTATCCTCAAACTGCGATTCACAACACATTCCCTAGCCACCACTGCTAGTATTAATTACCGGAACATACAATCTCTATTCGGTAACTCGTACGTCACACACCACCGGTCAAGATCACTATCAGAACAAGCACAACAAGACCCAAGACTCCATCTCCCTCCGTGGGAGTGAGCCGACCAAATCAACTAAACCTTTACCGATGAACTCTAACAACATAACAAACCACATACACACAGGTCTGTCCACCCATGGGCGCACACAACTCCTAAACGGAGAACAAAACTCATGACAAACGATATCCTTGCCCGGACTAGAACAAACGAAAATGATAACAAACCCCACACTCACCAGAGACTGACAACTCGTACCCGAAAGCTCCCGACACCTTGTCACACACTAGTCACCAATCATCCAACCGTGGACACCCAATCTCATTTGAGATGAATTAGACTCCTTACACACCAGGAGAAGAACTAACTGGATACCCATACGGAACCATGAACTTAAATCTAAGCGATCTCGCCACTAACGGACTGTCATAGACTACCAACACTAAAACCTCGCATACGCTACTCCGCAACACCCATGCTAATCAAAACAAACTAGATAAAAACACCAATTGCTTAAAGCGTACTAACACTAAGAACGATTACAGTACATTGGGCACCGCGTCTCTTTCTACCTAGAATTAGTCACTCCCAAATGACAACCTCTAAACCATAAAAAGACACTTTACCACTAATTCAATCTCTTCCTCCCTAGACGATACTGCCTCGATCCCCATGCACACAAGACCCATAACCTCAACCACAACAACCCACTGATAAGCGCCGAATATTATATATTCAAGTGCCCTAAATTGCATTAGTAAAGTCCGTTGTATGTTAATTTATGTAGATTATCTTCATTTCTATATTTTTATGCATTTTCAGGTTCATTGGCCAAAATGGAACAAGAATAAGGCCTTGTGGAATCTTGAGCAACAAAAGGTGCCAATGCTGAATTCTGGCAGCAGTAGAACCTGGACTTTGCTTGCCATTTTGACCTTCCAAACTCGAGAACTGGACTTCCCTCATAACATTAAAGATTTAGAGCTCTGAATTAGCTTTCCAAATCTTCAAACGGTTTGTCATTCGGAGCTTGGAGCAGAGAGTTATGGCCTTGTTACCAGAGGTGCGCAGAACTGCCTGGCAGCAATGAAATTCTGCCTTGATCTTCATTTTCGACCAACCATCCTTGAGAATTGGATCTCCACCAACACATGAAATATTTAGAACTCTGAATTAGCTTTCTAAATCTTCAAACGGTTCATCATTCGGAGTTCGGAGCGCAAAGTTATGGCTGTTTAACCAAAGTAGGTCTGGGCGGAGCAAGTGAAGCATGGAGCTTTTTACACTAAATTCGAGTGCTCGAGGCCTTGCTTAGAGTGCTCGAATTTTGGGCAGAATGCCCTTCAGAAATGGCTCATTTTCAGCCCACTTGCACCTTGGTTTCTTCATTTTGTTTTCCTCTTTAATGAAGTGGTTGGAGATGTTGGTTGGTGGCCTTTTGGTGGTAGATAAGAGGGATAAGAGCCACACAATACATTAGGCTTGAATTTCTACAAGATTAGAGGAGAGAGAAGGGAGCAAGAAGGAGGAGTTCTTGAAGCTTCAAGGAGGGTGCACGAAAATGGAGATGAGGATCAAGCTTCTTCTTCAATCTAGGGCCACCATGGGTAACTAAACCTCATCTAGGGAGGTGATGAAGCCTCCCCTTTTGCTTATGTTCTAGATTAGGATCTATTTTGGGGATTATGATGTATCATTTTTGGTTTTTTCATAATCTAGAGCATATTACTTCTTGTAATGAATTCTAATGTTTATAAATGATTGTTGTAAGTGATTTATCTTGTCTTAGATGGTTTCTTGTAGTAATCATAATGCTTGCTTCTTCATGGTGACAATGGAGATAGGATTATGAATAATTTTCAAGGCATGTTGATAGAGAAAATGGATAGTCCATTGCTTAGGAACTTCCTTTGATGGGTTATGCTAGTTTCCTACCTCATGTGCTTTATCATTTGATTACAAACTTGATAGTTCTTGCTTGAGTGAGTATGTTGAAGGCTACACTTTAGTTTAGGTAGCTCAAATGTATTAATTTTTGAGGGATTATTCTTGTTTAATGATTTAATGAACTTCTCTAAGGGTATATGGTAATCTAGTGTTGCTATATATTCCGTGACCATTTTATACATTGTACTTCCCCAATTTAGCCTTAATCTAGCATGTACTTAGGGTGTAGTGTGGATTCATCTCCCTAGTCTTTTCTACTTGTATCTCACTCCTTTAATTTCCTTGCAATTTATTGTTTTATACACTTCAATTACTAGCTTAGTGACAAACCAATCAAACAAACCCTTATTACCCCTTATCATTCTAAGAACAATTCTAGACTCCTAGGTTGCCATAGACTAGCGCAGTCCCAGTGGTTCGACTTACCCGACCAATAGCCCTATTTTACAATGATTCGTGCTATTGCGAAGGTTGATGTATAGTTGATCAACCGATCACCCACTGACTTGTCAAAAGAAATAGGTGCCTAATCGGCTATATTGTCCTCACTGACTCTAATGACTAAACCGTCCACAATCGCCTCAACTAACGCACAATCCCATCACCTATCTGACAACACACAACAAACAACTCGCAAACTCTAATCCACCCTTGGATCATATCTTAAACCATTCTGCTTATCAGTACTAAACACCACACCATAACACCATAACATCTCTACTACCACTCATTCCAACAACAGTTCAAACCTATCATCCCACCGGAGCATCAAACCACTACTAAGGGATTCTTCCTTACACATCCTTAAGATAATACCACCATAATAAGAGAATAAGCATTACTTTCGATACCTCCCACAATAGTCACTACTTACCACTAGAAAAGAATTTCTATACGGCAATACCTTTACGACAAATCCCAAAGGAAAAATGAGCGCAAAAACCAGAATGCTTGACATCCAAATGTCTCCTTAAACCATCTACAACACAATCAGTCACCAACACTTAATTGACTACTCCGACCATTCTTTCTAAGACAATCTACGTGCCTAAGTAAGATAACTTCACTCCATTGGTTTAACATCATTACCTCTCCTCTTCACCATTCCTCAGAACACTCTTGATCCTGACAAAAGTCAAATGAGGCTACCAACTAGACCTACGGGATCACCCTCATCTTAATCATTCCAATCATTAGTCTATCTCTTTGAATTCTTAAACAACAGGCACTACCTCTTCATACGTCATACACAATATGAAGTTCAACTCCAGTCCACAGCTTACAATTTCTAAAACACAGGTCACTTCGTAACATAGTACCTACCATCTATCATTTCATCCACAACCACCAAACATACTGATGACTACATAATACCTGCCTTATCATGTAATCCTACACTACATAGCTAAAATTGACCACTATACACCACCTCGAGACTCTCTCGACAACCATGACAACCTATAACTCCGCTCATTCACTGAGCTATGCAACTGAGAGTCGATTGCCCGTAGCACACTCCCATAATTTTTTGAAATTGAAAATCACCCCTCAACCAACCGTAACTGACACACTTTCTTAGACCGCACCAGAACACCCGTAATACACATCTACAACCCATAGACTACATTTGTGACTCAAACAACTTTTGTCACACCTACCACGACTGGTTCGAAAAGAACCTCTGCACCAAACTGTGACCCAAGTCACAAACACTAACCTTCTAAGGTCATACCTTTCTCCCTCGAAACCCTCACTCGCATACCTAACCTCCACAGTCACAGGAACCCATCCACCGATGCATGAAACTTATATACAACAAAGACACCATGCCATGAAATATGAACCCGTTCCAAAGTCGTGCCCTAAGCACCACACAAAATGTAACAAGAAAATCAGGATGACTACACACTGAATAGCTCAATCCACAAGCCTCCAAGCCATTCGTTCGATAAGAACCAGCACCCTAAACAACCCTAGAGCAACCGAGCTCCTCGCCTACTCAGGTCAAAACCCATACAACCATCCATGCTCAACCGCATATTCCAATACATGTATACATATATATATATATAATAACCGTATCCCATACCATGATACAATCATGTCCCATCATTTAAATTTATTTATTTATTCATTTTTTTAAACACCCCGTCTTTCAATTTTTTTAAAAAATATTTGCATAACCATGCCTAATAACCATTACAATACATGCTTGTACCTACTATGCTCACTACTTGCCACATTATCATTTAAAATAAAACTGCATACACCGTGCCAACCACTTGCCGTTACCACTTCAATCACACTGGTCATCATATCATAATTAATATGTTTTCAATTATTTATACATTTCATCGTCATGGCCATATAACACACATTTTAGCAATTAAATATTTAAGTATGTGAACACTTAGCAAATAAGCATGCCTTTTAAAACCATAAACACATAAGCAATTAAGCAAGTAAACATGCTTCTCAGGTGTGATACCTTCGAATTTCCGAATGCGGGTTGGCCAGACCTACGCCCGAATACCCGAGGATATCAAAACAAATTGATAATAAACGAACACAGAGTACAAAAGAATAAAGAAGAATGAATAAAATACTGACAAGAAACTAAAATGATAATCTAATAATAAACCTCATAATATATTTCCATTAATTAATAAACTCTTCTGATACAACTGATCCTCCAAAATACAACTCTGGAATCCATACTGTGTGGACCCCTAGAAAATCCAAACTAAACAAATGACAGTAATCTAAAACAGGAAACTGAATCATAAAGGAACTCCTATGTAGCATCGGAAGAATGAAGTAGACTGATCCCTACTCAGCACGAACAACATCTACTCGTGACGAACACCAGAAAAATAATGGTGGGTCAGGCCCACAAACAAGTTCTACTCTACTACAGTCCAAGTAGAGATCCGATACACGTATAAATCCTAGTCAATCCAACAGTAACTAGTAGTCCGTATATATATATATATACACACACTAAAGGAACCTCACTAGACTATAGGGTTGTCTCAACCTGAATAGTAGGCAACATGCAAAACGCACATATAGTGGGCATGAGTACCTAGACCTACCAGCGTACACAACTACACTATATCTAGCTACACATCCTTGGCGATATACGCGCCCTAACCATTGATCCTGAGACTCAAGCTCATATCATGGCACCATACTTATATATATAAAATCTAGTAACCATCCTATCCAGTATAAATTAATCCTCCATAAGTCATTCAACTTGTTCAGCTGACCTGACTTGAATATAAGTAGGACTTAACATTTTAGTTAATCCATTCCCTTATATAATAAATTAATCCTCCATAAGTCATTCAACTTGTTCAGCTGACCTGACTTAAATATAAGTATGACTTAACATTTTAGTTAATCCATTCCCTTATATAAAATAGGTAGGACTTAACTGATAAGTTAATCCATCCCTAGAATGCCACCGTCCCATACCGGTGCATTAAACCACACAATCCAACAATTGATGTAACAATTAAGGAAATACATCAAATATTCCATAAATAACTATGATAAATATGATATCAAGTTATCACATAAAAGAAATGACTTATTATTTCTTTAAACTTCCTATATCATATGTTCTACATAAACTGAATCTTATACATGATGATATTTTATTATACCATTAAATAAGGATTCTCTATATCTAATTCATCCTACACATTTAATCTCAATTGCTAAAATATTTTAAAAGATTAAATCCATTCGTTTGTTTAAAACATTCAAATAGCAAGCATCATTATGATTGAGTCTATTTAAATTTATTAAAACCCAAACCTAGTCCCTATTTAATGTTCAGGAATCCTAGGCATGTTTCTACGTTCCATCATTCCACAGATATGAAAAATACATAATTTAAACATGTAAAAATTCACATAAGAAATCAAATCAAAATCATGCATTTTATCAATTCATAACACAAGAACAGATATGAACCAATTTCATAAAACCTATGTTCTAACCCAATTAAACATGCACAATTATTTAATTTTATGTGTTTAATAAATTCTGGAATTTCCTAGGCATGTACAGAAACACGAATCAAAGGGAAAGAGATAGAAGAAGAACTTGCCTTAAACTTTCGGATTGAAAGTTAAACTTCTTCTTCCTTGATCTTCTCTCAATAGGGTTTTTCTCCTCATTCTTTCCTTTTCCTCATTCCCTCTCTAACACTATCTCTCCAGTATATATCACGTGAATATTTCTAACCCCCTTTTATAACCTATAGCTATATATTTATAGGCTAAATAAAATAACCCTAACCCTTTTCCCAATCCAAGTCAACTAAAAAAGAGAAATGGAAATAAAAATATTAAAAAGGTAAGCAAAATATGTTACGTATATAATTTATGTATATGTTTATTAAATAAATAAATTATACACATTTCATTATTTATTAATGGATTATCCAATAATATTTAAATTACCATAATATTATAAAGTAACTTAAAACATAACATGTATCAAATCTATGTATATTTTTATTATTTAAATAAATATATACATCAGATTAAATATTACTACCCAAATTACCATAAAAGTAATTAATAAATTACTTTCTCTTTTATATATATATATATTAAAAAGGTAAGTAAAATATGTTACATATATAATTTATGTATATGTTTATTAAATAAATAAATTATACACATTCCATTATTTATTAATGGATTATTTAATAATACTTAAGTTACCATAATATTATAAAGTAACTTAAAACATAACACGTATCAAATCTATGTATATTTTTATTATTTAAATATAAAACATATACATCAGATTAAATATTACTACCCAAGTGCCCATAAAAATAATTAATAAATTATTTTCCTTTTTATATATGTATATAATATATATCTATATATATACATACATTATCCATGGGTAATAATCCATACACATCCAACCTCCTATCCAAGTAGTTCATGGGACCCAACTGGTTGGCCCATTACTACTAACCATAACCATAAAAGAAAAATAAAATAAAATAATAAAAGAAAAGAAAACATTTAATTTACAATTAATCAAAACACCATTTAAGCACATAATCTAATTAAACAATTAACACATAGACAAATACAAATAATACATAGACACATAATCAAATAATCAAGTAATACCTAATTCAATTAAACACATAAGCAATTAGTCAAATAATTAATTAAATAATTAAAAAATACAATTGAAACAAATAAATAAATACTGAGACTATCCTTTTAAAATTAGGGGTATTACATTCTTCTCCCCTAATAAAAGGAATTCCGTCCTCGGAATTCGCCCTTACTTTCTTCCATTATGCTTGGAAACTGTGAGCGAAAGACATCCTCATATTCCCAAATAGACGCAACCTCACTATAAGGGCTCCACTTAACTCCAATATACCCAGTGGTATACAGAGTTCCTATATTTTAAGAAACACAATAATCATACAATGCGTAGGTTGTATCAATTAACAACGTAATCCTCCTATGTCGACAAGGGAATGATCTACATACCTCCAAGTGCCATAGAATATACGCACAAACTCCTATGCACCCAGCGCAAATAATTTGGTAACGCTAATTCAGAGGTGACTGCCTCAATTGCCAAACACAATCTTCTAAAAGTAAATGTAATAAGTAAAATTGACCTTTCTCCAAAAATTGACTTTTTTCCTACATAGAAAACAGAACGAGCAAACTACTCCCTGATAGAAAAACTCTAGTATACGAGTTCAACTATTTACAACATCCTACTGTTACCTCCCAACCGCGCGCAGTTCAATATAAAGGGAAGTATCTATTTCCGACATATTTTTAAATGAAGTCGAGGTCTGATTGTACAACCATTACTTCCATTTCCAACCAACAAATGAGAGGTATGCATTGTGAAAGATACAAAACCTCCAAAGTTGTCACACTAACCTCCTTGTGCCAACAATATCACAGACAAAATTCCGACAAGTGAAGTAAACACTTCCAACAGTCCATGAAAATCTGGGATATACGCCTCAAACATATCCTTTATGGTCTAATTTAATCTCTCGATTAATTCCTCTGTCTATATATATGAAGTAGAGCTGCTGCTCTAAAATCTTCATAAAGCTCCTTCGAAATAGCACTTTGCATCCACTAATATGGACATCCACATGCTATAACACCACTATCACTGAACTATATAACTACTATGAAGTTCTAAAATAAGCATCACTCAAATTTATGTCCTCAAACGATCTTTCTCAATCCACCACTCGGATTCTATATGGAAAATTGAAATTCCAAATCAATGTCGATCCTTCCCACCAACTATCACTCTTGTTTAGTTCAACTTCCATATTTGTTATAGGAAGTGGCTAAAGATTCCTATGATATCTAACGATCAACTTTCCACCTTTGTAGCAGGTTTTACACTTAGGGCAATTATATACACGTCCCTATCCGTACCTGTTCACCAAAACTGACATTTGATGTCGTGATGTACCTTCAAACCGTCTGGGTGTACCAAGAAAAATTATAAATTTCCATCTCAGTCGCCCGACAGTCATATCACTATTTATAGAAACTACTAACTCCTCCTCCAGTACCTTAAACTCCATCTGAGTAAGGTAACACCTTCTCTAGGGTCAGCTCCGATATTCAAAATTGACCTCCTGAACTACCTTGGTAATAACAAGTGTTATTATTCACATTTTGCATCCATCTAAGCCGTCTCATGATCCGTTATATTCGTATGAACTGATATCTTACCAGCTCGATCAAAATAGACAAAATGAAACTGATTAAATTTTATCAGTCAACCAATATCCCATCAAGAATCCTGACCCTTGCATCAAATCAGCAATCCCTCAACTAAATCCGTGAAAATGCTCTATCATTTCCACTTCAGTATAGAAAATAGCTGCAAGAATCCAGTGATCTCTGATGGTCCATCTCTACTATATAATAAATATTAGACTTAGAGAAAAAAACACTATATTCCTCTTCCTGCATGTCCTCCAAACATCTGCTTCATACTGTGAAACATCATGTTTCTACTAGGGTGAATAAAGAACTAAGAGTTGTGAAACTCAATCCTTGCATCCTCCATCAAATTTGTCTACAGAAAGTACCGTTAGTCCGGTACCACCAGCTTTCGTCTGTACCCATTGTTTAAATTGGAGCATCTTCAAAAGCGAATTCTGTAACTAAATCTATCCACCACTGATCCATGATAAACTTGCCGATATTAAAAATCAATCGGTAATTCAATTTATCAATAGTTAACTATGACTTTAACTCAACAAAAGTCAACAAACTACGACCTTTCCATACATACCATGCACCTCATCTTTATATAAGTATTTGGTCTCACCATCTTGTCTTTGACACACCTGCTTCTTTAAGACAAGTTAATGACAATCCCACTTCTTTATCTAACTTCAAAAGATTATGAAATCTTCCCATCCTCTACATAAGTCAACAATTTCCTTGCAACAGCTAATTGTTGCAAATTGTGACTAAAAAAATAATTCCATATTATTTATGGAAATGAAGAGACAGAGTTTCCTCCTCCATGTGCAACACCGGCAAATTCCTCCCAATGACACACCCTCTTGAATAAATTCTTGATTAAGAATTTACTAATGAATATTTATTCAGTCTCCTATCCTCACTCGGTGTCATTCCAATAAGTACTTAATCCAGTACTAAATCCTCCTTCTGACTTGGTAACAACTTCTGAAATTTTCAAGAAGATGTTCAGCAAATCCAGCACCTCTGATATATCATCATGGCGTTTTAGTGATCTTTATTTACCACTACCTCACGCATACCGAAACATTAACAATCACCAATATCATGACGTTGTAATATGATACGAATCCATACCTAACGTAAAGTATATCAAATTAATTGTTCTAGATTGTTTGACTCGTAGTGATGGTTTAATTATCCCATCCTAAAACACACCATAATGACATATGTCCAGGTCCAATAGATTGGTTAAATTTATGTGTATCTACCAAATCCTATGACCGTATGCTCACAAATTTAGCGTAAATAGCGTTATGACTGTATGTTATTAAAACAATAATTGGTTGATCACACACTTATGTCCCCAACTAAACCACATACCAAATCCCGAGTAATTAACAAAAAAATAAAATAAAACACGTATGATAAACACAATAGAACAAAATATACTCCTACTTAGGACATCGTTCTTTCTAGAAAAGAAAGTCTCCTTTGAAATCAACCTTACTAGATTGTTTCAAAATTTCCTTTTATAGTTTCGTAAATAATCATTCAACCTCGAAACATATCCTTTAAAACATCGCTTAAAAGCACAAATGTTTTCCTAAGCAAATACCAAGGGCTTAACCCTCATCCTCCTTATATGCGGAATGTAAACTGTCTTACTTGACTTTATAAATCGAATTAGAACGTCACAACATAATACCAATGCCTTTTTGTATGTGATTTAAAAATTATGTATTTCGTTCTAATAAGAACACATCTAATCCCCAAACTCCTGAACAATACTTCTTATATACCTCTTTTAGAGATGATAAGAAAGATTTAATTATTTGTAAATTGATCAACCCTAATTCTACTAATAACATTCACTATACTACTAGCAATTCAGATCACCTCGCGCAATCATCCCTTTTCAAGATTTAGTACCATCTCTATTGGATACACATAAATCTCCTCCATTAGGATCCTCTTCGGCTCCTACTCCTTGCTTGTCTCCTTTTTAAGATCAACTGAAGTCGTGTTGGTCCCGATATGCGGTGACCTATCACGTACACCTAAATCCTTCCTTGGCTTATACTTTTAAAGTAACGCCAAACGAACCTAAACCGTCAATCCTTAACTTTGCCTTCTGGCAACGAAATCGATAACATACTCCTCTACTCCTTTGGGTCTTTATTGCTTTCGCCTTGAACCCATCCTTTTTCTAGTGCCAACCATTCTATGACTACAGAATATAATTGACATCAGCTCCTCCTAACAAACCGTAAATAAAGTACAACGAATCCTAATATGGGTTCTAAGTTTTAAGAGACGCAACGCGGAAGTCACATAACGAAAGACACTCCTAAGGACACTTGAACCTGGAGTGCTCTGATACCAACTGTAATGCCCCCGAATTTTCGAATACGGGTTGGCCAGACCCACGCCCGAATACCCGAGGATATCAAAACAAATTGATAATAAACGAACACAGAGTACAAAAGAATAAAGAAGAATAAATAAAATGCTAACAAGAACTAAAATGATAATCTAATAATAAACCTCATAATACATTTCCATTAATTAATAAACTCTTCTGATACAACTGATCCTCCAAAATACAACTCGGGAATCCATACTGTGTGGACCCCTAGAAAATCTAAACTAAATAAATGACAGTAATCTAAAACAGGAAACTGAATCATAAAGGAACTCCTATGTAGCATCGGAAGAATGAAGTAGACTGATCCCCGCTCAGCACGAACAACCTCTACTCGTGACGAACACCTGAAAAATAATGGTGGGTCAGGCCCACAAACAAGTTCTACTCTACTACAGTCCAAGCAGAGATCCGATACACGTATAAATCCTAGTCAATCCAACAGTAACTAGTAGTCCGTATATATATATATACACACACTAAAGGAACCTCACTAGACTATAGGGTTGTCTCAACCTGAATAGTAGGCAACATGCAAAACGCACATATAGTGGGCATAAGTACCTAGACCTACCAGGGTACACAACTACACTATATCTAGCTACACATCCTTGGCGATATACGCGCCCTAACCATTGATCCTGAGACTCAAGCTCATATCATGGCACCATACTTATATATATATAATCTAGTAACCATCCATAAATTAATCCTCCATAAGTCATTTAACTTGTTCAGCTGACCTGACTTGAATATAAGTAGGACTTAACATTTTAGTTAATCCATTCCCTTATATAATAAATTAATCCTCCATAAGTCATTCAACTTGTTCAGCTGACCTGACTTAAATATAAGTATGACTTAACATTTTAGTTAATCCATTCCCTTATATAAAATAGGTAGGACTTAACTGATAAGTTAATCCATCCCTAGAATGCCACCGTCCCATACCGGTGCATTAAACCACACAATCCAACAATTGATGTAACAATTAAGGAAATACATCAAACATTTCATAAATAACTATGATAAATATGATATCAAGTTATCACATAAAAGAAATGACTTATTATTTCTTTAAACTTCCTATATCATATGTTCTACACAAACTGAATCTTATACATGATGATATTTTATTATACTGTTAAATAAGGATTCTCTATATCTAATTCATCCTACACATTTAATCTCAATTGCTAAAATATTTTAAAAGATTAAATCCATTCGTTTGTTTAAAACATTCAAATAGCAAGCATCATTATGATTGAGTCTATTTAAATTTATTAAAACCCAAACCTAGTCCCTATTTAATGTTCAGGAATCCTAGGCATGTTTCTACGTTCCATCATTCCACAGATATGAAAAATACATAATTTAAACATGTAAAAATTCACATAAGAAATCAAATCAAAATCATGCATTTTATCAATTCATAACACAAGAACAGATATGAACCAATTTCATAAAACCTATGTTCTAACCCAATTAAACATGCATAATTATTTAATTTTATGTGTTTAATAAATTCTGGAATTTCCTAGGCATGTACAGAAACACGAATCAAAGGGAAAGAGATAGAAGAAGAACTTGCCTTAAACTTTCGGATTGAAAGTTAAACTTCTTCTTCCTTGATCTTCTCTCAATAGGGTTTTTCTCCTCATTCTTTCATTTTTCTCATTCCCTCTCTAACACTATCTCTCCAGTATATATCACGTGAATATTTCTAACCCCCTTTTATAACCTATAGCTATATATTTATAGGCTAAATAAAATAACCCTAACCCTTTTCCCAATCCAAGTCAACTAAAAAAGAAAAATGGAAATAAAAATATTAAAAAGGTAAGCAAAATATGTTACGTATATAATTTATGTATATGTTTATTAAATAAATAAATTATACACATTCCATTATTTATTAATGGATTATCCAATAATATTTAAATTACCATAATATTATAAAGTAACTTAAAACATAACACGTATCAGATCTATGTATATTTTTATTATTTAAATAAACATATACATCAGATTAAATATTACTACCCAAATTACCATAAAAGTAATTAATAAATTACTTTCTCTTATATATATATATATATATATATATATATTGAAAAGGTAAGTAAAATATGTTAAGTATATAATTTATGTATATGTTTATTAAATAAATAAATTATACACATTCCATTATTTATTAATGGATAATCTAATAATACTTAAGTTACCATAATATTATAAACTAACTTAAAACATAACATGTATCAAATCTATGTATATTTTTATTATTTAAATATAAAACATATACATCAGATTAAATATTACTACCCAAGTTACCATAAAAATAATTAATAAATTACTTTCCTTTTTATATATGTATATAATATATATCTATATATATACATACATTATCCATGGGTAATAATCCATACACATCCAACCTCCTATCCAAGTAGTTCATGGGACCCAATTGGTTGGCCCATTACTACTAACCATAACCATAAAAGAAAAAAAAATAAAATAAAATAATAAAAGAAAAGAAAACATTTAATTTACAATTAATCAAAACAACATTTAAGCACATAATCTAATTAAACAATTAACACATAGACAAATACAAATAATACATAGACACATAATCAAATAATCAAGTAATACCTAATTCAATTAAACACATAAGCAATTAGTCAAATAATTAATTAAATAATTAAAAAATACAATTAAAACAAATAAATAAATACTGAGACTATCCTTTTAAAATTAGGGGTATTACATCAGGTAACAAACACTTTAACACATAAGCACATAAACAATACAATCCACCTTCCACACAACCCAAGGTTGGCCTCTACCCGTCGTCCTACTGGTTTTCAAACCCGTGCTCTGATACCAAATTTGTAACGACCCGAACCGGAGGGTCCGAATAGCTAACCGGGTCCTTATCCGAACCCGAGGTTAATTAAGGACACTACCATCCTTTCATACGTCAATACATAATATACGTCTCATCCCAAGGATTAAAAACAAATAGTAATAGCAATAATAATAAAATGAGATTATAGCTACAAAATATGTCAAAATAGTCCACTAACCCACCGAACCCTGTGGAGGAGCGTCGTCCGCCACTTCCTTTCTGGATCCTGAAAAATGTTAATAATAAAGGGGTGAGCATAAGTTCAGTAGGAAGTGTCTAAGACACACTTCTTATGACCCCGTGAATCCATACAAAGAATAGGTAAAGGCAAACGGGATCATGCCATAGGGAATATATATATATATATATATATATATATATATATATATATATATATAACACCACAACCAGCATATAACCAAATATCATCCAATCACTCATACACCAAATATACTAATGAGATGCAATGTCATACCAATGTCGCTCCCCGTTTTTCGAAACAATTCCATCATACTATTCTAAACCGTTAATGCAATCCGGCCCATAACACCTCTATAGCGCCTCGAGGGAAGGATTGGCTAGCTTTCCCCGACAATATGACACCTCCATAGCGTCGTCTGGGCCTATGTATCTCAACCTGCCTCTAGATCACATTAACACCCCAGACCACTAGGCACCTCCTAGGCGTCCGGTTTTCACAAACCTTTTATCAAAAATCATTTCCCAAAAACAATTTCCTTTGTTTTAAAATACTTCCCCATTTTCTTTTCCAATGAATGCATGAATGCTTCATACGTCTCAATGCCGTAATATCATGCAAATCAACTCTAACAAATATTACAAGCTTACCAAGATAATTCTCATGGAAGAACAACATGCATATAAATAATCAAATTTTAGCCATTAAATATAAGAATTTAAGGCATAACCATTTAAGGATGATTCTCTATTCATTTTAACAACTATCTACTCACAAATCACTTTTACATAGAAACCCACATGGATATACAAATTTAATATACAACACTAAAGAAATTTCTCCAGAAAATAATCACATTCAAGCATGTTGTACATTAATTATACGAAAATGGATCACAAGAACCAAAGATTGAATGAATTAGAACACCCTTACCTAAATTTTGTAGAAAAGCCCCAAAATTCGAAATTCTTACGGCGGCCAAACGGAGATTGGCTCTGATCAAAACGACGGCCTCGACGAGCTTTCCAAATTTTTCTTAAGTGGCACTATCAAATTCTCAATGGTGAGAGAGAGATCAAAGCTTGAATCATTGAAAAAAAAAAAAAGAGGAAAGTGAAGGGAAGAGAGAGAACCGGGAAGAGAGAGAGAGAGAATGGAAAAATCTGTAGAAACAAAATGGCTTTAAAGCCATTAAATGAAATGATAAGGTGGGTCCCGCACAAAAATCTTTTAATAACATAACATATATAAATATATACACAATTACCTACCATTACACAAATAGCCACACCACTAAACAATTATGCATAATTAATAATGCATAAAATGCAATGGACCCATGACATAACTCCCGTACACAATAATCCTGGTAACGGGTCTCACCTGAAACCTTCCGGTTCGAACATAGAAAATTGCTGAAATGGCAACCAGTGCATTTCCAAGAGTTCTGAACCCAATGAAATGTCCCACACAACTCTCAGACACACTCGGCACACCCCACGGTGTCTGGTACATAAAATGAGAAAAGACGAAAATACCCTCAAAAAATCAAAAAATGAAAAATGGCGAAAATCGAAAACATTACAGTCTCTTTGAGAATTTTAACTATCAGGCGATGCGAGGAGAAAAAGAACAAATATAACTCCTCTTTGAGTTCTAATTGCTTTAATTAAAAGGACTTTATTAGTGAATAATATATAGTAATAATTGGAGAATAGAAATGGGAAAGAAATAGATATAGAAAGTGACAGGGAGAAGAAATAGGGAGAGAGAGATATAGGGAGAGAAATAGAACGAGACTGAAATCGAGAGGGAAGGAGAGATAGAGATAATAAGGATGCTATTTGGGGAAAGTGCTTGGGAAAGCAACAATAGTAATAAAATGATTATGAGGGTGCTAGACCTCTATCTCAGCATGCCTCTTTGATTATTTATAGAATAAAATGTTAACAAACTCATATGCATAAGCATTCTAAATACATCAAACTCTATCAAATAACTAATTACTAATTTCAAATAAAATCTAATCCTATCGATAACCCAACTAACTATAAGTTTAAAATAAACTAATCCTAAAGATAAACATAAATATTTAACTTAGATCAACTAACAGATAAATATTAAAGTTATAATCCCTATCCATTATATAATTCAAATGCTTTAATCTCCTTTGTCTTTGAATGCAGCTTCTGTAACCTTTTCCACGTGTCAATTTATACCTAAATTGATTGCCATGTTATTAATACAAAATTTACCAAAAAGGGTGTCAACAATGCCCTCCAATTTTAAATGTCTTATCGACTGTCGGCCGCCCAAGCCGATAAGATATTTAAAATTTAAAGTATATTGGAAGGAAATTTTGAACAAAGGCTGCGCTAGTCACTTGGAATCAGATTGCAAATCAACAAGCTCCAAAGCTTTATTTATTCTGAATCACCTCTAAGATGATCTTTATTTCATACTAGCCAAATCTGCCGATTTAGGCTTCTTCCTAAATTTTCAAATAGTTTGCCGATATTGCCAGCTCATAAACTCAGGAAGGACTTTTCCCCCATGCATTTTCTAACTCCATTAGCAAATGATAATCATGATCGGTAGGGATTAAATTGTTGTGAAGGGTCATTCTAGCCGATTTGCCTATTATCTTTATGACATTGTGCCAGGACAGACTTTTCTTAGTTGATTTCCTTTCTACCGATTTCGCATTCAGCTCCATCGGCAGGACTATATCATACCCAAAAGTCTATTTATAGGCAAGCATGACCTCACTATAATCGGCAGGATTCGAGATATGTTGTAGAATAACCTTTGCTGATTTTATATTCGGCTCAATCGGTAGGACTGCATCATACCAAAAAGTCCACTGATCGGCAAACATGACCTCACTATAATCGGTAGGCTGAAGTGGAGTGTATGGATCAACCAACTTTTGTTGGGGGTTTGTAATCACATGCCTCTCGACAGCCACTGGTTTTTTAGCCGATTTTCTCAATCGTTTTCTAAGTTCCCTTGCTAATTTTGCATCAGCCGATTCCTTTTGAAATTAACATCGGCTAGTCTTTTCCTTCTTTTCTTGAAGTTAGGCTGAGGACAGTGAGTTAAAACAATTCTTTCAGCCGATGATTGTTGTTGCCGATTATTAAATGTCACAATCGGCAAAGAATTCTGATACATAAGCCACTTTGCTTTTAGCTGATTTGTACCCTTCCATTCATCAGTAACAGGCTGATAGCTTTTCCAACTTTGTTGTAATACCCCGATACAAAAATTAATTTGGTTAGCATAATTTAATTTTAATTTGTCATGATTTATATATGAATATTTATTTTGTGAATTTTACATTTTGTATCAAGCTTACTAATTACAGCCCAATTGAAAATAATATTAATAATATAACTGATGGGAGTGGAAGGAGTGATACATTTGTGTTAGTGGAATACCATGAAATGGGTATGTATCGAAGCTGTGTGTGGGCGTGTTTGATACCAAGTGGTGTGTGTGTGTGTGGTGATTGTAAGTGTAAATGGGTGTGCCCATTAGGTGATAAATTTATATATATAAATACACAGTATATATTATCACATGAAGATATATGTGGAGGTTTTCACACTTCTCTTTGCTGGTGCTTGAAGTTTCTAGATTGATATTATTTATGTTATTAAGTGGTTTAAAGGTTTGAAGAAAACCTTGTGGGTTGACTAGTATATACATAATAATATATTATAAGTGGAGTAAAGCTTCAAGCTTAGTAAAAGGCAAATTTCTACCAGCACAAGACAACATGCACTTGACCTTTGAACACGTGGGTATGTGTGTGGCAGCATATGTGTAGTGTGTTTGCTTAGCTTTTATTTTTAAAAAAGTAAGCTTCTAATAGAAGCTGTGTTAACCGACTGCGCATAAGAGGGTAATATATATGTTTAAAAGTCTTGTTCATTGCGGATATAGTTATGGACACACTAATAGACCGAAAATAGTGCTTGTTTGAGAACAAGCAAAAAGGGGAAAATAAAAGAAGAGGAAAAAGGGAACGAATTCTCTTTCAAATTCTTGTTGACCAGTACCAAAGGTAAAGAATTTCATATTTTTTATTCTTTTCCAAATGAGTTGTGTAATAGTATAACTTGATACAACTCTTGCCTGTTTGTAGTTATTTTGCTGAAATTTAAGTTATATACTGGTGAAAGGGATATTAATTACTATGAGTATAAAGGCTAGGATTTATTACGGAGGCCATGATTATTATTTTAATTCTTTTTGGAATAAGTATAACATGGTTATGGGTGTTGTGTAGATTGCATCTATATATTTATTTATTTCACCTAACTCAAGTCTGAATTTATTTATGGTTAATTAGATGGAATGGTGAAGTTTGAGATTTCGTATAAATTGCTGTGATTACAATTTTATTTATAATTGTTGGGATTGTTGTAGAAGTGATGATTATTATTTAATTTTATGTAGAAATAAATATAACTTGGTTATGATATTGTATAGGCAAGAAAAAAGAGACAGAAGATACAATCATACGGAAGTATAATTAAATAAATTGAAAATTAGCTAAGGTGAGTGTACTCACTGAAAGTTTATAGTTGGATGTGTTTAATTGAAGTATTGAAGCTGTTTATATGAAATGAAGATGAATATATATAACTTGATTATATTATATAAGGTCCATACTCTGGCCTGGAAGGAAAGTAATATAGTATATAAGGTCCATACTGTGGCATAGATAAATAGTAATATATTATATAAGGTCCATACTCTGGCCTGGTGATGCGACCGAGCGTGTACACAAAATAATGCACAACACTAAAGGTTTTGAAATTATGTCAAGTGGGCACCATATTTTACAATTTATAAAACCACTAAACACTTATACTATGGAGTATGAAATGAGCAGGGATCGTCCCAAGAGATCTAAACAATTATAGTTTTGTTTTAGAATTGAATTATACTTTAGTGCTTATGTGATTGCTAAAAAGGTTTTGTTTTGTGATTAGACTAATTTTAAGCTAAATGTTGCAATAAAATAATGGAGTTTAAAAGATTGGAAAGAGACTTAGGGTGTAGTATTCACCACTAAGCACATTCCCTAACTCACTCACTTTCAACTAATTAGGGAAATAATTAAATGTAATTCTAATGTAGCTAATACTTGCAAAGAAAAGTACGAAGCATCAATTTCAAGCTTGAATTGCCTACCTAATGACAAATAAGCTAAGTGTAGTGCAATTCACCAATTCAAAGAATGGTCCATTAATTCAAGTTACAATTCTAGCCTACATTAATCTAGAGGATAGTGTATTTGTGACAATAAGCATGGAATTCAAACATAGGCATGGATGGTCTACTTACTTAATAATTAAATTGCAATTAAACTAATTAAACTAAAATTAAACTAATTAAATATGAAATTAAAACTAATTAGACAATGAATTAACCTAATTGTGTAGTACCATCCATCTAGTAAAAGCAATATCCATCAAATTGGTATACAAATACAACTGATTAGCCACATGCATAAACACCACAAGAATCAATTTACAAAGAATTCAAGTGTAAATCTTGTTTATTCATTAATCACACATAAGACAATACATGATTAACACAAATAAACAATTGGAAGAATTTATTCATAGATTTCAAGCTTATACAATAATTACATACTAAATCCCCAAAAAGTATGAAAAGAGATAGAGAATAGGTTACATGCTTAGGGTTTATCCAACCCTAAGTAGAAGAATCAGCCACTCATCGTTGAGGGAGTTGAAGACAGAACAATCTCCATCCTTAGATTCATCATCTTTGAGCTTTTCTTCCAAACCCTAGCCTGTTTTTCGTTTCTCTTCTTTCGTGTTTTCCATAGAGAATATCAATATATAAAAAATAAAACTTAAAAATATAATAATAATAACTAACCTAAATAAAATAATAACTAACCCTAAACTAATTGTTCACTGGGCCCTTAAATAACAAACCCTATTCAAGCCCATTAGTTACAAAAATAAGTCCAAAAGACAAAATTTTGTAGCCATCAAAACAGGTCCAACCCGTAACTTAAATTGTTGCCAGCAACATGGCGTTCAGACGCAGTGTATGGGAAGCTTGCGTCCGGATGTAAAGAATGGCGTCCGGACGCAGTGCACTCTACTGCATCCTTGGCATTTTTCTGATTTCTTCTTAAATGTTCTGGAACTTTCTACTTGTCTCCAAAAATACGGTAATGGACTGATTTAAACCTGTTTGAAATTTATTTCCCTGAAATACATATAAACATAAATTAGGACTAAAATATAAAAATATAATAAATACAAAGACTAAAATACCCTAGTTTAGGTGCTAAAATATGAAACATTTAAGCACTTATTACCTGGAAGGAGAGTATCATATTAAATAAGGTCTGTATTATGGCTAAGAAGGAGAGTACTATATTTAAATAAGGTCCATACTCTGGCCAAGAAGGAAAGTATTATGCTATATAAGGTCCATACTCTGGCCTAGAAGGAGAGTATTATATTTTAAATGCCTGTAAAGCTGTAAGTTATACGTTATGAGGTTTAATTGAAGTTATTAGATAATATTTGTTTATATTACTCTGATGTAGTAGTGTTGCATTCACTGGGCTTTAAGCTCACTCCTTCCATATCTATATTTTTCAGGTATGAGGTTGGGTTGCTATTACCACGTCTAGAGTTTTACGTGTGAAAGGAGAAAAGAACAATGGAATGTCTTTTGTATAAAATGTAAATATTGTAGTAAGATTTAATATTGTGACTTGTAGTTAATTTTTTAGGTTTCTTAGAACTTGCAAGGTGGATTTATAGTTTATCTTTAATTATAAACTTTTAAGCAGGCACTCTAATATATGATGACGTCACGTATGTATGAGGTTAATGTAGATGGTTAGATACATTCCAATTGTTCCATTTATTAAATGTTGTATATTGGGTTGGGTGTGTCAACTTTTGGTATCAGAGCCTAGGTTTTCTAGGTTCTGGAGGTAGTAAGAGTCTAGACTGGCAATGGCAGTAGGAAATATGTAGTAAAGTCATTTATTTGACTTGATTTTATACTAACAAATATATTTGGTGATTATGTATTATATATATATGTTGTTATATTTGAGATTCATTGCAGATAAAAAGTAATGGAAGGAGGAAGTGGTTATTAGAGAATCGAGGAAGAAGCCTCTTATGTTCCTATTGAGGCTGAAGTAGAACAACCTATTCAGGGTGATATGGGAAGAGAACAGGAGCAGTTAACTGGTATGCAGAAAATGGAGAAGGCTATAATAGACTTAGCAAAACAAAATAAATAATTTATGGCAAGTCAAATCATAATGCAAGGAAGGCTAGAGAGGCAGTAGAAAGGAAAAAAAGGCTCGGATTATGAGAGGTTTATAAAGTTAACACCCCTAGAATTTTTAGGTACTACCAAACCAGAAGAAGCAGAGGGGTAGATAAGAAGAATGGACTCAATATTTGCAGTAATGGGTGCAGCAGAAGACCAGAAAGTAAACTTAGCCACATTTACGTTAAAAAATGACGCTAGTTATTGGTGGGACACGACAAAACATTTATTTCTTACTCCAAGAGAAAAAGAGGTGATATTCTGGAATCCATTTATTAAAGCTTTTTATGAGAAATATTTCCCTCCAATTTATAGAAAAGAGAAAGAAGGGGAGTTTATTCTCCTAAAACAACATAGAATATCTGTAACTGATTATGAAGTTAAGTTTGCAGCTTTATCGAGGTTTGCACCTGAGTTTGTACAGAATGAAGAAGATAAATGTACAAAATTCCAAGATTGGTTAGAGGCTGCTATTAAGTTCAGAGTTTCAGTTTTTGAGGAAACAAATTACAATAGACTTGTTAATAAAGCCATGATTGCTGAAAGGGATGTGAAAGAATCGCAAGAAAGAAGGGAACAATACAAAAGAAATAAATTTGAGCCATCATAATCAAGAGGAGGTGAAGGAATTTCAAGTCAGAAAAGTCAAAGGTCGCGGTATGGAAGGGGAAGGGGTAGTGAATCTCAAGGGCAGACATCAGGTATTGGAAGAGGTCAAGGGCTTTCTAAATAACAATTTGTACAACAAGGTAGCTTTGGAGGACGTGGTACTGGCAGGGAGTGCTTTCAGTGTGGAAGGGAAGGCCATCAGAAGAAGGATTGTTCTGTGTTGAAAGCAGAAGAGTGCTATCATTGCCATCAGCCGGGCCATCAGAAGAGAGAATGTCCTATGTTGATAGGACTGACTTCAGCGGGTAGTGTTGCTGGTTCTGGTAGAGGTTTTGCACAGGGGAACTCGTCAAGAGGAGGTAAGGGTGTTACAAGTGGTTCACAAGCCCAGGGAAAAGTGTTTGCTATGACACTTCAGGATGCTCAAGCAACACCAGAAGTGGTGACATGTACACTTTCTATTTTGGATAGAAATGTTACTGTGCTTATTGATCCTGGCTCAACCCATTCATTTGTCGCATCATTTGTTGCTATGCATTTGGGTAGACCACTTTCATTACTAGATAGTAAATTGTTTATTTCTACACCAATGGGGGAAGTGGTAGTGGTTGTAAATGAATATCGGGATTGTGTATTATAATTGGGAGATAGACAGTTAAAAGTGAATTTGATACCGTTGAGCATACCAGACTTTATAACATTTTAGGTATGAATTGGCTATCTACGTATCATGCTTCAATAGATTGTTTCCAAAAAGAAGTTGTATTTCAGATACCAAGGAAGCCAGAGTTCATATTTATTGGGGAAATAAATGTTATTCCGAACTTTCTCATTTCAGCTATACAAACTAGAAAGTTGTTGAAGAAAAGTTGTCAGGGTTACTTGGCTTATGTAGTTGATACTGAAAATAAAGATGTGACACTTGAAAATGTACCAGTGGTAAGGGAATTTACAAATGTGTTTCTAGAAGAATTGCCGGGGTTGCCAGTGGGCAGAGAGGTAGATTTTACCATTGAGTGAGTACTGGGAACAACTCCAATTTCTATTGCTCCGTATCGAATGGCACTAACAGAATTGAAAGAATTAAGAATTAAAGATATAGTTGCAAGATTTACTGGATAAGGGCTTCATTCGACCTATTATTTCACCGTGGGGTGAACCGGTGTTATTTGTTAAGAAGAAAAATGGTACTATGCGGTTGTGTATTGACTACAGACAGTTAAATAAAGTAACCATCAGAACAAGTATCCATTGCCACGAGTTGATGATCTGTTTGATCTGTTACAAGGGGCAAAGGTGTTTTCTAAGATTGACTTGAGGTCAGAATATCACCAGTTGAAAGTAAAGGATAGTGACATTTTGTAAACTGCTTTCCGAACTCGATATATCCATTATGAGTTTTTGGTAATGCCTTTTGGGTTAACAATGCTCCAGTCGTGTTTATGGATTTAATGAATCGAGTATTTCATCCGTATGTCGACTCGTTCGTTATTGTCTTCATCGATGATATTTTGATTTATTCTCGAAGTGTGGATGAACATGAAAAACATTTAAAAATTGTACTACAGATTTTATAGGAGAAACAACTTTTTGCTAAGTTTAGCAAATGTGAGTTTTGTCTTGATAAAGTTGTATTTTTGGGGCATGTGGTATCTGGGGATGGTATTTATGTTGACCCGTCAAAAGTAGAAGCAGTGGTGAAATGGGAAAGGCCAACTAATGTGACAGAAGTCAGAAATTTTCTGGGATTAGCAGGTTATTACAGGAGGTTCATCCAAGGGTATTGCGTTGCCATTAACGAAGCTGACCCGAAAGGAAGTAAAGTTTGTTTGGGGTGAAAAATGCCAAAGAAGTTTTGAAGAATTGAAGAAAAAGTTAACGTCAGCCCCAGTGTTAACTATTCCGTGTGGTGGTGAAGGTTTTGTGATTTACACTGATGCTTCACATCAGGGTATGGGATGTGTTTTGATGTAGAATAGAAAGGTAATTGCATATGCTTCGAGACAATTGAAGAATCATGAATTGAACTATACTACACATGACTTGGAGTTAGCTGCTATTGTTTTTGCTTTGAAATTATGGAGGTATTATCTGTATGGTGAGATTTGTGAAATATTCACTGATCATCAGAGTTTGAAGTATTTGTTTACACAGAAGGATTTAAATTTGAGATAAAGGCGTTAGATGGAGTTAATCAAAGATTATGATTCTAATAGTCACCATCATCTTGGAAAAGCCAATGTAGTAGTAGATGTTTTGAGTAGGAAGTTTTCAAGGAAACTATCTTGTGTATAGTGTGCACGGGTGGCAAATATTATGGAGTTGAGACTGATGGGAGTTGAATTGACAATTATTAATAAATGAGCATTGTTTACACATGTTACGGTGAGACCTTTGTTGCTTGATCGAATTAAGGAGTTGTAAAGTCATGGTGTATTCTTAGATAAAAAAAGAAACGAAGTCAGTTAATGATGATGGGACTTTTTATTTTAAAAGTCGAATTTGTGTTCCAAATGAAGTTTCTTTGAAGAAAGATAGTTTAGATGAAGCCCACAGTTCTATATATGCTATGCATCTAGGAAGTACTAAAATGTACAGGGATTTGAAGGAATACTACTGGTGGAATAATATGAAGCGTGAAATTATAGAATTTGTAACAAAGTGCTTGGTATGTCAACAAGTGAAAGCTGAACATTAGAAACCAGTGGGGTTGTTGCAGCCGTTACCAGTTCCATAATGGAAATGTGAGCATGTAATAATGAATTTTGTGACGAGACTTCCAAGATAAAAAAAGGGGACATGACTCCATTTGGGTGATAGTTGATAGATTGATGAAATTAGCTCATTTTTTGGCAATGAAAACTACTTATTTTACCAAGGAGTATGCTCATTTGTATGTTGATGAGATCATATGTTTGCATGGGGCTTCAGTTTCTATTGTTTGTGATAGGGATCCGAAGTTCACTTTTAAATTTGGTGTAGTTTGCATGAAGCCATGAAAACTTCTTTGAAGTTCAGTACAGCTTTTCACCCGCAGACAGATGGGCAGTTATAATGAATTATTCAGATTTTGGAAGATATGTTGAGAGCTTGTGTACTGGATTTCAAAGGTAGTTAGGATGATTATTTATCGTTGATTGAATTTGCTTATAATAATGGTTATCAGTCTACTATTGGGATAACACCATATGAAGCATTGTATGGGAGGAAATGTAGAATTCCATTGTGTTTGGGTGAAGTGGGTGAAAGAAAGTTATTGGGTCTAGAAATGATTGAACTTACAACAGAAAAAGTGAAGGTAATTCAGCAGCATATGAAAGTAGCACATGATAGACAGAAAAGTTATGTGGGTGTGCAAAAAAGAAGGGATTTAGAGTTTGAAGTTGGTGATTTTGTTTTTCTTCGTATTTCTCTCTAGAAGGGTATTATGAGGTTTGGAAAGAAGGGTAAATTAAGTCCCAGGTACATTGGACCGTATAAAATTCTGGAACGGATAGGAGCAGTAGCGTATCGGTTGGAATTACCAGAACAATTATTAAGATTACATGATGTTTTCCATGTGTCTATACTTTGGAAGTATATATCAGATCCATCTCATGTTTTAGCTGCGGAACCGATAGAGTTGAAAGAAGATTTGACTTATGTAGAGGAACTAGTACAGATTTTGGATTGCCGAGAGCAAGTGCTACGGAATAAAACTATATCACTGGTAAAGGGATTGTGGATAAGTCACATAGTTGAAGAAGCGACTTGGGAAAGCGAGGAAACTATGAGAATGCAATATCCTCATTTGTTCGGTATGTTTCATGCATTTTAATTTTGAGGACGAAATTAATTAAAGGGGGGAAGAATTGTAATATCTCGATACAAAAATTAATTTGGTTAGCATAATTTAATTTTAATTTGTCATGATTTATCTATAAATATTTATTTTGTGAATTTTACATTTTATATCAAGCTTACTAATTACAGCCCAATTGGAAATAATATTAATAATATAACTGATGGAAGTGGAAGGAGTGATACATTTGTGTTGGTGGAATACCATGAAATGGGTATATACCGAAGTTGTGTGTGAGTGTGTTTGATACCAGGTGGTGTGTGTGTGTGTGGTGATTGTAAGTGTAAATGGGTGTGCCCATGAGGTGATAAATTTTTATATATAAATGCATAATATATATTATCACATGAAGATATATATGGAGGTTTTCACACTTCTCTTTGCTGGTGCTTGAAGTTTCCAGATAGATATTATTTATGTTATTAAGTGGTTTAAAGGCTTGAAGAAAACCTTGTGGTTTGACTAGTATATACATAATAATATATTATAAGTGGAGTAAAACTTCAAGCTTAGTAAAAGGCAAATTTCTGCCCGCACAAGATAGCATGCTCTTGGACCTTTGAACACGTGGGTATATGTGTGGCAGCATATGTGTAGTGTGTTTGCTTAGCTTTTATTTTTATATAAGTAAGCTTCTAATAGAAGCTGTGTTAACCGACTGCACACAAGAGGGTAGTATATATGTTTAAAAGTCTTGTTCATTGCGGATATAGTTATGGACACACTAATAGACTGAAAATAGTGCCCGTTTGAGAGCAAACAAAAAGTGGAAAATAAAAGAAGAGGAAAAAGGGAATGAATTCTCTTTCGAATTCTTGTTGACCAGTACCAAAGGTAAAGAATTTCATATTTTTTATTATTTTTCAAATGAGTTGTGTAATAGTATAACTTGATACAACTCTTGCCTGCTTGTAGTTACTTTGCTGAAATTTAAGTTATATACTGGTGAAAGGGATTTTAATTACTGTGAGTATAAATGGTAGGATTTATTACGAAGGCCATGATTATTATTTTAATTCTCCTTGGAATAAGAATAACATGGTTATGGGTGTTATGTAGATTGCATCTATATATTTATTTATTTCACCTAACTCAAGTATGAATTTATTTATGGTTAATTAGATGAAATTCATATTCACCGTGATTCTTTTTTCAGAAGGTTTGTAAGACTGTTGTCAATTATTAAAACATGAACTGTGAGATTTGAAATGTTTAATCAACCAATATAACAATGTAAACTAAGTTTTAGAACACTCTTCCTTTGGTTTTGTTTCCCATATTTTTTCGCACGAGCAAACATTGCATGTTCCCTGTTTCTCACTCCATATTTATAAATGCCATGCATGTGCATGATTAATTTCTTATTTGTTGGGTAAATTTACAACACCTAACTTTGTTGTGCTTTTCTCGTATGGTTTTATGTAAATTTCGGGGACAGATGGTTCTTGAAAAACTTGGGAGTGATTGGAATGATCAAGAAACTGTTGTTCTACCTGTCAATTTGGATTCTGGTCTTGGAGTTCTCGATGCGTTCCTTACCAGTTTGTCAATGATTATCGTCAGCGAGGTTTGTGCACTTACTTCAAAGTATATTGCCAGTTTCATTTATACACTCATGGTCAATACCGAAGATGTCAATTTTATGGTGTTCTCTAAAGGATCACAATTTCAATAAGTTGCATGATACGACTACTTCAAAAGGAAAAAAAGAAACAGCTTCTCAATAGCCCTTTTTAGTATATTTGATTGCTAAATGCAGTTGGGCAACAGCATGCTGTCTTTGCTCTGGTGAATTTTTTAACTTGTGACCGTGCTGCCAGATTGGAGATGAAACTTTCATAATTGCAGCTATTTTGGCAATGCGTCATCCCAAGTCAATTGTTTTGTCTGGTGCACTAAGTGCCTTGATTGTAATGACAGTAAGTTTACTATTAAAAACCATTTACTCTTTTCTATTTCATGTTATGGCAGTTAAAATTAACTATGCCAACTATTTTCCCAATTCTATTTCATCATATGATCTTTCTTTTCCTTCTCGTTTATGCTTCTACAGGAATGGTAACCTTTATCTGTTAATTGCAGTAGATGGCTTTAGTGATTTTGAAGCAGTGCCTTCTAGTTTTTTTTCTTTTATGGGAATTTCTATAAGAGCAAATATGTTGTACATGTGATTTAGGTACTTTCCACTGGACTTGGTAGGATCGTACCAAATTTGATATCGAAGAAGCATACAAACAGTGCAGCTACAGGTATTATTTTTCAATTTCAATTACTAAGATAAAATCACACATTCTTTTCCAGTTCAAGTGTGATGCTTCCTTCAAGAATTCTTTTAGTAGATTTGGTTTGGTATTTAGTATATATGTTTATATATATATAGCGACTCCCAGTAGCAAAACCAGACCTGCCCCTTTGTGGATATACGAGATGTGTAGCTTTACTCGTTGCTTAATAGTAGAAAGATTGCATATGGTTCTATACATTTTGTCTTAGAGTCCGCTTGTAAGGAGGATAAATGGGAGGAGAAAGTGGAGGATGAAAGGCCTAGGGGAGAGGGAAGGGAAAGGGAGGAAGGAGGCAAGCCCCTTCCCCATGGGCCCAAGAGTGGGAGGTTAGGAGGAGGGAAACATCTCTCTCTAAATGGTCAAATGCTGCAATACACCTTCACTTCTTTCCACATTTCATCTTAATCAACCAAACAGCATGAGGGAAATGCTAATACTTTTTCTATATTCCAAATTTTCATCCTTCGTATCAAATAGAATGTTGAATGTTCATAAGTCTCCTAAGACACGAGTTTTACATTGCATCATGAAGGAAATTTAGTGTTTGCCATTTGGATCTCATAAGCTAGATAGACACCTAAATTCTGAATTTTCTTTTATGTTTTATATATATATTTTTGACAAGTGTTTTATGTTATATATATATATATATCCAGTTCTTTATGCTTTTTTCGGGCTGCGGTTGCTCTATATTGCATGGAGATCAGATTCAAAAGGGTCCCAGAAAAAGGAAATGGAGGAAGTATGTTTTTGTTACTCAATACTGTTATTCAGTAGTGATTATTAGTTTTTGTTTCACTTTGCAATGTCTTGATTTATGTTTTGTTATATATTCTGATAGGGGCTGGAATATAATGCTTCTTGTTCTTTACCTTTGGCTATAGATATTAGTTTTTGTTATAACTATTTTAGTTTTTGATGCAATTTGGTCATTTTGCATCACTTATTTCACTTTATGTCCATTCAAATTATTTTTACAAAAAATTGATGATATTTTTGCCCACTTTCATGCAGTTGTCAAACATGTTGTAATCTTTGTTATTTGTTCACTTGCTATCATCCCATAATTTCAGGTAGAGGAGAAACTGGAGGGTGGACGAGGAAAGACAGCAGTCCGTCGTATCTTTTCTCGATTTTGTACACCGATATTCTTGGAGGTATGCCTAGTGTGTAGATACTTGTAGCAGCACACTAGCTAACTCTCATGAAAATCAGTTTCCTTTAATGTTTTGTTGTTTGTGCTTTCTCAAGTTACCTAGGTTCTGTAGTCCTGTAATATTGTGGCACTTTTTTATTTTGTACATTTTTGCCATTAATTCAAGAGAATAAATTGAAATGTGACTGATTGTTGTGTGTGTTTCTTTATGTCTATACTTTGTGGTGCAGTCTTTCATCTTAACCTTTCTAGCGGAGTGGGGTGATCGTAGCCAGATAGCGACAATTGCTGTAAGATAATTTCTTTATCCTTGAATCTTGTTTGGCCGGTATATTTTCTATTAAGGAGCACATAAACAACTTTCATTTGTGAAAAAGAAATGAAATAAAAAAAACTGGACCAGCTTCATATTTAGGATTTTCTGCTCTCCTTGTTCATTTGCTCAATCAAATGTTTTCCTTTAAACCTCATATTTGAAACACATTCTATTTTGTATAGTATGACCTGATTGTAAATTGTTATTGTACTCTTCTCGTTGAAGCCTTTAATTGCAACTACAGATATGGGCTGCATTTATAGAATATATATATATATATATATATATATATTCTGTTGATTAAAAAATGAAATTAATTTTCTCGATTCTGCAGCTGGCTACACACAAAAGTGCAATTGGAGTTGCAGTAGGAGCTACTCTGGGACACACCATCTGTACATCATTGGCAGTAGTTGGAGGAAGCATGCTAGCATCCAAGATCTCACAAGGCACAGTAGCTACCATTGGGGGTCTGCTATTCCTTGGTTTTTCATTGTCATCATATTTCTATCCTCCAACCTGATTGTTTTGGAGCAGTTCTATGCTCCTCTATCTCGATCTCTATCTCTATCCAATTTTTTTTAAAAAAAAACCTCTATTTTCCTGCTTATTCTTTTATACAGTATTCGTATACATTCAATGTTGATGCATGCTTACAGGAATCAATAATTTGAATTCATAAACAAAAATGATTGACCCCTTCAATAGCTGTGTTAATGGATGGAGGGAGGGAGGTAGGGAGGGGGACTAAAACTCCCTCCTGCGACGTAGTGTCTTGTCCCGTCTAGTAAGTTATGTACCTTACAAAAATGTTGTGATGTTCAATATTTTCGTAATGTACATCACTAACTGAAGGGTACATGACTACTATATTGCTTGGAGAGGATTTTGATCCAGAGGGAGGGAAATGAAGAGAGTTGAAATAAGAATGAATTGTTGAGGAAGGTATTATTCAAGGATTTGGATCCTCTAGGGTGCATATAAACACTTCTTGTACTTTGTTGTACATTAAAACATTGGTTATCTTGCTGCATCACCTATTTTTAGGATGATACAATTTTAGAAGTAGAATAGTTTTACGATTTTAACCATAAATTTAAACAAAAATAATGACGCGGCAAAATTATTAAATATTTTATAAATGTTCATTTATCTTATCTTAGGAGATTTGATACATCGAACCTAAAAGTCATACTCACCCAATATGCGTGTAACTTAGATGATACACTCTTGCCATGAACATTTAACAAGAAAATAATGGGGTATTAATATTGGATTCAATTTAGTAAAAATTCTCATATTAAGAAAAAGGGCAAAGTGCAATAAACTCCCCTTGACTACTGGTGTTTTGCAATAAATCCCTTGAACTAAATTTTTGCGAAAAAATTCCCTTCAACTATCCAAGGGGTCAATCACAATATTGGGTTAGCAGAATCTAGATTTTTCATGTTATTTACGTCACTGCGTCTGTTATTTGTCTTTATATCGTTTTATGCAACAATTATGTTACGTTATTATTTCATGATACATTGTACTCTATGTTAGTAGTTACGGAATACGCTTACCAACGAACACAATGTTTCTCTTGATCATAAAAAATAGTAAACTTATTTTGATCGGGTACTACTCTTTGTTGACGGAGAGACTATTTTTTTTAGTTCCGAAATATTAAATGCTTAATATAATTCATTACTTATTACAAAATGAGTGTACCTGTGACGGCCTAAGTTTTACAAATCTGGTGCGTCAATGATGATCTGAGAGTTGACACGATAACGGATCTGAAATGCGGAAGTGAAACAAAGGAAATAAGATCTCTAGAGATGTAAGTCATCCCTAAGATACCAAAGTGACTTTCCATGAAGCCACAGAACCCAAAAGAAAACAAAAGCGGAAGCAAAGTTTTAAAATCGGACAAAGTGAACCCCAAGGGTAAAATGGTCTTTTTACATAGAAATAGGTACCACCGTGCAAATTATTGGAAAGACAACAAAAAATTAATAAAGTTAAACTCAAGAATTGCCTGATTCGGAATCCGAATGACCAGATATGGAACCTCAAAATTTGAAACAAAACTGAAATTAAAAATGCGCCCAGGGGCATCGGCAATCGATTGTGGTCGATCGCAGAATCCACAATGGATTCAACCGAGACCAAAATTCAAAGTTTTGAAAATGAGAAGTGCCAGTGCGATCGATCGCCACCTCGGCGATTGATCGTTGAAAACTAGAGGTAGCAAATTACGACACGACACGACAATACGACAAGAATACGACACGAGTTAAAAGGGTTTGGGTTTGGCATAAACGGGTTTGGGTTATAAAAGAGTCGACGCGATTAACCCGTTTACTTAACTGTGTTAGGTGGTATGTCTCTTTCTCAAGGTCGTTTTAAACACCCAAAGTTGCAATAAAAGTGTGGCCAAGTTTAACTTTATAAAGTGCCACTACTACCTGTAACTACTAGTATAGCTAGGGTGAGTAGGGATCGTCCCAAGGGATTGGGGGCTATGTTAATATGGAAACAAGATCGAATTAATAGGTCGAATGATCAAAAGATTGTTTGTTGGTTAATTAAACTACGATGTAAATGAATTCAATACTAAACAACTAAAGTAAATAAAAGGGTAGAGAACAAGAGAGAGAGGTCTTGGGATCTAGAGGTCACCATTAAATATCACCATTCTAGACATTCAATGTGTAAAGAATGAGGGGAAATATGTGTTGCAATTCAAAGAGGTGTGTTTAATTGAATCAACAAGCATGGATTGACTAATTAAGCATACATTGTCTAGATAACCTAGTGAATAACACAATATATCAAACTAAGCCATTAATCCTTCATTTAAGCTCACAATCAACACACAAACAAGTTAGAGAATTATACTATTTGCATTCATAAGTATGGAACATCAAACAACAAGCATAGATTGTCCTCATATCTAAGAAAGTAAAGTAACTACACTAAATCTAAGCTAAGGACATGAAAATTAACTAATTAAACTAAGGTAGAGGCACAATTTATCAAGAAATGAGTATGAACCATCAAACAAACCACAAGAATATTCTATTTAAGCACTATGCCTTGACAATCTCTAGATTCGTAGCATCAATACACATAGACATGCATCAATATCAAAAAACCAATAGATAAATACATGAACATCTACTTTAGCATACATAGACATATGAATAGAATGAAATGATCAATTGGAAGTATTAATCAACACAAATTATTGTAAGAACAAGATTCATATATAAATCAAGTGTCAAAACAACATTACAACACAAATCCCCTCAAAATACAAAGCATTAAGGTCAAGAAGGCATGCTTAGGGCTAACTTTAGCCCCAAGAAGATGTTTAGCCACTCATTGATGTAGTCATCCAACTCTCAAGGGCCATCTCCATGGTAGAAATGCTTTTCTCCTTGATGGAAACTCTAGAAGAATGGAAGAACTCCCAAAATAGTGTATGTCTCTCTAAGCTCTAGCCTCCTCTCCAAGATATGTGATATATGATTCTAAGTTATGTTCTCTCAAGATATGAAGATATCAAGATTCTATGTAAAAATGGCTCAAAATCCTTTTATAGGTAGCTCAAGTGTGACACCCAATGGTCAGGTCTCGTGCACTAGGGTCCCTTTAATGATTGCACCATGAGCCATCTTTTAATGAGCTGGACTCTATTTTAATTCGGACTTGAGGAGGTTTAGTCGATCGAATTCAAGTGAGATCGATCGAACTGTAGTCAGATCCATCGAATTTAGGCCAGATCGATCAATCCTTGGTGGCACCTTTTTGGAATAAGATAATTTTGAGATATTTTTGGGACATTTGGGGAAAAAGAGAAAAGTGGTAGGTGAGGATAAGATCAAGGAGTTCAATCGATCTGAAGAAAGTTGGATCGATCGAAGATGGAAGTTCTTTGAGGATAAGGACAAGGGGTCGGATCTATCTTGGTGAGGTGAGATCGATCAATGCGAGATCGATCGAAAGTATTCCTGATCGATCGAAGATTGTTGATTTCCACCACTTTGTTTTCACTTTGCTCCATTCTTCCATTCAGCTTGAGATTACTTCTTTTATGCTCTAATTTGGCTTAATTGACTTATTTTGGGGATAAGCACCTGAAAAGGGTAATAACATGAAATTAGTCTAAAACGGAAAAGTAAGATAGATAAAGGTCCTAGAATACTCGAGCTTAAGGGATTTAAATGCGCACTTTTCAGCGCTTATCACACCCCCAAACTTAAATATTACTAGTCCCTAGCAATAAACTACAAATTAAAGGAATGAAATGAACATCTATATAACTATGAACTACAAAGCAATAAATAGATAACGCTACTTTCGTAGGGAACACGGTTACATTTAACATATGCAACAAGCCTTTTAAACCCCTAGGTTACCCCTAGTGGACGAGTGAAGTCTCGTAAGGGTTTCCAGAAATGATAATGTGATACCCCTCGGATTCGAGACACGAGTTGATTAGGCCTAAACCCAACCCGAAGGAATATCAAACAATTAATATTTAAAAACGAACACATATTACAAAATTAATTAAAAGAAATAAATATTAAAGCTAAACGAAGTCTAAATATAAAATCCTCAAATAATACAGATAATCTGATAATCCAAAACCTCCAAAAGTACATCTCAGAAATCCATCCAGTGGACCCCTAATTAAAATCCCAACATAAAACTGAAAAACTGAAAATAAAATCCAACCCTCAAGAATGGAAAAGAATCCTACGTCGTCGGTAGAGTGAATAACTGTATTTGCTCGGCACAATCAAGCTCTAAGCCTGGAATTGACGAACACTGGAAAAAATAAGAGTGGGTCAGGCCCACATGCAAATTCTATTCTAACTGCAATCCATACAGTAATAAGATAAGCAGATACACCCTAGATATCTTAACAATAACTATATAATCCATACATATATAAATATCCACACTAAGGGACATTCCCTGGACTATATAGGGGGTCTCAACCTGAATAGAAGGCAACATGAAAAAATGCACCCAAAGGTGGGCATGAGTACCCAGACTTAACAAGGTACACCTCAACCTATCATAGCCAGTTACGCATCCACTGCATATACGCGCCCTAACCAACGACTCTAAGACTCAAGCTCATATCGTGGTACCATAATCATATATTTAAAGTTCGTTCAAATAGAGTATGTCATTCAATTTGTTTATTGATCTGACATAAGAATCCTAATCCTGTTAGTCACTCAACTTGTTCAGTTGATTTGACTTAACCACAAATAACAATTTAATCCAGGAAGTCACTCAACTTACTCAGTTGATCTGACTTAAATATAAGTAGGATTTAATATTTTACAATCCATTCCCTTATTCCAATAGGGTAGGTTTTAGCGTTCTGAGCTAAACCATCTCTAGTATGCCACCGTCCCATACCGGTGTATACAATCCATAACATCCATATAAATTACAGAACGTATTATCAGTTCAGCAATTAAAGTCCAAAACCATGTAAATTACAGAACATAAATAACAGTTCAGTAATTAACGACCAAAACCATAATCCAGATAAGTGCAGAATAGTGTTTAATACTTCAACAATTAAAATCCAAGCCTTAGCTCATGTAATTGCAGAAAGAGTTTATTATTTCAACAATTAACATCCCGAGTATGCACAGATCAAATCTAACAAATAAATAACCCTATTATGCATCCAAAGTAAGATTTATAATCATGCAGTAATCCCATAAATTGCTAAAATCAAATTAAGCAATTAAGTTCCTTCCATCCGTTAACAGCATGCAAAGATGTATACTATTCTACTGCTCTATCCTTTAGCCTATGGGTATAATTTATGCCATATGAGGTTTTATTAATCCATGAAATTACATTAAAAACCCTCAGTACGTTCCCACAAACATTTCAGAATACCAAACTCGTCCCAAATAGTGCCCAAAAAGTCCAGATTTCACGCATAGAAGAGAGCCTGCTCTTAAACTTGTAGAGCAGGCTCCAAACAACAATGGAGCAGGCTCCAAAACTTCTTGGAGCCGGCTCTAGAGGGGTGGAGCCGGCTCTACATCCCCTAAAGCCGGCTCTACACTTGGGGGGAGCCGGCTCCTTCTTCCATGGAGCCGACACTTTCCTTCTCTGAGAGCCTAAACCTCCTCCGGCCTTCTGCTTCGTCTCCGACCGCTTCCACCCCTTCTGTTCTTGGTAAAAACTGAACCTAAGGGTCTAAATTTCATCTTATATCATCCCAATTATTTATTTAAAATAGTTTTCATTAAAAAAAACCATACAAACTATTACCAATTTAACATGCTTACGATTAAACACTGAGATACAATTTTGCAACAACAGTTCCAATCAAAACTAAACACATACAGGCTAATATCCTAACATATATTGAACATGCAAGATTTATTTAATGTCCAATTAAAGTCCTAGAGATCATCTAGGTGTGCATAGAACACATGCCAACGGGAGAGAGAAAGAAAAGAACTTCCCTGTGTGGTTTTGGAATCAAAACGTTGTCGTCGTCTTCCTAAGCTTTTCGATGACGTTCGTTTACCGTCAACTCAACCTCTTATTGCTTAGCCTTCCCTTCTCCTAGGTCCAACCCTTAATCCACAGCCAAAACCTTCACCACAGTTGCTCTGTTTCCCCACAACCTCTCTCTGTTTCTCCCTATTTCTGTAATACGTGAATAGGGTTTTTCCCAAGCCTAGCTGACGTACCTTTCTATAAATAAAGGTTAAAACAAAACCCTAATCCATGTATAATTAGAGACAAAACTCCAATTAAATCCTACTCGGCCCATAGAACAAAACCTAAGTTATAATCTATGTCGGCTGCACATACGTGACTTCTAAAAGAAAACCTAATTAATCCAATTAACTTAATTACATAATTAAACAATTACAATAATTTAATTAAAGCCAAATAATAAATAAAAACACAATTAGAGACAAAACTCCAATTAAATCCTACTCGGCCCATAGAATAAAACCTAAGTTATAATCTATGTCGGCTGCACATACGTGACTTCTAAAAGAAAACCTAATTAATCCAATTAACTTAATTACATAATTAAACAATTACAATAATTCAATTAAAGCCAAATAATAAATAAAAACACAATTAAGTTAAATAATCCAAATAAGTCAAATAATTCATAAAATAACAATTAATTCAAATAACCAAGCAACAAAAACAATTAAATAATTAAAAATGCAACAAAATACTTAATTAAAATACCAGGACTATCCTTTTAAAATTATGGGTATTACAGATACCTACAAACATTAAGCTCGTTCTCACTAAAGAGGCATCAATATTCCACACAAGTATTGGGAGAAAACTACCTCAAGTATGCAATTTTTCAACCATTTCCAAGCAATCTCCCAAAATTTCAACATCAAACAAGCAAGTATGGTTCTTCACACATCAAGAAAATGATCATGCAAATCAAAACAACACTAAAATCCTTTTTGAGTGAACCGGCATCAAATATGTTGCTATTTAAGCCAACTAAAGAATTGATCACATTCTTACTCTCAAACTAGTACCGATCATCAAAATAAATAGTGGACCTTTTATTAAAGATTTATTCATCTAGGTGCACTTATTATTTTCACTTGATTTTTTATTTATTTATTTATTTATTTTTGTCTATCCCTAAGGATCAAAGATGGAAGCATAGTGCAATGTATTGATCTATTAAGCTTTCTAGCAATCCATGAGGTCGAGCGTTAGGTCAATGACTCCCAAACCAGACGGCTTTAGGGCACTAGGTGTTCAAACACCCCTAAGGACTTGCAAGCGCAAATCAACTAGACTACAAATCAAGATAACCTCCATCTAATCATTTCCCACTTCTCACCTTTTGGGAGAAATCCTCACTTTTTATTGCTTTTGCAACTACCTTTTTTTTTTTTTTTTTAGCATCCAATTATTAACCTAGAGTTTGGGCCCTCCACCTTTCAGCACGAGAAATTCAGTACTTGATGTTGTTAGAATCCTGGCTACTCAATGAAAAAGGTTTGTTATCCACCTTTATCAATAATGAAAGCTTTCAATACACTACTAGCCTAATTGGGATATAACCAATTCAATAATCAACAAAGTATGTACCCCACAAATGAATGCTAGTGTAGAATCCTGAGTGAATCTCAAAACAATCACAAAATTAGGATGATGTGGACCACAAGTGCAAACAAGATATCAATCTTTCAAAAAATTTATTCCTAAATGGCATCCACAAGGCATACAAGGAATATTGGACTTTCAAGTTAAGCAATTTTTAAATTTTAAGCAATATAGTCTTCAAAAGATCAAAATCATAACTAGTCATGGATCAATAGTAGAAAATCCCTCAAATACCTAAGTCATGCTCAAAATTTTGAATTGAAAGCAAATACTGCAAATAACACCCATTACCCCAAAACTTAAATGGCACAGTGTCCTCAATGTGCAAAGAGAACAAAGGAAAGAGTATACTAGCGCAGCAAAGGCAAATAATGGCCGGGACACAAATATCCAAAGTGGGTGGTACAACCCCCCCAAACTTGGAATTGACTGTGGTCCTAAAAAATTGGCACTGGGATGAAATCTCATCAGATAACAAAAGGGATAATAACAGTGCACAGTGGATATGCAAGTATAAATGGGATAATAAATGAACTAAGGAAAGAGGAAAAATGATGGTCCTGAAAAATTTTGGGCAGCACTCTCTCATTGAAGTCACTGGAATGTACTTGGTAATGGAGTCAAGAACAGATAGATGTATCAATATAAGAATCTAACATCCAAACAAAGTATGCATAGAAAGAGAAAAAGAATGTACAGTACATCACAGTATCAGGGCCAACAGACTGGCCGCAAAAATATCATAACAGTATAAAAAATAGCAGGTATCACAGATATATATAAAAAGATGAAAGAGAGGTATAAAGATCAGGCAGAGGAAGTAGGGCGAGCGGGGCGTGATCCCTAGATATCTCTGGATAAATAATGCAGCGTAGCCAAGACATCTGGGCGGAGAGTAGTCACGTCAGTGCTGAGAGAGGCCACATCTGACCGAAGAGAGACAACTGCGTCCTCCAAGGTTTGGATACGCTCTCTTAGGCCAAGTGTCAAAACTGGAGCGTTAGGGATAACTGGATCATGAACTGGAGGTATATCCTGACCCTGCTCTTGAGAATGCAATGGCGACCCTACTGGAAAGTGACGTAGTGACTTTGCTAGAGGCTCTCACTCTAAATATATGTCCATATGCGCGTTCGCAGTCGCCGGTGGGTTTGCTAGATCATTTGCTGTTGCTGCTGCCTCTAACTTCGCCATCTCCTCAGCTACCAAAATAGCCTCCTACTCTAAGCTCCTGATAAAAGTATTATAGCTCTTGTTCCAATCCTTCTTGTCGTAGTGGTAAGCCCCTAACTCAGGATGCTCCTCTGGATGGGAAGGGTAGTGCTGATCTCTAAGGATTTGAATAATGAGATGTCCAAAGGGGAGGAAAGTGGCTTGCTTAGGCTTGGCCTTGCTGATGTAGCTCACGTATAACCTCATCATGACACTCTAGATAAGTGCAGGAATAAAGAACCAATGCCCTGTATAGAAGGCATAAAGAGTAGCCAGAAAATCTAAGCGTCGCTGCATCTTATGACCCGCCATAAATACGTTTCGGTAAAAGACTGAATCAAAGAACCAAAGATCGTCAGGCAAATAAGTCCTCGTGGCGAATGTCTCGTCATCACTGTAGTGGCCAGTCAGGGCAACGCCCATACTTGCATTAGATGGCTTCCTCAGAATAGGATAGTGAAGGCCGGGAGGGCAGACGTGCGGGCATCGAGAAGAAGTGGCCAATGACTCAACAGTGATGCGGATGAGGTGGCCATCAATAGAAGTTCGCAGCTCCGATAGGTCACTCAGGGCCTGCCGGAGGTTTTGGTAGAATAACCGGATGAGCCTTGGGTAAACTGGATAAGTGACTGGAGCAAAAATGGCTGAAATGCCCCGCCGATCAATATCATCGAATGTCGCTCGGGTTAGAACTGACCTGGAAAAGAAGGCAATGTCGAAAACCGACTTATGCGCCACCTGAAGGCATATATATCTCCTGCTAGGCCTATCTCAAATCTGGTCTGGCAGTGCTGGTGATGGTGAAAGAAGTGGTACATGTTCAGCCTTATCAGAAGAAGATGATACGGAAGCAAACAACTGTAATCTGGTATCGGCTGATGATGACTGAGTTGTAGCTGGCTTTGGAGCTGGGTCCTGAGCATGGGAAGGCTCTGCGGGCTCCTCTATCCGCTGTCTCACTCTGCGCTCATACTGTCTACGGGCGACAGTCTTTACTCAAGCCATGGCCTGCAAAGAGAAAAAAAAAAACTTGCAGATGAAGTCAGTATAGGAATAAAGAATTGAAGTACAATATATATAGAAACATGTATGTCAAGTAAGACAAACAACTCAAAATAATTGACATAAATCTATGCAAGTTGTAATGCAGCCAGGTATGGACAGTGAATGAGTGAAACATGCTAAATATGACAGAATAAAATGCACCCAATGTGGAAAACACAGGCATTGAGTGACTATAAGATAGCATGGAACATAAAAGATGGCATGTGAAGTGGATATGGAAATCTGTGATATTCGATCGATCATGAAAAGATGAGATCGATCCAAGTTGGATCGATTAGGAATTGAGTAAGATCGATCTTTCTCTGATCGATCAGAGAAAAACGTGATCGCTAGAATTCTGCAAAAATACAAAAAGTCACAGATTTGTGACATGGACAACACGGGGGGCACCCAAGCAAGCTTATGGGTCCCTCTACACTCCAACAAATCACAAATAGTCACTTATATAGGCACGTAACCCCCAAAATTGAAATCGGGCAAAATATATACATAGATATATACATACATATATATACATGCTTCAAAGATCAAAATCGGCAACAATAGAACATGGCAATCCTAGATCTAAACATGGCATCAACAAAAACATATAGATTGAAGCTCAAAAATGAAAATAAAACTCAAAACTTACCAAAATCAAACGAGAGAAATGGAAACCGAGAGAGAGAAGTGAAATTGGGGGCGAGAGATGGAGTTTCAAAGGCTTGGGATGGTCGCCGGATACTCGCTGGAGGTGGGAGAGATGATGAACAACGACGAGAGAGAGCTGGGGTCTTGGATCGATCTTTGGAATCGATCTAAATGACCCTTGGGTTCTATTTTTAAAAACTGTTTCCGACAAGTTCGATCGATCACTAAGAAATCAGATTGATCTGAAAGGGACTCAGATTGATCCAACCTCGCAAAACGACAAGTATATTATATATATATATATTTGAAAATATTTTTGAATTTTTGAAAATTAAACAAATTAAAAATATTTTTGGATTTTCGGAAATAAAAATAAAAATAAAATGAAAGTAAAAATAAAAATAAAATAAAATAAAATTCTTTTTGGACTTTTGAAAATAAAATGGAATAAAGAAAATAAAATAAAATATTTTTGTTTTTGGTTGTTTTTTTTTCATGAAAATAATTAAATTAAATTAAAAACAAAATTCAAAAAGAAGTCAAAGTCTACAAGAGGCATTGAGATCTATCAAATTTAGATCGATTAAAGTTTGATCGATCCAACAGGTGAAAACCTGCAGACAAGTTCGATCGATGCACAGAGAGGTGATTTTCCATGGGTTCAAAAAAATTTCTAACCATGGTATGAAGATCGATCTGAAAAAATCTCGATCGATCTTGGAACACTCAAATCGATCGGAAATGAAGCTCGCACGATACACAGAGAGCTGAAATATGCAGAAAAATTACTCTCGATGGGACAGAGATATGATTGGATGCAGGGTTGGCAGTTCGATCGATCGAACCTCTTTTGAGATCGATAGAACAGGTGCAAAATGCCTAATTTGAAAGTGAAAGTGTATGCATACTCAGTCAAAGTCCCTAGCAATATGTATGAACCTAGAATATATTGATAAGCGCCGAATATTGTATATTCAAGCGCCCTAAATTACATTAACAAAGTCCAGTTATTAATTATTTTATGTAGATTAACTCCATTTGCATGTTTTTATGCATTTTCAGGTTAAAGTGCAAAAAGGAAGCAAAAAGGATGCCATTTCTGAATTTCTGGCAGTAGTGATCCTGACTTTTGTCGCCATTTTCGACCTAGCAAACTCAAGAACTAGACTTCCATCATAACATTAAAGATTTAGATCTCTGAATCAGCTTTCCAAATCTTCAAGTGGTTCATCATTCGGAGTTCGGAGCAGAGAGTTATGACCTTCGTAACAGAGGTGCGCAGAACTGCCTGGCAGCACTGAAGTACTGCCTTTCTCCCCATTTTCGACCAACCAGACTTGAGAATTGGGTCTTCATCATAACATGAAGTTTTTAAAGCACTGAATCAGCTCTCCAAATCTTCAAACAGATCATCATTCGGAGTTCGGGGCACAAAGTTATAGCAGTTTTACCAAAATAGGTCAGCGCTGAGCAAGAGGAGCATGTTGCACATTGCACTAAGTTAGAATGCTCGAGATCACCAAGCGAGTGCTCGAAAATCAGGCAGAATGCCCTTCGGAAATGGCTCATTTCAGCCCACTTGCACATTGGTTTCCTCAATGCCATCTTCCTTCTTTATGAAGTGGTTGGAGGTGTTCCTTGGAGGAGAGAGTGTGTTGTTGGAGCATAAAAAGCTACCCAAGGGCCACACATTAGGGATCTTTGATTTTTAGCAAGATAAAGGAGAGAGAAGAGAGCAAGAAGTAGAGGGTTCTTGGAGCAAAAGGAAGGGAGCTCGAAAATGGAGAAAAAGGGCAAGCTTCTTCCTTCTCCTAGCTCACTCATGGGTAACTAAACCTCATCTAGGGAGGTGATGAAGCCTCCCCTTATGTTCATGTTCTAGATTAGGTTCTATTTTGGGGATTATAATGTATAAACTTTGGTCTTTTCATAGTTTAAGAGCTTATTACTTCTTGTAATGAATATTCATGTTTAAATGATTGATGTGAGTTATTTAGCTTGTCTTGATGATTCTTACATTAGTCTTATTGCTTTTATTTTCATAGTGACAATGAAGATATTAACTATGAATGGTTTTCAAGGCATGTTAATTTTGAAACTTGATATTCCATTGCTTAGGTACCTCCTTTGATGGACTATGCTTGATTCTCACTTTCATGTGCTTCATCATTTGATTGAATGCTTGATGGTCTTTTGCTTAAGTTAATGTATTTGATACTACACCCTAGTCTAGGTAGTCCAAATGTGTTGTCTTTTGATAGACCATTCTTGTTTTAATCTCATGAACTTTTTATTGGTTGTGAAGCAACTATGTGTTGCTACATAATTCTTGATCATTGCTTATATAGTGTTTATCCCCAATTTAGTCTTGATTTAGCATGTATTTAGGGCGTAGGTGGATTCACTTCTCTAGTTTCCCCTTTTATTATCTCTAACTCTCATTTACTAGCACTACTATTTTATGCATTCTAAGTTCTAAGTTTAAGTGACAAACAACCAAAACCCTCTATAAACCCCTTATCATTCTAAGAACAATTCTAGACACTTAGGTTGCCATAGACTAGCGCAGTCCCAGTGGTTCGACTTACCCGACCAATAGCCCTATTGTACAATGATTCGTGCTATTGCGAAGGTTGATGTTAGTTGATCGACCGATCATATATCTAGACGATGCAAGAAATTAAAGTTAAAATAGAAATGAGGGAGGAATAGGGTTGTAAACCCTATGAAGCACTAGTCTTTAATGTCTCTAACAAGACGTTGGGCTCTTTTAGCCCGGATCAAAAATCTTATTGTGCATTCCCTCCTTAATAGGGTAAATGGCACTTTGAATCCCACCCAACAAATTATTCCCTAAAGAACTCGTTGGATTTGAATCAAAGGAGATTGATTGTCCTTAGTCTATGCAATTTTTTGACTTCCATGCCCTTTCAAACTTTGTTTTTGAAACAACACTTTTAGAAATCCTATTGGAAGATGAACTTTTGGAAATTTAACCCTTAAGGAACAACTGAACTTTGTCAAGTTCATTTTCAACACACTTCTCCACAACACACACTTCTTCATGCTTATCCATTGAATTCGGGGTTGGATTAAAAATGTTTAACTTCACTTTCATATACCCAAATGATATTTTCATTATCCCCATCCTACAATTTATGTTGGCATTTGCGGTTGCCAAGAATGGACGGCCAAGGATAACGGGAATTTGGCTCTTGGGATTTGGGACCGGTTCCGTATCAATGACAACGAAATCAACGGGGAAGAAGAATTTATCAATCTTAATCCAAACATCTTCAATGATACCTTGGGGCTTTTTGATAGATCGGTCGGCAAGTTATAAAACTACCGATGTCGGTTTTAAGTCTCTTAAGCCCAATTTAACATATACCGAGTATGGAAGAAGGTTAACACTTGCTCCTAAGTCAAGAAGAGCCCTATTAATGACATAGTCACCAATGATGCAAGACGTAGTAGGTGAACCGGGGTCCTTAAACTTTGGGAGAGTGTTGTGTTGCAAGATAAAGCTTACTTGCTCGGTCAAGACCACTTTTTTTAGTGCTTGGCTCTTGTTCTTCCTCTTTTAGGTGCAAAGATCTTTCAAGAACTTGGCATAAGCCGGAATTTGATTAATTGCATCCAAAAGTGGAAGGTTGATCTTCACTTGCCTAAACACTTTGATGATTTCATTCACCTTGGTTTTTTGCTTTTCAATAGAAATGGACCCTTTTAAGGCGTCCGAAAATGGAGCTCTTGGCTCAAAAACTTTCTCAAAATCATTTTCAACACAAGAAGTTTTCAACTCATTCTTCAAATCACTTTTCAAATTATTTTTTAACACTTTCTCACAAAGATGATCATGCACATACAATGAAGGAGGAATATAATGTGAAACAGGACGGGTGTCAACTTTTGGTTACATCGGTTCACTCTATTCATTTTGGACACCAATTTGATTGTCCACAATTCTCCCACTTCTCAAAGTCGTCACCGCATTGACATTTTCAATTGTGTGACCTTCATTGGTTTCTACAATGAATTATTGCTTTGGTGGGCCATTAAGAGGCATTTTCCCTTTCTCTCTAGCATTCAAGGTACTAACTATTTGCCCAACTTGGGTTTCTAGCTTAGCAATGGATTGAGAATGGGAATGAAACAATTGAGTGTTTACCTCCAAAGTACCCAAAGCGGTCAACACTTTCTCCTTAAAAGCAGGACTCCTAGAATTTCCTTGGGAATAAGATGATTGATTAGGAAAATGAGAGTTAGAAAATTGGTTTCCATGTGATGATTGAAACAAAGATCTATAACCTTAGGAATCTTGGCTTTGCATTGGAGGCGGAACATACTTGCCTTGAAAACCACCTTGGGGAGGGTTTGAGCCTTCCCCTTGGCTTTTCCAAGAGAAGTTTGGATGGTTCCTCCATCTTGGATTGTAGTGTGAGCCATAGGGATTATTCCCTTGGTTGACAAATGCAGCATTAATTTGTTCATGTTGCTCACTTTGCGCATGTCCATGGGGACAATTGGAAGTAGTATGTAAGACATTAGAACAAGTTATACAAGATTCATTAGATGCATGATGAGTATGATTATGGGAGGATGACATTTGATTTGCCGAATTGTGGTTGACCAAAAATTGATCAAACCTTTGAGTTAAATATTTCACCTCGGCGGCTATGTCATTTGAATTGTCAACTTGATATAAGTCGACATTCTTCCTTCCACCTAAAATTCTACCATTTTTAGAGGACAAAGATCTATGCATGGAATTTTCACTCATACTTTCATACAATTGCCAAACATCATTCTCATGTTTATCAAGGAAAGAACCACCCATAGATGCATCTACCATTCCTTTTTGATTATTCGGCAAACTTTTGAAGAAGTATTGGACTAATTGCCATTTAGGAATGTCATGATGTGGACACTTCCTAAGTAAGTCATTAAATTTTTCCCATGCCTCATGAAACAGTTCCCCTTCCCCTTGAGAAAATTCACGAATGGAAGTTCTCATAGCATTGGTCTTTAATATCGGGTAGTACTTCTTTAAGAACTCTTGTTGCATTTCTGCCCAATAAGTTATCGAAAAAGGCCCAAGATTGTTGAACCAATATTTTGCTTTGTCTTTAAGGGTAAACGGAAAAAGTTTGAGTCTTAACACTTCTTCTGGCATGTCCGTGTATTTCACGGTGGAACACACTTCAAGAAACTCATCCAAATGCTTGTACGGTTCTTCACTTGGAAGTCCATGATAGTTAGGAAGCATTTGAATTGTTTGTGGTTTAATCTCATAGTGATGTACTCTAAATGGGGGCAATTGAATGCATGTCGGTGCATTGTATTCATTTGGGACATAATGATCACGCAAAGCAATGGGAGGATTCCCAACCGGTGGTGTTAAATGAACGCTGTGATTAACTTGAATCATGGGAGGTTGTGGAGCAAAAATTGGCTGAGGTCCCAATGGAATTTGGCCTTGTTGTTGTGGTGGGATGAATGGTCTAAGCATGCCTAATGGCACTTGGATGTTGTCGTGATGCACATCAGGGTGGAAGATACCTTATTGGTCTATGTGACCAAGGTCTTCCACATGGTCGTCATGTTACTCCTCCATTGATGAAATGGAATGATGAGAACTACCTCTTCCCCTAGGATTACAAACAACTGATTCAAGATGCAAATTATGAGGGATAAGAGTAAGATCTAATGACCTACGACCATGCATGCACTAGCAAAACAAATAACAAGCAAATAGCAATCACTTCGCCCCCACAACAAATCAATCAACAAATCTCCACATACAATGATCCCATACTCCTATGCTTGAACAATATGCAAAGAAAAGTAAATTGCCTCCACGCGGGCTCACGATCTATCTAAGAATTTAAGAACTTGCCACCAGGCGGGCCGACGATTTAATTAGAGATTGAGTTAGAACAATCTCACAAAGGGTCCTTAAGCAACTTCAATTCATTTTTGAATTTTCTGCTTAGCTTTACAATTTTTAGATTTTAGCCTTTATGTGCTTAGCTTAGCCCTTTACTTTCAATTCTCCTTTGCTTGATTTCCTTTGCTCAATTCACTTAGCCAAATAAGAACAAACACAATAAGTAACTAAAAAGAAAATAAAGTAAAAACACAATCAAAAGAGTACTAATTCCTAATTGTTTCCAAAACACGGCGTTGCCAATTCAATCCCTGATAACGGCGCCAAAACTTGGTGTGTCGCTTTCTTAAGGTCGTTTTAAACACCCAAAGTTGCAATGAAAGTGTGGCAAAATTTAAATTTATAAAGTATCATTACTACCTCCAACTACTAATATAGCTAGGGTGAGTAGGGATCGTCCCAATGGATTGGAGGCTATGTTAATATGGAAACAAGATCGGATTAGTAGGTTGAATGATCAAAAGATTATTTGTTGGTTAATTAAACTACGATATAAATGAATTCAATACTAAACAACTAAAGTAAATAAAAGGGTAGAGAACAAGAGAGAGAGGTCTTAGGATCTAGAGGTCATTACTAAACATCACCATTCTAGACATTTAATGTGTAAAGAATGAGGGAAAACATGTGTTGCAATTCAAAGAGGTGTGATTAATTGAATCAACAAACATGGATTGACTAATTAAGCATACATTGTCTAGACAACCTAGTGAATAGCACAATATATCAAACTAAGCCATTAATCCTTCCTTTAAGTTCACAATCAACACACTAATAGGTTAGAGAATTATACTACTTGCATTCATAAGTATGGAACATCAAACAACAAGCATGGATTATCCTCACATCTAAGAAAGTAAAGCAACTATACTACATCTAAGCTAAAGACATGAAAATTAACTAATTAAACTAAGGTAGAGGCACAATCCATTAAAAAATGAGTATGAACCATCAAACAAACCACAAGAGTATTCTATCTAAGCACTATGCCTTAACAATCTCTAGATTCGTAGCATCAATACACATAGACATGCATCAATATTACAAAACCAAGAGATAAACACATGAACATCTACTCTACCATACATAGACATATGGATAAAATGAAATGATCAATTGGAAGTATTAATCAACACAAATCATTGTAAGAATAAGATTCATGTATAAATCAAGTGTCAAGACAATATTACAACACAAATCCCCTCAAAATACAAAGCATTAAGGTTTAGAAGGCATGTTTAGGGCTAACTCTAGCCCTAAGAAGATGTTTAGCCACTCATTGATGTTATCATCCAACCCTCAAGGGACATCTCCATGGTAAAAATGCTTTTTTTCTTGATAGAAACCCTAGAAGAATGGTAGAACTCCCAAAATAGTGTATGTCTCTCTAAGCTCTAGCTTCCTCTCCAAGATATGTGATATATGATTCTAAGTTATGTTCTCTCAAAATATGAAGATATCAAGATTCTATATAAAAATGGCTCAAAATCCTTTTATAGGTAGCTCAAGTGTGACACCCAATGGTCAGGCTTCGTGCATTAGGATCCCTTCAATGATTGCACTATGAGCCATCTTTTAATGAGCTGGACTCTATTTTAATTCGGACTTGAGGAGGTTCGATCGATCGAATTCAGGTGAGATCGATCGAACTGTAGTCAAATCCATCGAATTTAGGCCAAATCGATCAATCCTTGGCGGCGCCTTTTTGGAATAAGATAAATCTGAGATATTCTTGGGATATTTTGGAAAAAAGGCAAAAGTTGTAGGTGAGGATAAGATCAAGGAAGTTCGATCGATCTGAAGAAAGTTGGATCGATCGAAGATGGAAGTTCTTTGAGGATAAGGATAAAGGGTCTGATCCATCTTGGTAAAGTGAGATTGATCAATGTGAGATCGATTGAAAGTATTCCTGATTGATCAAAGATTGCTGATTTCCACCATTTTGCTTCCACTTTGCTCCATTCTTCCATTTAACTTGAGATTGCTTCTTTTATGCTCTATTTTGACTGAATTGGCTTATTTTGGGGATAAGCACCTGAAAAGGGTAATAACATGAAATTAGTCTAAAATGAGAAAGTAAGATAGATAAAGGTCCTAGAATACTCGAGCTTAAGGAGTTTAAATGCGCATTTTTCAGCGCTCATCATTAGGTTAGGGTTGAAGAGTTCAACCCGTGTAACTCGTTTGTGACTCATTTAACTCAACATGTTATAATCGTGAATATGACTTATATAATATGTTACCTGTTTAATCCTAATTACTATGAATAGTTAAATCATTTTAACATAAAGCTTGTCTATGCCTTATAATTTTTCTTTTTATTTTGAATATTTGGGTTAATTATAACAATTTTTTTCTATTATTTCGTATTTGATTAAATATTAAATGTCTCATTTTAATAAACAGGTCATTAAATGGGTTAACACGTTTATCTGTTTAATAAACGGGTTGGGTTAGTGTTGAGGATTCCTGACACGATTATTAAATGGGTTGGGTTTGGGTTTACCTATTTAGTATAATACCCTTACATCGACACGACACGAATACAATCCACGAACACGAATTGCCACCCCTACCGAAAACAGTGAAGGATTGACGGGGCCTGCGAAGAATCGCAGAGGCCCATGAAGGATCAAAAATGGCTCTGCGATGGATTGCCAGATTCGGCAATCGATTGCCAGACCAGAAGGTTGCACCAGAAATTTTTGGAAAACATGACTTTCTCGATACTAAAATAGATTTTTTTTTTTGAAAAAGTTTGTGAAGCAACCCCCCCCCCCCCCCCCCCCCAAACAAAAAAAGTCATTTTCTTAATGACCGTGATTAAGCCAAGTCTTATTTTTCAAATAAAATGCCCAAAATGCCCTTATACGCATCCTTTGCCAAAAAAATGAAAATGCTTGAAATGAAAAATACCCATTGCATACAAATATGATATTTGTCCCTTGGCCTCAAGTTATACATATAAAAAGAGTCTTAAAGAGTATACTTAGGCATAATTTACATATCTCAAAACAAAAACGACTTGTCAAACCAAGCTATATATTACAATTTCAAAAGAAAGCAAAACATGCTAACACTTGAATGTATGTGAAATTACACGAAAGGGGTATCCAAAGCTACCAAGCCAACCTAGGAATGTTGTGTATCCCAAAATAAGGTCTTTTTACCTGAAAATATCCCAAACATCTAGGTAGAGTAAACAAGTTACTCGTAAGAAGAAGTACATACTTATACCCTATAGTCTCAATGTCACGCAAGTTCAATATAGATCAATACAAGGGATCATTCCACCTAACGTCTATGTAGCAAGGTGTGTTTTTTTATGTCTATACTTTGTGTTGCAGTCTTTCATCTTAACCTTTCTAGTGGAGTGGGGTGATCGTAGCCAGATAGCGACAATTGTTGTAAGATAATTTTTTTATCCTTGAATCTTGTTTGGCCTATATATGTTCTATTAAGGAGTACATAAACAACATTCATTTGTCAAAATGAAATGAAATAAAAAAAACTGGACCAGCCTAATTTTTAAGATTTTCTGCTCTCCTTGTTCATTTACTCAATCAAATGTTTTCCTTTAAACCTCATATTTGAAACTATGTTGAATTTTATGTTAAAAGCTTGCCATTTGCTTTCTGTAGCCCATATAAAACATGGTATTACGATTTCTTGGTAATTGTTCTGGTAATAGTATGACCTGATTGTAAATTGTAATTGGACTCTTCTCGTCGAAGCCTTTAATTTCAACTACAGATTTGGGATGCATTTAAACAATATATATGTAAAATATATATATATATATTTATATTAAGTTGATTAAAAAATAAAATTAATTTTCTCGCTTCTGCAGCAACTCGCTACACACAAAAATACAATTAGAGTTGCAGTAGGAGCTACTCTGGGACACATCATCTGTACATCATTGGTAGTAGTTGGAGGAAGCATGCTAGCGTCCAAGTTCTCACAAGGCACAGTAGCTACCATTGGGGGTCTGCTATTCCTTGGTTTTTCATTGTCATCATATTTCTATCCTCCCCTATAAATACAATCTTGTAGACTAACCTGATTGTTTAAGAGTAGTTGTTTGCTCCTCTATCTCTCTCCATTTTTTTTTAATAAAAAAAACTCTATTTTCCTGCTTATTCTTTTATACAATATTCGTATATGAATATGTTAATTCTTTTTCCTATTCAATGTTGATGCATGCTTACAAGAATCAATAATTTTGAATTCATAAACAAAAATGATTGAGCCCTTCAATAGCTATGTTAATTGGAAGGAGGGAGGGAGGGAGGGGGACTAAAATTCCCTCCTGCGACATAGTGTCTTGTCCCGTCTAGTAATTATGTACCTTACAAAAATGTTGTGATGTTCAATATTTTCGTAACGTACATCACTAACTGAAGGGTACATGACTATTGTATTGCCCGGAGAGGATTTTGATCCGGAGGGAGGGAAATGGAGAGAGTTGAAATAAGAATGAATTGTTGAGGAAGTTATTATCCAAGGATTTGGATCCTCTAGAGTGCATATAAACACTTCTTGTACTTTGTTGTACATTAAAACATTGGTTATGTATTAGGATGATACAATTTTAAAAGTATAATAGTTTTACGATTTTAACCCTAAATTTAAACAAAAATAATAACGCGGCAAAATTATTAAATATTTTATAAATGTTTATTTATCTTTTCTTAGGAGATTTGATACATTAAACCTAAAAAACATACTCACCCAATATGTGTGTGACGTAGATGATACACTTTTGCCATGAACATTTAACAAGAAAATAATAGAGTATTAATATTTGATTCAAATTAGTAAAAACTCTCATATTAAGAAAAAGGGCAAAGTGCAATAAACTCCTCTCGACTATTGGTGTTTTGTAATAAACCCTCTCAACTAAATTTTTGTCAAAAAATTCCCTTCAACTATCCAAGGGATCAATCACAATCTTGGGTTAGCAGAATCTAGATTTTTCGTGTTATTTATGTCATTGCGTCTGTTGTTTGTCTTTATATCATTTTATGCAACAATTACGTTATGTTATTATTTCATGATACATTATACTCTATGTTCGTAGTTACGGAATACGCTTACCAACAAATACAATGTTTCTCTTGATCATAAAAAATAGTAAACTTATTGTGATCGGGTACTACTCTATATTGATAGAGAGACTATTTTTCTTTAGTACCGAACTATTAAATGCTTAATTTAATTCATTACTTAATACAAAATGAGTGTACCTGTGATGGCCTAAGCTTGTAATGACCTGAACCCATGGGTCCGAATTGCTAGCCGGGTCCTTACCTGAACCCGAAAACAACCGAGGGCAAAACGGTCAACTAGGGTGCGTAAATTAATTATATAACTCTAAATGAGTCTAAATAGCTTAACATAAGTCATAAGGGTCATTTGAACCCATGAGGCAAAGTCCTGGACCTAAGAATGAGGATTTCATACAATTGCACCCTTCGGTTTCAAGGAATTCCGATGTAGTCCACACTAAAAGGATCATAACTCTCTCTACGATTTGAATTATTAAGTTAAATTAATTTCATTTTAAAGTTGACTGAAAATACTTGAAATTTGACTCAAGAATGAATCCATTTGGATTTGAAACGAGAAAGTTATAGCTGTTCAAAGTCAGAATAAAAAAAGAGACAAGCAGGAAGGGAGTAGGTTCCCATTTTGATAGAGCCACCTCCTTTCTATGAAAGGAGCCGGCTCCACTCAAAAGGAGCAGGCTCTACTCACACCAAAGGAGTATGCTCCATTCAAAAGGAGCAGGCTCCACCTCAAAGGAGTATGCTCCATTCCAAATAAGCAGGCTCCACCTCAAAGGAGCATGCTCCATTCCAAAAAAGCAGGCTCCACTCCAAATTTTTGACGAAAGGAGGCTACTGGACTAAAAAGAGTCGACTCCCAAAGGGGGAGAGCCGGCTCTCCACGTGGGAGGTCTGAAATTTGGTCACTGCAAGTGCATAGGACCTTAGGGACCTCATTGGCATCTATCATGGCCAAAAATTAAGCTTTAAACTCATCCCAAAACATCCTATAAACCTGATATAAGGCTTGAATATGAAAAATCCCAATAATGCTTGTAAAGAAAAGGTATGAATAATATTCAATTTGATTCAAAATAGCCTCATGGCCTCATTATAAATCAATTACATTTTACACCATGAATCCTACATGGACAAATATACATTGATTTACATATACTAAGTACAAGTAAAAATGTTACACATATAATGTCCCAAAGCTTCAATAGAAGTCATCAAACACCCGTTAAAAACTCCAAGGCAACCTCCATTTCCTGAAAACTGTTAATATAATAGTGTGAGCATAAAGCTCAGTAGGTAGTGCCTAAAATGTACCCCTTAACTATCCCGTGAATCCAAACAAAGAATGGCACATAGAAGAGGGGTCATATTCATTTTGGGGAATAAATATACCATTACACATCTTTACAACAATCCATACACAATGAGTGTAATGCTATGCAAATTCAAGAGATGAAATGTCACTCCCCATTTCCAAGACTTTTCCCAAAACAGTTTTCCTTCCTTTCCGACACACTTTCCTTTCTTTTCCAAAACAATTTTCCCTTTCCTCACCCCAATGCATGAATATATATGCAATTTGATGTCATGAAATTCCATGCTTGTGAACCTTAATAACATAACAAGCTTAGAAAAGAATTCTACACTACAAGTAAAAAAAAATGTTGTCACTTAACAAACATAGCATTTTACTCAAAAAAGTCATGGTACAACATACATTGAATACCAATCTTCACAACAACTTACATAATCATAACATTCAACACAATTCACAACATAACACATGGAGATCATGCTTAGCAATTATAAAATAAGCATAATAAATCACAATTAGGAGATTAATTCACAAATATCGAAGGACTTGTGGTTTAGAAACCCCTACCTCAAAATGATAGCCAAACAAGTCCTAAGGCTAAAGTAATTTTCGGATTTCCCCAGACCCTAGCAATATTGGCCTCAATTTGAAGCTCATACCAAGCTTTCCAACTTCTCTTCTTCCTCTACCTCAAAATCTAACTCAAACCCTTCCAAAATCAAGATTTAATCTATGGAGGTTTATGTGTGTTTAGATGTAGAAATATAGAGAGAGAGAAAAGGAGAAAGATAAAAAGAGAATTGGGGTTGTCGAGAATGGGGAGGAATGGATGGGTTGTGTAACGACCCGAATCCGTAGGTCCAAACCACTAACTAGGTCCTTACCCAAACCCGAGGTCACCTAAGCCAATACCATTAAGTCCAGGGTTATTGCATCATTAACATATACAAAATATGATCAATAGAGATCCTAAACGACTTTCCAAGACTCGTGGATAACTGTACTGGAAAGAGAAAGCAAAGTGAGCAACTAACAGCAAACCGGTCGACCGAAATGGAGTTTCGTTCTGCCAGAATAGCTCTTATACCGGTCGACCGAAATGGTCATACGAGCTGCACTTTCAGCTGAACTACCATGAACCTGAAACTATGCATAAGACTTGCTATGGAACCTTGAAACTGAATGAACTTTGTCCCCATACATGTGTAAACATTGAATATAAGATCACAACATCCATTTAAGTCCCTTATTAACATAATCATACATGGTTCTTCACAATCTCTTACAAAATAATAAAAGTGTGTAAAATTTACAATCCATGAGTTGCATTAGTTTCCACAACCTCTACAATTGCAACATTATACAAACTACACTTGATTATTACAAAAGATCATGGTTCATGTATCTATATAAAAGCTAGCAAAATGGTAGTCTCGTTCCAATCTAGATTTGTGGAGGATTGTCATCCGCCACCTCTTTTTCCAATCTTGAAAAAAAAAAATGATAAATAATAGGGTGAGCTAAAAGCTCAGTAGGTAGTGCCTAAGACACATTTCTTATAACCTAGTGAATCCACGTAGAGCATAGGTAAAAAGAAAAGAGATCATATCATAAGGAGTACATGTCAACAACCACAACGACAAGTGCGTAACAAATGTCATCCAAACATATACACACCATATATGCTGACGAAGTGCAATGTCATGCAAATGTCGCTCCCCATTTCTGAAACATTTCTGTTTCAACTTCCAAACCGTTAGTGTAATCCGACCCAAGGCACCTCCAAGGCATCACGAAAGGAGGATTGGCTAACTATCCATGACCACAAGGTACCTCCAAGGTGTCGCATCCGGCCTAGTTAGCTCAATCACACTCCCTTTTAGACGACACTAACATCACGGACCACTAGGCGCCTCCTAGGGGTCCGGTTTCCGCAACACTTTCAGAAAACATTTTCCCAAAACAATTTCATTTGTTTTAAAATACTTTTCCCCCTTTTCTTTCCCAATGAATGCATGAGTGCTTCATGCTTCTAATCATCAATGTAATCATAACATTCTCATATATGCTACTTAAGATAAATTGCTAAAATTTACAACTCATGCATTCAATCATCATTGATTCAACATAGTAAACACATAAAACAAGAATTTAATCCCATGTAAGCATGCTTATTCACAACACACCAACTATCACATATTCGCACATTCCATATACATCATTTACATCATTTCAAAGATAATTAACACAAAATAAGCATGCTTGACATAAATAAAGGAGATTCAACTCACAAAAGCATAAGAACTTGTGGATTAGAGACCCCTACCTCACTTAGATGGAAAACCCCCCAAATTCCAAGCCCAAATTCAAAATTCCTATGGGTGACCAAATGAAGAATTGCTTACATCAACTTGAAGATCTTGCCGAGCTCTTCAATTTGCCGCAAATGGCACCAAAAATTTCTCAAAATTGAGAGAGAATTCAAAGTCTAAAGTTTGAAGCAAAATGAAAAGAAAAACAGATGAAAACGAGGGAGAGAGAAATTTTTACAGGGAGAGAAAGAAATGAGAGGCCAAATGTGGCCTTCGGTCACTAATTACATTAGTGGTGGGTCCCATCACTAAAGATATTTCCCTTTTTGACTCTTTTTTTTTTTTTTCCTTTTTCCACCAGACACACAAAAATGCATACAACTATACAATAATCACATAAAGAACATTAAATAGAATAAATGAAATGTAAATGGGACCAACCGACACCACGTACTCGATAATTCGGGTAGCGGGTCCCACACGGGACCGTTCGGCCTGAAAAACGAAAAAATGTTGAAATGGAAACCATTGCATTTTCAAGAGTCCTAAACTTAAGGAAATGCCCTAACTAACCCTCCAACACTACTGGCATACCCCACGGTGCCTGGTATGCAAAATACAAAAATTCAAAAATACCCTTCGCAAAACAAAAAATTCCAAAAAAGGAAAATAGCAAAATTTAGAAACATTACAGGTTGGCTTGTCTTACCAACTCATAAATGGCTCTCATTGAGCCACTTATCAACACATGAATGGATACAATATTTAGTTAAGTTGCCACTTTGTCCTTGCTATTTCCTCACAATGCCTTCTATATCCCATTAAATATCTTTCTAATGTAAAGCTACATGACGACGGCCGTTCCTATACGCCAAAATAATGTAGTGAATGTGCGGTTCAAGAAAAACCTTTTAGGTCAAATTTAAATTTATAAAAACCACTACCACCACTACTACTAACGTAGCAAGAGTGAGTAGGGATCGTCCCAAGGGATTATACATGTTGGAATTTAACTTTGACTCTAATGTATCACAAGATTGCAAAGAGATTTGATGAGATGATTAAACTACTTCAATTAATGACAATGCAATTAAAATAAAACTAAGTTGAGATAGGGATTTAACAGATATGAAGAGAGGTCTTAGGGTGTTGGAATCACCACTAAACTCATGTAATTAACCACTTGTTTTCCATTAATGGGGAATACATTGTTGTGAACAAAATGTGACTACCAATTGCAATATTAAGTATGGACCATCAAATTAAAGAATGAATTGTCTACCTAAACTAAGTGCAGCACAACCCATCAATTCTAAGCATGACCTATCAAATTAGTAACAATTGTAGCACACATCAATCTAGAAAATCATGGAATTTGCAATAATAAGTCATGGAATATCAAAGCAAGTAAAGATTGTCTACCTACCTACAAGCATGAATTAAATTGTAGAACAACCCATCAAGCATAAGAATAATCCATCAAATTAATTGACAAACCCATCTAATAAAACCTATGTCTAGCCATCACTAAATCCTTAATTAATCACACATAGACATGCAACCAACATAGAGAATCTAGTGTATAGATTAATTCCCAAATAATCACACATAAGACAACATGTAATCAAATAGAGAATCAATGAAAGAATTAATCCATATGAATCATGTAAGAAATAATTCCTAATGTAATCATACATAGACATGTAAATAAACTAGAGAATTAACAGGAAGAATTAAACCATAGAAATCATAGAAATATACCAAGATTCATTAAATTCACAAGGCTATAACACTAATCACAACAATATATATAAATCCCCAAAAATAGAAATACAAGTGTTTAGATTACACAAGACTTGGGGCTCATCCAAGCCCTAAATGTAGATCTAGCCAATCATGGAGGAAGTAGATGTGGTCATGAAACCCTCAAGGGTAAGCTCCAAACATGGCTCCATCTTTTTCTTCTTCTTTGAAGCTCTAGAGAGAGAGAGAGAGTGGATCTAGAGATGGATCTTGAGATGTGCCTCCACTTCCCTATTTTTTTCTAACCCTAAGCTTTCAACTTTCTAGAGAGAGAAACTAAAAAGAATATAGAAATTACAATCTCAAATATGAATCTCTAAACAAAAATGGTTGAATCTCTCTTATATACAAGGCTTTAAGAGCCCAAATATGTGAGAACTCGGCCCTAGAATCTCTTCTTTGAAGCTCTGTCCGAGTTGGTTCGAAATGAGATTTAGATTTGCTTTTTAATAACTTTCGCGAATAGTTCGATCGATCTCAGAAAAGTTTGATCGATCAGAGAAAAGTTCGATCGATCAGAGTTCGATCGATCTCACGATCAATCTCACTTGGTAGCTTTTCAACATCAGCTTATTTTTGCTCCAGATGAACCTCCTTTTGCTCCAAATTCTCACCAAGACTTAGTTTGACTCCAAAAAGGCCTTAAGAAACCATTTTTAGCCCGTTTTAACATTATTGACCTGAAATAGACAAAAACACAAATAAGTACTAAAATGGGTAAATAAAGATAGATGAATAAACTAAAATACCCTCGCTTAAGTGGTTTAAATGCGCACTTTTAAGCGCTCATCACTACACATATATGTATATGCATATGAAATGACTACAATGTCCCTCACTTAAAATGAGAAAACCGGGAGAAGTTCCTGAGTCCGAAAATCGTCCCGACTTCTGAAAAAATCTAAAAATGATACAGTCACTTCTAATTGACTTAAAATGATTAAAAATAAATTTCCAAAACCCTCGGCTCAAGGAGTTAACTAAAACGACCCTCGGGACCAGCGTGGCACTCCAAACAAGGCAATGATTAAAATAATCTAGAAAAATCAAACAAATTCCAGAAAAAGAAAATAAAAAAAATCGGTAACATTACAATCTCCCCAACTTTAAAAGATTTCATCCCCGAAATCAACCCACCTCACAAGAGAAAGACGAAATGATACAAAAACGGAGTACGTCTCCGAGTACCCCAGGTAACACGCTATACCTCAAAATCCCAATCCAAAGAATCTCACAACCTGCGTCACTCATAATCCTGTGCTAATGACCTAGCGTAACAATGACCGAACAGTAACCACAGTCACACGTAATCTCATCCCCTATAATAATTAACTGAACGAAAAAGGCACCGTTGTGACGAACAAAACTCTCTACCGTCACCTACAAGCACACGAGGCACAAGCCCCCAACTAACTCTGTGACTCCACTGAAACCTGACCACTAAGAACCATTAGGATTGTCATCCTTCTAACCAGTACATACCACTAGTCGATACTAAATCCGTAAACAACAACTTCAGTCAATCCAACACATAAAATCTCACTAATGCGGTCCGCACGAGACATCCCACCAGCAAACTGTTGGATCCCATACATAGTAGGTCTAACCAGCAGCTCCTCACATAATCCGAGCTAAACGTCTTAAGGCCCACAAAACAGTGGTTACCAAACCGCTCAATGAGCCAACACGCGAGCTCAACTCGCGATCCCAAAGAAACTCTTAAAACCATCTCTGATAACTACTGCCTTCAATAGCTACATCATAACTGAACACCCACGATTGTAATCGAGAAAACCATCCGACCTGTCAAATGTACCATCAGGTACTTGGGAAAATAACTCATTAGCATAGCTCAAGGATCAACTGATCCAACAACTGAAACTCCTTAGACACGTAGTCCCGTGCCGAGTACACCACCATCCACGACAAGTGACCTGAACACGCACAAAAAATACCATCAACCCCAAGTGAGACTCACTCTAAAATGGGATTGCACATCCAAACGTACGCAACGTAAAACACCATACTCTAACTGTCACTAATCGCACTAAAAGCAATAATCATTGACCTTTGACCCGACATTATGTTAAGGAAAGACTGACTCAGAGAAATGGTTGGCTAAGCCATTCCCATCGTTGATCTGACCTCAACACCAACGTCGTTCTTGTCCTCAGGTCTAATCCTTAAGCACACACACACACATCAATCTCTATGTCTATTCTAGACACACGGTTCACAACACAGCTATTAGATACCGCTACTAACACCAAGACCCTAAGAAAAACATACATAACCTCTCGGTACAAATCCCACAAATTCAAGGACTTCACCTCCTACCGTGGAGGTAAGTCAAACAATTAAGATCAAGCCCTCACTCGAGATCCCTAATAAAATAGGGAACTCTATAAAGTCCTTCCGTCTGCTGACACGCACAACTCCTATGTAGAGATATGAAACTCACAAGCAACAAAGTCCTTGCCAGGACCAAAATAAGAAGAAGGAAGAGCAAGTTCCTTTCCTGCAACAGAAATGAATACACACTAATCGACACCTCGCATACGAAATGCTAAGAAAGAGGAACTATACGGAGACGTAGCTCGATCTGCAACTCGTACACCTAACATCCATACGTAAAAGAGAACAGTGCCCCTTCCATAAATGCCAGGGCTAAACAACGAATCCTAGGACATCGCATCCCATCCTGCCCAAAGAAGAACCTTACAAGCGGTAATCTAGACCTTCCATTCATAGAAACAACTACATGACGCTAAACAACCTCATCGATAACCTTTAAAGTAACATGGCTAAAAACTCTTCTGTCATCAATCTATCAATAAAACCAACACATAAGAGCTCAACTACTCATAAAATACACATCATTCTCCAATAAAACTATCTGTGAATACACACATAGTCATACAAATATGTCATTGCTTTAATACATAGTGGTCACAACCGGTACAACATTACAACATAAAACCATTACAAAACATCTCAAACTATATCTTGCCCCAAGGGCTCACACACTAACTATCATCAGTATCACTCTAATCTTGAACCACACTACGGGACTTGTCCACCATCCTAGCATAAATAAACTAGATACTACACAAAACTCACGGGTAGCCCCCGTTACAACCAGAACAATGGTGCACAGGCATCTCCTATCACGCCAAATCTCATAGGTATCCCCTGTTACACAATTACAGGTAATCCCCTGTTATAAAACTCACAGGTATCCCCCATTACAACATATCACACACACGACTCACTGGTAGCAACACGACAAGACTCATAGACAACAATACGACACAACTCATAGACAACAATACGACACGACTTACAGGTGTCCCCTGTTACAACAAAAAATGACTCACAGGTGTCCCCCGTTACAACCGACACGACTCACAGGTATCCCCCATTATAACACGACACGACCCACAGGTATCCCCCGTTACGACACAATCACAGGTAACCGCCCGTTACAAAACTTACAGGGAAGGTATTATCCAAATATATGGATCCTCTGGAGTGCATATAAACACTTCTTATACTTTGTTGTACATTAAAAACATTGGTTATCTTGCTGCATCACCTATTACTAGAATGATACAAAATTTCATGGTGAATTTCGCCATTGGTAAGCAAATTCAATATTATTTGATAATAAAAATAGTATTGTATTTTCGAAGTAATGGTTGTTGCAATTTTCAAAGCAATTGGTGTTGGTATTTAGTTTTATCATTAAAACAGTTCAAAGTTTATATAATAAGATAGATAATGAGAGAAGCAATCAAAATGCATCTCAATAGTGTCAATGCTTTGATCTTTGCGTTGAACATGGAGCTTTTTTCTTTTCTTTTTAATAGGGTAAATTACTTTCACCTCCTCTCTCCTCTGTTATGTCTAACTCTCTTTTTCAAGTTAATACTTTGTAACAAATGGTCAACAAAGTCAAATGATGGAATCTACTTATGCTACCAAAATTAAATTATGGTGGTTTCTCATTTTGCTCTGGTGTTGTTCACCATATAGCTAGTTAGCTTTTTATTTTTGAGATTCCAATTGGAGAGGTTGTAACCCACTAATCCTCTGAAATGATTTCACTTAAAAGGCTATAACATTTGTTTTTTTGGGAAAAGTTAAAGTAATTACGCACATACTCCTATCTCCACCAAGGTTCGAATCCCCAACCTCCTGATATCGCTGGGCCAACTAATTCATTGATAAAAAGGCATAACATTGTATGACTTAGCCTTTGTGTGACAATTATTCCACAAAAAAATGAATTATTTTTTAGTACGTGATATGAGGGGGTGTGGGCGTCACAATTATCTAGCAAAAACTAATGGTATGTTTAGTTTAGTTTCTTGAGAACATTTTTTTTATTTTTTAAGAATTAAAAATCATACAAAACCTATTGGATTGACAATTTTTTAGAACTATTTTACAAAAACTTAATTTAAAAAATGTCTGCTTTCAGAACGGTCTCTTATACCACTTTCAAAATATTTTTATAGTTTAATAGTTTTTGAGAATTTTTTTTAGGTGACAAACGTAAGTTCGGAATTGGTCAGAACTCCAAATAATTTTTCTTATTTTTTATGACACAAAAATGTGAAAAAAAGGCACATATTGTCGCATAGGGAAGATACATATGCTTAGAAGATGTGGATACCATCAACAGACCAATTGGCTTTCAGTCTCTTTTGGGTCTTTTTGTTTTTGCTCCTCTTTATGGGTTTCTTGTCACGTGGTGTGTTTATGTTTTGCTTTACCTGCTTGTAACTTTGGCTCTATGTAATAATATGTAAGTCTCTTGTGCTTGATATATTAAGGAATAAAACATTATTGAAACCTACATATTGGAATAGACACAAATTATGAGTAATTTATTTCAACCTGATTGGGAGGTCACTATCCTCAACCAAAAATTTAAACCATAAATCTATTATTTTTTGCTGCATGCAAGTTAACCATCTTGCCTTGTCAAAATCAGAAAATAAAAAATCCATCCATTTGTATTTTTCTTGTGACACACTCATCCTATAAGGTGGAGTTCAGTTTAAGCTTATACATTTATTTCTTTTTTGCCTAACTATAAAGAAAAGAACTAATAGAGACTAGTTTTGAAAATAAATGGTGGCTTCTTCTGTAAGAGATGCAAGTGAAGAGAGGAGCCCACTGTAGATATATATATATCTATATATATATCTATATATATGGATGGTAAGGTGCAAAAATCCTCCTTGAAATATTTGCCTTTTGCAAGTAAACCCCCTAAACTACAAATTCCCCCATTAAACTATTGATTTGTTACAATAAAAGCCAAGTTAATTGTAAAAGACTATTTTGCCCTTTCTCATTAGATTTATCATTTCTTGTTAAATTATTTTTATTATTTTTTCTCTTATCTAAATATTAATTATACTATTTACCTTAATTTTATTATTAGTATCAATTTATTATAAAAATAGAAAAAATTAAATAGATCTATAACTACCATTTTCTAAGATGATTAATTTATTATTAAAACTTCATTATTTATAATAAAAATTATTATACTTAGTTTAAAATTTTTATCGTAGAAAAATACATTCTTTATCATACAATATATTAATGAAAAATTAACAAATTAATTAAATAAAAAATACATTATTTTTCATCCAATATATTCGTGAAAAATTAAGAAATTAATTAAATTATTTAAGATTTTTTTTAAACAATTAATTAAAAAAATTAAAAAGTAAATTTATGCAAATTAATAGAGAATATGTCATCAAATTGGTATGAATTTTTTTCATAATTTATTTCAATAAGAAAAATAGTTTAAGTTAATTCAATAAGTAAGGACATTATGGTCATTTAATCAAAATATAGTCTAGGCATTGGTATTTTACAACAAAATATGATAGTTCATAGGGTATTATGCATAAAATATACTTTAAAGGGGGTTATTTACAAATTCAATCATAGTTTAGGATTTTGTTTTTTTTTTTTGGCATTTTACCGATATATATATATATATATATATATATATATAGAGAGAGAGAGAGAGAGAGAGAGAGAGAGAGAGAGGTGTTATGGTATGGAGTGGGTTTGGGACTTGTTAATTAGTAGTTTAAACATAGCAATTTGAACCTAATTCTGGTGATTGCAAGTTCAAACATAAAATGTAAGTTGGAGCTGAAAGAAAGACTACTTTAAGTTTGTGTCTCCCTCACCAAACTTGGAGGGTTCTTGACTTTCCATGTGTAGAATTATTCTTACTTGATAATAAAGCCAGCAGAAGCCACTATAACAAACCCCATACCATTTCCAACAATTTCATTTTTCTAACCACCACCAGTTCTCTCTCTCTCTAGATCCCTCTCTTTCTCTCTCTACCTAGCTATTGATGAAGAAGAAATGAGGGACCGAATGGAAAGGCTTGTAGTTCTTCCCTTCTCTGTTGGTTGTGTCTCTGAGTCCAGCATTGCAGTTTGTGCACAACAGCCTAGAAGATCAAAATTGGACACTCTTTCTTCATCTTCCATAAGTCTCTCTCTCTCTACTTATATATATATATATATATATATATATATATATATACGATTTGCTTAATTTAGTTTTCAAATAATTATAACGTTTGCTGAAAATATGTTTTTTTTTTTTTTTTTATAGATAAGTTTTTGTAAGAGTTACAAACGGTTAACCGAACAAGTTTTTTACAATATTTTGATTTTCGATTCTCAAAAAAATAGAAAACTGAACCAAACATGTCCTTTGTTTCTTTTACGGAATGCTTGATTATAACGTGTTGTGTACCATTTCTTGTGAAGGAACTCGAGAAGACGAGGAAGAAAGCTTATCAAGTGAAAGCTTGAGGAGCTCATCATTTAGGATGCTGGCACTTACAAAGCCTAACATTTCTACTGGGATTAGAAGGCTGTTCAAGGGTTTCAAAAGCTTCTCTCAAATATTTGGTTAGTCTCACTCGATGGGTGTGATTCAAATATTGTCAATTTCTTTTTTTATTTATTAAATTATTGGTTAAATAGAGCTTTTTCCAAGGAATATATATATATTTTTTTTACTACTACTGCCAGCAATTCTGCTTCTTCACGTGAAAGAAAATGAATTATACACATTTCTAGCTAGTTGAAATTATATATATCAACCTCTTTTCAAAATAACATCACTATGCCATATTTCAAGTTATTCAATTAATTATCCAATAATTTATTAAACATCTTGTGTCTTTTTTGTATAAAACCAATATTAATTATGGAATTCACTTTGACTTGGAATAATTTTTTTGAAAAACATACTATAATCACTCAAATTGAGCAGTTTGAGTTTGAGTTGGTAGATAAGTTTTAAAATAGTTGTGTATTTTAAATTTCAACTAAACTTCACTTGTACTGCGAAAAAATAAATCTAGAAGTGGTGACTTGAACCAAATACATCCCTATATTCATGGATCTGTTTGTTGATCTAATTCAGAATTCTGAATGTATTATTAAGTACTTATCTAATTAAATGTATTTAATAGTGTAATTTTGAATATCACTTAAAAAGCTATGTGTTATTTAAAATGAGGTAAAATTTTAAATAATAATGACTTCACTATCTGTGAATGCTGAACACTTGGATTATTAATTTTTTTTTAAAAACAAAATCAAAATTTTGATTTCTAATTTAGTTATTAAAATTTTCATTATTTAATTTTCAGTTATAAATCATGCCAAATTGTCCCAAAAACTTAAAGACTAAATTTTCACATGTCGTGCCCGAAAAGTGACCTTCAAGAAGTTGTATTAATGAATTATGCACTAACGTCACATGTAGGAGTATATATTGGATTATGCAGTAATGAGTTGTATGTGCCTCGCACACCAAGTTATTGATATACTCACTCAATACATCATTTAAAAAAAAGTTAATTAACCTATTTATAAAATTGTTGATAACAAGATAATATGTTATATTTGATTAAGTGAGTATATCAATGACATGGCGTACACGACGCACCTAATATCTACTCTATCCACCTGTATCTCTAGATTATTTTTTTTTTCCTAGTTAGTACCACACACACATGCCTCTATTGAGAATTGAACCCCTGACCTTCCTTTAAGAAGTAAGAATCTGGTATCGCTAGGCCACTAACATATTGATTGATCATTAATTTTTCTTGTGCAATTTGTGTGCTCACCTTATTTTGCAATTATAAATAAACCAGCTTTGTCTCTTTTCATTCCATTGTTTAATTTCCTTTATACTTTTTTTTTTCCTTAATTTCCTTTATAATTACTAATTAGTGTACAAGGAAGAGATGGATGAGCTGGAAATGGAGATGCAAATAGGGTTGCCAACAGACGTGAAGCATGTGACACACATAGGAGTTGATGGTACTACAACTACTACCACCAACCCCACAAAGGGATGGGATAATCTCATGGCTCCTGAGTTGCTCTCTCTCCCTTCTGTTTCTTTGAGGCAGTTTGAGCTTGCTATGGCTGCACAAGTTAATTGCCACTCCACACATTAATATTTGTTCCTCTTAGGTATTGGCTAAAGAGACTATGATGACAATAGTTATTAATGATCAATGATGTGGATGGTGATTGTTTTTTTTTTTTTTTTTTTTTTTTTTCAGTGAATATTGGTGGTGGTGATGTTTTGTTTATGTTAAAATGTATAAATCATGAGAAATATTAGATTGTAACTCTCCCTTCCCCTCTCTCCTGAACTCATTTATAACTTTGAGACTATTTAAGGTTTGTTTGGTTGTGTTATATAAAAACAATATTAGAGATTCCTCGACACCGACTGTGCCTAGGGTGCCCTGGTTGTGGGATCGACACCCCTCTCCCCTTATAGCCAGTGTCGGCAGTCGGGGCATTTGGTATTTCTCTATTTATGAGTTCCGAATATGTTTGTCATTTCACTCTAAGACAGTTATATTTGATTAAAAAGGGAGTGGGAGTGCGAATATCGACTCCCTCTAAGAAAATATTTAAATGATTTCACTTGATGTAGTAAGGAAGGTTGAGGACATAATGAGGAGGAAGTAAAGCCCAAATAACACCCAAAATTCCTTCGAAGAAGAACCATCCGATGAACTTGGCCCAACCATCGGCCATCTACAACTGAATTGGGGTTCTTTTTCCTCCCCTTTAGGGTCAATGGGGAGTCCTTCCCTGAAGGAAGCAACTCCATACATTGTCGAAGCCCTCCAGCAGCCAGAGACCCTGCTGTTGTGTTCCTCAGAGGCCTGGCCTTAACAAAGGGCCCATGAGAAGGAGCCCGTGGGCCATGCCCACCTCGACACCCCTGGGAAGTGGGCTAACAGTAGTCCGATAAGCCGGTAAGTTGGAGAGGTACCAGGCTATCAATGGGCTTGATGTAACAGGGGTCTCCAGGCGTCCTATGAATGGGTCAACATTGATGGGCTGAATCACTTGGCCTGTTTAGTTTGTAGTTTCAAAGATAAAAAAGTATTTTCATCAAATTATAAAAGAAGTTATTCGAAAATAAGTTTTTTTATAACTTATATTTGAAAACTGAATCAAGGAAAGCTTTTGTATAATTTTTAATTTTCAATTCTCTAAAAAAAACACTTCACTTGTTTCCATTCTCATAGAGGAAGCAGACAAGTGTATACTTTTGTTCACATTTTTGAAGGTACCCATATTGCTTGGACTGCAGATATTAACCCAATTTTTTATTTCAAAAGCAAAAAAGCAATTGTGTAATTCTAACTGACCTTATTATCCCTTTATCTTTGGCCTTTCAAAAAAAAATCAAATTGGGAAAGTGGGTCGGAAAGCAAATAGAAAGAAAACAATTTTTTTTTTATGACAATGGAAAAAGGGAATAGAGGAAAAAGGGAAAGACACTTTTAATTTGATCCAAATCCCTAAATACTCTCTCCCTCTCCTTTTTGCCAATTTATTTGTAGCTTTTTTCACCCTCTTTCGTACTTAACTTTTTATACAAATAGTTCATGCAATCTTGTTCGACTTTATCTACCATTTTCTTAGCTTCATTCTTCAATTGATTGTATTTACCTAGTTCTTCCTGATTCTTACTTTTTTAGTCATTCTTTAAAATTATTCTCTTGTTTTGTATTACTTGTCGTATTTCATCATTCCAACTCCATGCATATACATTTGCAACCAATCCGTGAATGTGTGTGTGTGTGTGTGAAAATTCATCGTTTAACAGAGACAGAGGCTTATCAAAATTGATCTTTTAAAAAAAATGGATCTTTTAAATTGTACAACAGAACAGTGAAGGGAATTTCTGGAGCAAGACTGAAAACAATGCTCTCAGATTACAAATGTAACTGAACAATAACTTGATAAAAATAATACAAGGGAATCGTTCGAAAAAAATAAAATTCATCGTTTGAAAAAAAGAGGGAAAAAAAAAAAATAGTCTTCACAGAAGCTGTATAAAACTGCTCTGTAAACAAGGGCTTATGCACTCACAAAGAATGGATGTGTGAAAAAAAATCCGTATATAACAAACAAGAGGAGGTACCAGAGTTTTTGAGGACCATATCTGGGAAAAGTGTTGTCCAATCCCTGCTAAATTGATTTTATCTGGGGCTTGAGTACACTTTCTTGTTTGTAAAGCAAGCGCCTCTTCTTCGAACCATACCCGTGGTACTGGTAGATAATGCTGTAAAGGCAGCGCTTCAGGCATAAGACATTGTATGCCTCCAGAAAACTCAAATCCGTTGACCTCGTTTTTGTGCCAGCAAAATGTTTGTACTCCTCAAACACAGAAGATATACACCAATTCTGCAGTTTTCTCAGGCAGCCAACGAGACAACCTGTCCGGTGCTGCAGTAGAGAACACCATGAGACCTTGACAATCATCTTACAATTAAAAGCAGAAACTAAATTTCCACAGAGCACGAGAATATCAGTTACAGACCCAACCCAAATGCCTTAAAAGAAGTTAAACAATACGAAGGAAAAATGAGAGGTAGAGGCACTTTAACAATTGAGGCACTAATAAGACGTCAGTCAGCCAAAAGATTGAACTTCTGACTAAAACAATCAAGAGAGACATAGCATGCATAGGTTCTATTTCGATTTCCTATTTTGTGGTGAACAAACCCCTGAATGATAATCATCAAGTATATAATAATTTTAGGAGAATCAAGTTGGACAAATTTTGAAACAAACAAAGAAGACAGGTTGACTGTGTTACAGAATTCCTAGTTCCTCCATGTAAAAAGATTGATGGTCCTTATAATATTATATGTCTGATCATCAATTATGGAAGTAAAATAGGGTATGGATTGAAGGCATGATGTAGCCATGATTTATCTTGACTGGGGTCATTCAGCAGCTACAGGACAATCATATTTATTCCAATGGAATCTACAAAAAATTAATTTCATCATCATCATCCTTGCCTTATTTTATTTTATTTTTTTTGATAAATATCATCATCCTGGCCTTATTCCCACATGAATGGGGCCGGCCACATGAATTCTTTGTCTCCGTTCCTCTCTATTACCCACCATACCTCCTACTATGTTTAACTTTTTAAAGTCATTTCTAATAACTTCATCTCACGTTATTTTTGGTCACCCTCTCTGTCTCTTACCTTTTATGGAAATTAAACTTCCCCTTCTCTCTAGCGCATCCATAGGTCTTTGGTGTATGTGCCCAAACCATCTAAGTATACTCTCTCTTATTTTCTCATTGATGGGTGCCACGCCAAATTTTTATCTTTACTTTCATTTGTGACCCAATCTCTTTTAGTCACTCCAACCATCCATCTTAGCATTCTCATTTCCGCTACGTGAAGGCATTCTTCTTCTTTCTTTTTTAAAGCCCAACAATCTGCTCCATAGAGCATAGTAGGCCTAATAACTGAATCAACTAACAATTTTCAAGTACATAAAGGAAACTTACATAAATTCATATATTTTTCTAATAGTTTTTACTGATAAATTTTAGTCATAAAAGGTTCTTCCTCACAATGTCATAAGCTTTGATCTTTAAATGGATAACTGGTGCAGGGAACATATAAAGTATACAATACAACAACAAAATAAATATGGATATCACTTTGGTACTTTATAGTTTATAAAACTTACCCACCATTTTAAATATTGAAAAACTGATCCACCTTTTTCCAAATTTTTTAGAATGGTCAATTATAAATTAATAAATAAATCACAATTTCATTCCGAACCTAATTTGATCCCTTTAGATTTCTAGTTTGAGTGGAGTCCATGTGGCTCCCACCATGGTTTAGGATAATCAGAATTTTTTTCGCCAGGAAGTACAGCAAAAATATTAGAACACATATAACACAGTTAAAAGAGAGAAAAAAAAGGTACAAGTCACAATAAAGGGGGAAAAATAAAGAATATAAAAGATAAAAATTATAGAAGACATAAAGAAAGGAAATAAGCATTTCTGTGAATTGATAGTATTAAGGTGCCATTCATATTTATAAAAATGAATGAAAAAAAAAAAAAAAAAATCAGGACAAAAATGCTATAATTCCTTTTGAAATAAATTGAATCCAACAGCAGCCTGAATAAAAATATGACATTATAAAGTAAAAGTGAAAAACAACAATGAAACCAGTCTTTTCAGAAATAACCAATAAAATAACAGAAGAACAAAAAGGAGTCTACTACAGTTCGAATGAGTCAGCTAAAGAACAGAAATATAGTTTTAGTCATTCTCCATCTATGAATAGTCAAGCTCTAACTAATCTTAATTATAAAATACGGTTGAGTGCCAGGACCACCAGGACAACATTGTCCATTAAGACCAAAGGAAGACCACCTAGTGAGGGCCAGGCTAATGAATTATAGTGGCTGCACATTATCCAAATTACTCAAAACTTCTAAATTCAAGGAACCAACCAGACTTTACCGTCTGGGAATTTCCACAAGTTTAACTGAAGGCTTGACTTGTCAAAAAAAAAAAAAAATTAACTGAAGGTTTGTATAAGCTAATGGAAGATGTAGTAGAGTTTTATTATGATTGTAATGCTGGCATGTTATTGTTTCTATTTCTTTAATATGAGAACACACATATACACAGAAATTTAAGCAATAATATACCCCAACCATAATCTCTAATAGTTGAACGACATAAACACACAAAATGTAATAACTGATAAAGATAAGACAAATATTCATGACATACCTTTCCACGTCTACAATGGATTAGAACCGGATGGTTTCTGACATCTAGAAACACCCAAAAAGTGAATTTTAGAAAAAATATGAAAAGATAAGTTTCAGAAGAAAAAAGTGTTATCAAAATTACAAGTACGAAAAGCACAATAAATTGTACCAATTAAAATTTTCAGAGCCTCCGTGATAGTTTCCCTCGGAATATTCTGCTCCTAAGATGTAAAAAGTTATAAACATCAGTACCATTGAGATATAGAAGTGAACAAATTAGCCACATTCCATCATGCATCATCAGCATTCCAAGTGATTCAATAGTTAACGTGGTAATAAAAATACCCACATATAAATCATATATTTCTGTTTTTCTTATTTAAAAATTGTATAGCCAATAATAAAACTGCAAATCTTCGTTTAAGAATATAGCCTGATATATTTTATTGTCAGTAAATAATTGACAAAAATATAAATGATAAAATAAATAATTAAATAAAACCAGTCATATGAACCAAATCAAAGTACTAACAAGAAAGTATCTTATGCAATTATTTCTTCAAATTTGATGTTATTCTTCTAAGACTTAATCCTAAAAAGAACTAGCATGCTTGGAACCTCGTTTTAGTTCTCAACAATACTAAAATGGCTCCTCTCCTACCGAGCAGCACACTTAACAATGGGAACTTCATAATAATGCTGCCCGCTAATTTTTGCTAAAATTCAGTAAAGTGTGTCCGGTTAAAATGTGAAAAAACTACAATGTTACATACGTAATGGATTCCTTAACCCCCACAGGTATTGACATAGCTGGTAATTCCAAATGGTCTTTTTTACATTCTTTCTTCTCACTTGCTTTGCATTGCAGTGTCAAATGTTATTAACATACTAACGCCATCAATAAAAGGCAAAACTAAGAACTGATTGGGGTTTCCCCTATAAATGGCGAAACACACCCAAATGTAAGAACAAAGATCGATTTTTATAGACATCCCAAAACTTTTTGCATCAATTATAATACACTGTAAATAAATTCATCGGGAAAAAAAAAATAATAAATTCATCTGGATCACAAATTAAGTGGTAATCACTGGTCCATACCATCTAAAAAACATGCCACAACAAATAGTATGACAAAAAGAAATAACCCCCCAATAATTTACATAACATTTTAGTTTATGATCTCAGAAACAAAAGCTAAGCCTGGAGTTCCACCCTCTCAATTTCCAACATAAGAGCGCCAACAGAACCATGCATCAGCTTCATTACACCAGATATAATATAGTTACCAAAAAATTACCAAATATAATACAAACACTAACCAAGATTTTCTGATGCTCACATTGATAATTTTAGAGAGAGAAAGTAGAAATGAAAGATATAAGGAGAAAATTGAAATACCTTAGTCCCTTCAATTCCAAATTTGAAGAGCTGAACACCGTGAGATTGAAGAAACTCCAAATTTTCTTGAGGGTAAGGTTCGGTACACAAACATCTGCCCCAAAATCCCAAACTCAATACAAGAAAATTGTGAATCATTAAGATACATATACATATATTGTATATATAACAACACTTACATGACTGATTTTAAATTGAGGGTTTCAAGAAATGGGAAATTGGAGGGTTGAGGAAAGCCGGATCTGTAAATGCCATCTTCGACCATGGAGAAATTGGTGGGTGGAACCAGAACGACGTCGTCTCGTTCTTCTTCTTCATCAATAATCAAACCCATTTGGGTTTGGTGCTCTGTTTTCTGGAGAGGTTTCGATTCGTGCAGGGAGGTTCAAGAAAAACAAGTAGACATTGTGGTGCTGGGTACAAAAATAGGGCTTTGTATTGAGAGTTAGATATACAAACATACATATATATATATAGAGAGAGAGAGAGAGAGATTGAAGTCAGATTTTGGAAATGGCAACAAACTTGTTGTTCGTTAGGATTCTTCTGGGCAGCTGCTTACTTGTCTTAACGTTATTTAACAATTATAGGAATATTTTCTAGAGAGAGAGAGAGAGAGTCCTATTACTGATGGAATGGTTTTGGATAATCCAATTTAATTTAAGTTATAGCTATTTATTTTAATTATATATATATGTGTGTGTGGAGTATATAGCACAGGTGTATGTATAACTATATATATAGAGAGAGAGAGAGAGAGAGAGATTGTAGGGTGACGGAGGCGGTCAAAAAGGTGAAGCACCATTGGGTCATTTTCTGAGTTCTCAAGGTGAATGTTCTTCGAACCTCAATCAATGGACCGGGTCTTGAATGAGAATGTTCTTTGAACCTATCCCAATGATGTCAGTGATGATTATATGTCTTGATTTTTTTTTTTTTTATTCATTATTATTAAGTTGACATATAAAATTTGTGTTGGAAAATTTTATACGTAGACAATATTCTAAATAAATAACTAATTAAATAAGTAACACGCAAACCAAAATAATTAATTAATTATGAAAATAATTATTGCATTCTTATTCAGATAACATGTTTTCACTATGCCGGAAGAATTGGCCCTGTTTGATATTTCTTCGGTAGTATTGTTTCAGACCCGCTACAATAGTTCATTTGGAGTCCACAACATATTTGGCCCACACTATTTTGTTCTCAACCGTACTAAAACACTTTCAAAACAAATTCACTATTTGACCCAAAAGTTGGAACATGATTTTGATGTTCTATGTTATTCTAGCCCAATATTTACTGAACAGACCCTAATCTCATTAATCCATCCCATCGTTCATTTCAGCCTCCCAAATGCCTCCTTCTCTATTCTTGTTCTCTCTCTTTGCAACTGCAAATGTATGGGTTTTGTTTTTTTTTTTTTAGGGCAAATCATTTCAGCCTCCCAAACGCCTCCATCTCTATTCTCGCTCTCTCTCTCCAACTGCAAACTGTATGGGTTTTGTTTTAATTTTTTTTAGGGCAAATCATTCAGCTTTCCAAACGCCTCCATCTCTATTCTCGCTCTCTCTCTCTCTCTACAACTGCAAATGTATGGGTTTTGTTTTAATTTTTTTTAGGACAAATCATTTCAGCCTCCCAAACGCCTCCATCTCTATTCTCGTTCTCTCTCACTATGCAACTGCAAATGTATGGGTCCTGTTTTAATTTTTTTTAGGGCAAATCATTTTAACCTCCCAAACGCCTCCATCTCTATTCTCGTTCTCTCTCACTGTGCAACTGCAAATGTATGGGTCCTGTTTTAATTTTTTTTAGGGCAAATCATTTTAACCTCCCAAACGCCTCCATCTCTATTCTCGTTCTCTCTTTCTGCAATTGCAAACTGTATGGGTTTTGTTTTAATTTTTTTTAGGGCAAATCATTTCAGCCTCCCAAACGCCTCCATCTCTATTCTCATTCTCAACTCTGCAAATCCACTTTTAGGGCAAATCATTCCAGCCTCCCAATTGCCCTAGTCTATCTCTCTCTTCAGCCGATCTCTCAACTCTCAAGCTTGCCCCTTCTCTCTCTCTGCAACTGCTAACTTGTGTGTATGGGTTTTGTTTTAATTTTTTTTCTAAATCAACTAATCAAGCTCTGTAATTTATTTATTTTAATCATTAAAAAAATAATAAAAATAATTTCTATTCCAAAATTCTCACTCCAAATTTTCGTCCCAAACATGTTTTGTTCTCATTTCAGAACACTACATCACAAAACATTTGTTCTGTTCTAGGCTAGAGCATTACACTACACCACCCAACACTTCCCAAACAGGCCCTTAGTGTACTGCGTGTAGGAATATAATGGAATGGAATGGAATGAAACAAGTAAAAATGGAATAAGAATTCTATTGTTTGGTTGTAAATATAAAATGTGTAGGAATGGAATGATAATAATTCTAGTATTTTGTTGGACCAATTTAAAACTTAGATTGGAATAAATTTCAAATTGAGTTATCCAAAATATCCCTCTAATAACAAATAAATAAAATAAATAAAATGACATTCTATTATAATTTTTTTTAAAATAAATAGTGGCAACGGCAGTGGTGGATGGTGGTGACTATGGTGGTAGAGGTGGAAAGTGGTAGTGGTGTAGGCGGTGGTGTTGGAAGGCGGCGGCGGCGGTGGTGGCAATGGTGGAAGGTGGCGGCAGTAGTAGTGGAAGGCGGTGGCAGTAATGTAGTGGTGGAAAGAGATAATGGCGTAGTTGACGGTGGTGGAAGTCAATAGAGGTGACTGTGGTGGTGGTGGAAGGTACTAGCAGTGGTGGATGGTGACGATGGTGGAAGGCGATAGCGGTGGCGGTGGTGAAAGGCATTGGTAGTGGCAGTGATGGAAGGTAATGGTAGTGGTGAAAGGCGGTGGCGGTGGCGGTGGCGGTGGCGGTGGTGGAAGGTGGTGATGGTAGTGGTGGTGGCAATGGTGGAAGACGGTGGCAGTGGTAGCGGTAGGAAGCGGTGGTAATGGTGGAAGGCAATGATGGTGGTGGCAGTGGCGGTGGCAAAAGGTGGTTGTTGTGGTGGTGGAAGGTGGTGACGGTGGTAGTGGTGGAAGGTGGTGGTGATGGAAGGTGGTGGTGGTGGAAGGTGGTGATGGTGGTGGTAGAAGGTGGTAGAGGTTGTGATGAAAGGCAATGGCAGTAGCGATGGTGGAAGGTGGTAGCAGTGGTGAAATGCGATGGTGGAGCAGCAGTGGTGGGCGGTGGTGAAAGTCGATGGAGACGGTGGTGGTGAAAGACGGTAGGTAGTGGTGGAAGTCGATAGTGACAGTGGTGAAAGGTGGAGGTGGTTGTGGTGGAAGGTAGTGATAGTTTTTGGACTTAGAATATGAGGGCTTTTTGGGAAGTTGATTTTTTTTTTTTTTTTTAAATTTACTTGAGAATGTAATGGCTATTCAATAGGTTTAGTTGTGGAATGGATTTTCATTTCAATGGAATCACCATTTCCACTTTAAATTACATACCAAACAAAGGAATGGTTGGAATGGGCATTCCATTCCTGCACACCAAACGCAGTATAAGTTTTTGATTGATTGGAATTTGTTTGAATTATGAAAGATTTATGTTATATATTCTGAAATCGAAAATAATTAAATAGGTCGAAGCCCAACACTAAAAAAATATTTTTAGATTATCTTTCTAGGCCAAACGAAACACGTGTATTGGAGGGTTTAGACCAAAGCTTGACTTGGTTGCCTCAACAACCCAATTTCAAAGGCTTCATTTGTTTTGACGTAAAATATATTTTTTTCATGTAATTTTTTTTTTATTTTTTTTATTTTTGACAAAAGTCTAGGTTAAAGTCGAGTCCATTGGATGAGATGAGTAAAATAACTTGCCGAAATTGATAGGTAAGTCATTTTTGTTATATTTTAATATTTTTTTCTTCTTAAATATTTTACGACAAACAAATACCAAAATATAAAAAAATATATTTTCTAAAAAATATTTTACATCCAAACAAAAACCTTATACTCTACCGAATTTTCCTTCTTCTCCAAACATTCCAACAAATTCATTTTCATCTTTTTAAATGCTTATCAAATATCTCACTTTGGATTTAATTTCTCATTCATCCGAAAACGATTTTGAGCGGATAAAATATCAAGCTTATCTAATCCCATATTGGAGAGGGAAGTGTCCATTGTGGACCTATTTCAAAAGTTTAGTGGAACCCACCTAATTTTGACCAAGTTGCTTGATTATAATGATTTCAAAACTAATTTTCAACAATTTGACCTCATTTATAGAAAATATATAACAAAATATCTTATTTGGTTAATTTAAACTTGTGAACATGGTTTGCATAAGTTCATGGTTTGTGTGATATCCTTGAATTTTCAAGTGTAGGTTGGCCAGGCCCTCACCCGAAGACCCGAGGATATTAGAATATTTAACAATAAACGAACACAGAATACAAAAGAATAATAAAATGCTGAAAGGAAAACTAAAATAATTATTAAATCCTCAAAATAACTTTCATTAAATAAAAATCTCCTCTGATAACAATAATTCTCCAAAATACAATTCGGGAATCCATACTATGTGGACCCCTATAAAATCCCAAACTGAAATAAATAATACTATAAATGTCTACATATGAATACCAAAAATATAAACTAGAATCTTATGTAGATGACTGAAAGAGTGATGATAATTGGTCTTTACTCTACATGAACAATTTCTACACCTGATGCTGATATAGACCTGAAAAATAAATAGTAGGTCAGACCCACAAACAAGTTCTTTCTACTACATCCTACAGAGACTTAAGGAACGACTACATCCTAGTTGATGAGCGCTGAAAAGTGCGCATTTAAACCCCTTAAGCTCGAGTACTCTAGGACCTTATTCTATCTTATTTAACCGTTTTAGACTTATTTCATGTTATTGCCCTTTTCAAGCACTTATCCCCAAAATAAGTCAATTCAGCCAAATTAGAGTATAAAAGTTACAATCTCTAGCTCAATGGAAGAAATGAGTAAAGTGGAAGCAAAGAGGTGGAAAACAACAAGTTTCGATCGATCAGACCAAAATCAGATCGATCTCACAGTGATTGTTCCAACCATTTCAAGATGGATCGAGCCTTTTGTCATTTTCCTCACCAAAATACCTTTTTCGATCGATCCAACAATTCTCTGATCGATCGAACTTCTTTGATCTTATCCCCACTTACCACTTTTGTCTTTTTCCCAAAATATCCCGAAAATATCTCAAATCTGTCAGTACTCCAAAAGGCACCGCCATGGTTCGATCGATCTCACCAAACTTCGATCGATCGAACCCCCTCAAGTTAAAAAAAAAAACAGATTCCAGCTTATTAAAAGATAGCTCATGGTACAATCATTGAAGGGACCCTAGTGCATGAGGCTTGACTATTGGGTGTGACACTTGAGCTACCTATATACGGATTTTGAGCCATTTTTACAAAGGAGGGACACAATCTTGGAGAGAGAGGTGAGAGGAGTCTAGAGATTAGAGAGTTACACACCATCTGGGAGTTCTTCCATTTATCTAGGGTTTCCATCAAGAAGAAGATCATTCCTACCATGGAGATGGCCCTTGAAGGTTGGATGACTACATGTAATACCCCTAATTTTAAAAGGATAGTCTCGGTATTTAATTAATTATTTTAATTGCATTTTTAATTATTTATTTGATTTCTTGACTATTTGTTTAATTGTTTTAATGATTTATTTGAATTAGTTGATACTGTGTTTATTTGAAATACTTGTTTAATTAAATTGTATGCTTGATGATGTGTATTTGGTTGCTTAAATGTTAGTTGTTTACTTGTAATTAATTGTTAGAATTAAATAATTTTAGTTGTGTACTTGTAATTAATTGTTAGAATTAAATAATATGTTGTCTTATTTGTTTAATTCTATTTTATTTTAATGTTTATAGTTAGTAATAATGGACCAAACCCATGGGTTGCATGGACTACTTGGGTAGGTTTAAATGGGTATGGATACTTCCCATGGATAGTTATACATACATATATGGGTATATATGTATATAAGGATGTTATTATAATTGTAGCTATTATTATTAATTATTGATTAATAGTTATATAATTAATATATCATATGTAATATTATCACGTTGAGGCAGACAGAGTATATATGTATATATATAAATGATTATATATATATAGTTAATAAATAAAGTAATGATATTAGTTTTATTTTATTTTTCCTCTTACTTATATTTCACGCCGGTTTTAGGAGTTATAATGGGATTGGGATTAGGGTTTTATTTTATGCCTGTATATATACATATTACAAGTCTGCATAGGGTTGTTACAAACCATTAAGCAAACATAAAGAGAGAACGTGAGAAATAGAGAGAGCTGAGAGTCTTAAGAGGAGGAAGGAGATTCGGCCAAGGGAGTGCAAGGCCGAACCCAAGGGAAATAAATGAGGGTCTGTGCGTGGGCTAGCACGGAATAGCAGAGAGGTTTGACGGCAGAGCAAGTCATCGGAAAAGCAGAGAAGTAGGAGTTAAGATTTTGATCTAAAAACCTTAGAGGCAAGTTCTTCTCTTACTCTCTCCCTTTGATCTGTGTTTCTATACATGCCTAGGATATTCCAGGAGACTTAAACAATTAAAATTGAATAATGATGCATGCTTAATTGGACTAAAACAGAGGGTGTATGATTTTAGTTTCATATTCTTGTTTTGAATGTTTCTGGAATTTTTAATGCATAATTGATGTTTAAGTTTAATCTTTACATTAAAACATCTAAAATAATTTAGTATAGACGTATGAGACTTAGGTTGAAGCTTAGAGGCCTTAACAATGAAGTTTTAGGGTTTACAGAGGTTGAATAGACGAAGAAGACGACTTCAGCACCAACCGAGCCGACTAATTGGTACTAAGCCAACTCGATTGGTAATCGAGCCGACTCAGTTGGCAACTGAGCCTACTCAGTTGTAACCGAGCCTGCTTAGTTGGACTGCAACCTGGATTTTTGGTTTTAATTGCCAAAATTATTTTTAAACCTATTTTAATTAATCTAAATGGATTAAATGGATTTTGGAAGGTTCTAGAATGCATAATATACTTCATATACTTAAGGAATTGGACAATACGGATTTATAAATAATTTTTATAAATTATTTAATGAATGGTTAGTTATTTAATTGTTTTAACAATTGAATTAAATGTTTAAATGACGTTATTTATGATTAGGAGTTTATACAATTTATCTGAGATGTAGGTTAATTTCGTGAAATGTAAGTTAACTACATGCTATTTAAATTGTTGTATTTGCTTAAATAAATGCAAATGGTTATGTGTATGATTTATATCATGTTAAGTATGAATTAATTGGTGTACTATTTTATTTGTGCATCATTTATTATGGATTGGTTTAATGCATTGGTATGGGACGGTGGCATTCTAGGGATGGATTAACCAAAGAAGTTAACTCCTACCTATTTTATATAAGGGAATGGATTAACTAAAAATGTTAAGTCCTACTTATATTTAAGTCAAATCAGCTGAACAAGGTTGAATAACTAATCATTTGGAGGATTATTTATTAATTAACTTAAAGATTTATTATTTAGTTTCTCTTTCCGCTCTTGTATTTATTCTTAATTATTTATCTTTTGTATTCAATGCTTGTTTGTTACTTAATTGTTTGATATCCCTCGGGTATGGGCTTGAGCCTGATCAACCCGTATCTTGGATTCGAGGAGTATCACACTACATCAATGAGTGGATAAACATCTTCTTGGGGCTAGAGTTAGCTCTAAGCATGCCTCCTAGATCTTAATATTTTGTAATTTGAGGGGATTTGTGTTGTAATTCTTGTCTTAACATTTGATTTATATATGAATCTTGTTTATACAATGATTTATGTTGTTTAATACTTCAAATTGATCATTTCATTCTACTCATATGTCTATATTTGCTAGAATAGATGTTCATGTATTTATCTCTAGGTTTTGTGTTATTGATGCATGTCTATGTGTGTTGAAGTTATGAATCTAGAGATTGTCAAGGCATGGTGCTTTAATGTAATACTCTTTTGGTTTGTTTGATGGTTCATACTCATTTGTTGATGGATTGTGCCTCTACCTTAGTTTAATTAGTTTAATTTTCATGTCCATAGCTTAGTTGTAGTGTAGTTGCCTTACCTTCTTAGATAAGAGGACAATTGCTTGTTATTTGATATTCCATGCTTATGAATGCAAGTAGTATAATTCTCTAGCTTGTTAATGTGTTTTCATTATGAGCTTAAAGGAAGGAATAATGGCTTAGTTTGATATATTGTGCTATTCATTGGGTTGTCTAGACAATATATACTTAATTAGTCATCCATGTTTGTTGATTCAATCAATCACACACATTAGTATTGCAACATGCATTTTCCCTCATTCATTACACATTGAGTGTCTAGAAAGGTGATGTTTAGTGGTGACCTCTAAATCCCAAGATCCTTCTCTTTTATTCCCTACCCTTTATTTACTTTAATTGCTTTGTATTGAATTTATTTAACATTATAGTTTAATTAACCAATCAAAACATATTTGATCACTCAATCTACTAATCTGACATTAGTTTCCATTACAGATACGCTTCCAATCCCTTGGGACGATCCCTACTCACCCTAGCTATATTAGTAGTTAGAGATAGTAGCGGCACTTTATAAATTCAAACTTGGTCACTCTTTAATATGTTTTAGCTTGTTGGTTGCTGACGACACGCACCAAGTTTTGGCGCCGTTGCCGGGGATTAGGCAACGCCATATTTTAGAAACAATTAGGAATTAGTACTCTTTTGATCGTGTTTTTACTTTATTTTATTTTAGTTACTTATTGTGTTTATTCTTGATTGGCTAGGTGAATTGCGCAAAGGAAGTAAAGCAAAGGGGAATTCTAAAGCAAGGAGCTAAACTAAGCATAAAAAGGCTAAAATCTAAAAAATTTGCAAAGCTAAGCGAAAATTAAAAAAATAAATTAAAGTTGCTTAAAGACCCTTTGTAAGCTTTTCTAAACTCGATCTCTAGTTAAATCGTGAGCCCGCGTGGAGGCAAGTCATTATTTTCTTAGATAAATCGTGAGCCCGCGTGGAGGCAATTTAATTTTTCTTGCATATTGTTCAAGCATGGGAGTATGTGATCAATGTATGTGGAGGATTGTTGTTGATTGATTTGTTGTGGGGGCGAAGTGCTTGATTTTATTGTTTTATTGGTGTGTTACTTGAAGTTTTGTGTGGTCCTTTCCCAACCCTTCATCATTCTAATGGAAAATCTAAAGGGTTATCTTGGTTATTTAGACCTAAATTTCATGGAACATCCTCCTTTCAACCAATGTCCTCCCGGAGTTCAAGCTCTAATTCCTCTAATGATTCTTCGTGATCATTACAATTTCTATGAATATCACGCATCAACTTGCATCATGCTTCCTAATTTTGGGGCCGATCAATATGAAATTAAGCCCAAGACTATTCAAATGTGTCCACTTTTCTATGGCTTAAATGATGAGGAACCATATAAACATCTTAACGAATTTCTTGAAATATGCTCCACCGTGAAGTACATGAATGTCCCGGAAGAAGTTTTTAGGTTACTTCTCTTCCCTTTCACTCTTAAAAATAAGGTGAAACATTGGTTCAACAACTTAGGGGCAAATTCATAACTTCTTGGATACAAATATAAAATGATTTTTTTGAAAAAAATTTACCCTGTAAGTTTGACCAATTCAATGAGAACCGCCATTAGAGAATTTTCTCATGGGGAGGGAGAACTTTTACATGAGGCTTGGGAAAGATTGAATGACTTGCTAAGGAAATGCCCATACTATTGTATTCCAAAATGGCAAGTGGTTCAATATTTCTATAAAAGCCTATCTGACATTCACAAGGACATAGTTGATACTTCATGTGGAGGTTCATATTTTGGGAAACATATGGATGATGTTTGGCACCTTTTTGAAAAAATGAGTGAAAACTCTTTGCATAAATATCACACTTCTCGGTTGGGTTATGATTCTAATGAGAGGAAGAAAAATGTGAAAGTGTGTCAAATTGAAAGTCCAATGGAGATTGTAGCCGAGGTTAAAACTCTTTCTCAAAAACTTGATAAATTTTTATTGAGTCAAAAACCGGTTATCAAATCATCTCCTTTTCATCACTCCTATCATTTTTGTGAGCCTTGCATGACATGTTATAGTGTTTTATATTCTACTTCCAATTGTTCCCATGGACATGTGTTTGATAAACACTATGAACAAGTCAATGCTATATTTGTTCACCCTCATTCAAATGTCTATGTCCCAAAGTGGGATGAAAATTCAAGTTCTTTTTGAGCTAAAAATTTTCAAAATCGGTATGTTCCTCCTCATAAAAGAAATGAATGTTCTCAAAGATTTGTTTCATCTTCTCATCATTATCAAATAATGAACCACTTTTCATATCCTTAAGTCTATGAATCATAAAATGGTTTTCATCATTCTCATGCACTTCCTAGTGATTCTACATTTGAAGATAAGGTTTTGGTGGTTTTGGGTAGTTTGGAAATGAACACCAACTTGTTGCATTCTCATTCTCAATCGATATCGAAGCTTAAATCTCAAATCGGGATAATAGCTAATGCACTGAATGTGAGAGAGATTGGTAAATTACCTATCCAACCCGAAAGGAACCCAAAAGCCGAATATTTTGTGGAAGCAAACTCTACATCGGGGTGTCCTTCTTAAGAACAAGTGCAAGCCATTACTACTTTGAGAAGTGGCAAGCAAATTGACAATAGGGTTGAAAGACTAAGTGAAGATAGTGAACCGATGCCACCCAAAGTTAGCACCCGTCCCGTTTCCAATCCTATTCCTACTTCCTTGGAGGAAAATGTTCCAAATAGAAATTCTCAATCATCATCATCATCTCTTCAAGTTGCAAAATCTTATGAACCAAAAGCTCTGTTTCCATATGTTTTGAGAGAGACTTCGCCTTTTGGGAGGCAAGAATGAAAAATCTATGACATAATGGAGGTGTTTAAACAAGTAAACATAAATCTACCTCTCTTGGATGCAATTAGGCAAATTTCGCCTTATGCAAAATTTATGAAAGATCTTTGCACGCAAAAGAGGAAGAGCAAAGGACAAGGCCCCAAAAAAGTGTTCCTCACGGAGCAAGTGAGCTCCATCATTCAACATAACACTCCATCTAAGTTCAAAGATCCTGGTGCTCCAACCATCTCATGCGTAATTGGAAACCATGAAGTTCGTAGAGCTCTTCTTGACTTAGGAGCGAGTGTTAATTTGATTCTGTGACAACCCTGGATTTTTCAACCCAGTGTGTCCTGTGATGACCCGAATTGGATCCAAGATGCAGAAGCTAGAAACAAGACAATGGTCTCCCAAGGCACAACACACCTCTAAGACCCTAAGATGACCTTCCATGAGGTCACGGAACACAAAGGGATAAGTACGGAAGCAAGAGATCGAAAAGATAATAATTAAGCCCCAAGGGCAAAACGGTCATTTCCAAACTGAAATGAGTACCCTTGTGTATACCATTGGATAGACAATGAAAAATTAACAAAGATGGACTCAAGAATCACATGATTTGGAGTCCTGATGGCAAATCAAGTTTTGAAGTTGAAGGAAGGGGAAACCCTATCCCAGTTCGAACCAAAAACAGACACTACCTTACTAAAACTTCAATATCTTGAGCTAAAAATAGAATATGAAGCTCTAATTGATACCATTGGAAAGCTTATTTCGGCGCGGTCAATTTAGACTCAAGAACGGACCAATTCGGAGTTGAAATGAGTGAGATATGATGATCCAAAGTTGGAGGTGCAGGGTCTTAAAGCAAGGCGGGCGGGCGCCCGCCCAGAACCCGCGGGCGCCCGCGCAAATGGGTAGAACCGTGGAAAAGGTGCTGGATAGCCTAGAAGCAATGCGGACGCCTGCCCAGAACTCGCGAGCGCCCGCCAAAATGGCCAGACCCATGGGAAAATTGCAGAAACAATAAAAAAAAGCAAAAAAATGGATTTGCAATGCGGTTTACGAGGTCAAGATGACATTTTTCAGAAAAACATGAAAAATAAACTCCCCCCAAAATCACATTTTCTATGTTGCAGAGTCAAGAACGGATATTTCCCAAAGGAATTTCCCAAAATACCCTTAAGCAAGATTTTCAACAAAAGTGTGAAATGAGTCTACCGGAGGCTCATTTCACCACGGAAGAGGTTTTTCATGAAAACGATCATGCACACAAACGTAAATAGTGATTTGTGAGCCTGCGGGAATGGTCCGCGGCTCCCGGAAATGGCCGAGTCAAAATTCGACCCCCCAACGGCCAAAAAAGCGAAACTGAACTTGAAATGGAAATTTTGAAATCTAAAATTAACAAATGACTTCAAATTACCGTTTGGCCCTTAGCCACACTTCATACATAATTAATGAGACCCTATGAAAGAATGAAAATGAAATTCCCACACCCGATGCACCTATGGTGAAACAATAACTTATCATTTTTCAATATTCTCATATTATTTCATGAAGTCAAAATTTACATAGGATACAAAATACATGTCATTGGCCTCCAGCCTCATTTTATACATGTTAAATACATAGGAAAGAGTGTACTCATGTACACATTACATAAATGGAATAAAAAATACAAGTTTGACATAAAAAGATACAAATGGCATTTCAAGCCAACCTTTACAAGAGTCATGAACAAGAATACACTTAAAGAACTTCAATTCCTCGAAATGATCCCCGGATATTGTGCATCCTAAACCAAGGCATTCGTGCCTAAACAAAACCCCCAGTAACTTCAGGGTGAGTAAACAAGTTTACTCGTAGAGAATGAGCATGCATAGACTCGATTTCTTTAAGATTTTTACATTAACTTGAAACAATTCAAAAGAGGCCATGCCACCTAACGTCAATGTCAAGATGAGACTAAGGGAGCATCCTAAACTACTCATGCAATTGAAATGAACAATGACATGCAAGTATACATGCTCAAGTATACTAAACGATGTTAAAACATGGTATACGACATATAGGCATAAATTTCCAAGTATACTAAACCATATTAAGACAAGTCATGCAATGTCTAAGCATACCTACACAAGTATACAATTAATATAGAAAGCTCACGAATCAAGTATACATACATAAGTATACTAAACAAGATGAGTTGTACATGAAACAAGTATACATAACACAAGTATACTAAATAAAACCTACACACACGGAATAAGTATACTAGCTCAAGTACACTAAAAGAGGCTTGAATACATAAACAAGTACACTAAGTCCAAGTATACTAAATGAGGTTAAAATACACGAAGCAAGTATATAGTCTCAAGTATACTAAATGAGTTCTAGAAACACGAAACAAGTATATGGTTCCACATATACTAAAGGAGATCAAAATACACGAAGCAAATATACAGTTTCAAGTATACTAAACAAGATTCATATACACAAGGCAATCACCAATTCACAAGCTACAAGTAATCCATGATTAACAACTTGGAATGGAATGAGAAATCAAGAGTGGAAAGACTAGGACATGCGGTCACTAGACCAAGCAAGTGTTTTCGGGTAATTACGACCCACAAGGCACTACCTAGTGCGCACATGCATAAGTTATTCCAGGCAATTACGACCCATAAGGTACCACCTAGTGCGCACTTATGACTTAGAAGACTCTTGTATCTGTACTAGAGCCAAACCCTAGCCATCACGTGAAATATGTCCTTACAAGCTTTCCAAAATCAACAAGTTCAAAACTAATACCCCAAAATCAATAAGTTAAACCAAACTTATACGTCTAAAACAATGTCTAGGAATCAATTTACATGTATATGCAAAGTTGAATCCACACAAACTATGTCCTAGAGTTCAAGCCTACAATGACATTCACAATGTCAAATCTTCAATATGTGATTTGTTACACGCTATGATAATTTCCTTTCAATATCAAAAATATAATCTCATCCAAATGATCCCTAATTCAAATATGTTAAACAACATGGTATGGTCACTACACAAACCAACTCAAAACTAAATTGGATAATTGAGACAACAAAATAAAGTTTAATTGAAACATGGTAATTAAATCTCTAGATTTTCTAAAACAACCCCAAATGGCACCAATTGATATATACAAGTGAACAAGCCCAAGTCACTACCATTATCAAGTTAAAACTCAATCAAACTGGTGGAACCATTAATTAGATTTTAATTAATTCATTTAATTCAAAATCTCTAGATTTCTAAACTTATCCAAATGCTCTCAATTTAACAAAGGTTAGAGAACATGCCAAGGCCTATTTTAATATCACATTACGAGTTAATTTCATGCTTGTTTCAACTATGTGAATTAAATTTTCATAAAAGATAAATATTAAATAAAATTCGCAATTCATATTCAAATTCCCCCAATTTAATATATGTTTCACAGTATCTCAAGGCCTAATTTCCTAGCATGCTACAATTCAATTCTAAGCCATATACATCCATTATAATTAAATCATATACATGAAAATAATTAAATTAAATTCTAGGATTTATACAAAGCATGTATACAAGTTGTATAAGTTCATAAAATAATCAATGCAACTCAAATATAAATTATAACATCCGGTACCTCCATTTGAGATGAAATCTCAAATCCCCACCAAAATGAAACCTCTCCGAATCCGACGAAACTCTGGGGTTTTGTCGGGGACAACACGGTGAACAAGAACCCCAAGGAAGCCCCATCAAAATTGCAACTTGACTTCAAACCCGAACTCAAAAAATGGACAAAATGGAATTCCAATCGGTTGGAATCGAAGGCCTCGTCGAGGAGAACAGTAAAGCCTAAGGCATCACCACTTTTTAACAAAGAAAAGGAGTCCAAGAGAGGAGAGAGAAGATGGCAGCCATAGGAGGGAGCTTGACCGGCCATGGGAGAGAGAGAAGAAAGCTTGAATTTTTATTTCTAGCACCCCCTATTATAGAATTTCAAAAAAGTGCCCTGAACGGGGTCCCGCCGGGTTCGGAAAAGTGAAATTTGAGCAGACACACTCAAATGGCAAAACTCCATGAACAAAAAAGAACTGAAATGAAAAAAAATGAACAATGGAAGAAATGACGTCAAAAACTGACTCCCGAGCAGAGAGATATGCCCCAAACAAGTTTGGTAGCAACTGGGCCAAAAATCCGAAAACTGTAAGGTTCGACCGCAAGACAATTCTAAGAGTACACGACTCGATGAAATGTGAAAATGGCTCCCATATGAGGATTCAAGCCCCAAGGAGACACTTAGCAATTAACTTTCATTAATTGCACAAAGGCCCCTACATAAAAGGATAACTGCGCAATTGGCCCGGAGATATTTTCTTAAAAACCCCTGAAATAAAATATCTCCAAAAGATATTTATGAAAAATACCCCAAGAAATAAAAATATTTCTGAAGAACTTTGCATCCATGCCCCTATGGACACCGGGAGCAACTAGAGTACTTTTCTGCAAAAGTAAATATATGTATTTCATGGAAATCACTAAGGATGAAGATACGTGAAGTCAAAAACCAACCCCAACACAAAGAGTGAGGTATGCCAACAAAGTGACAAATGGGGAAAAGACAAAATAGGGAAAAAGACAAAACAGGAAAAATGACGAAAAATGAATAGTATCAAAAAATGAAAAATGTGGAAATAACTCGGTCCTCAAAGGAAGTTGTCAATCCAAAGGAAAGAGTCTCAGAAACCATTTTCGAGCACTCGAGACGATACTAAGCGACGAGAAACTGAACTCAGAAAAGAAATTTCAACAAATAAAATTCATCCGTAAAATTCTGAGGAAAAAAAAGAAAGAAAGGAAATGACCGGGTCATTACAGATTCCTTACTCCTTGTATGTCCAACTAAATTGAAGCCAACCTCGGTGGTGCTTTAATTGGTCGATAGATCCATCAAAACACCTAGGGGCATGGTTGAGGACATTCTCATCAAAGTTGACAAGTTTTATTTTTCGGTTGACTTTGTGGTTCTTGATATCGAACCGATTGTCAATCCTACCAACCACATCCCAATCATCTTAGGAAGGTCATTTCTTGCCACCACAAATGCAACCATCAATTGTAGATCCGAGGTTATGGACCTTTCTTTTGGTAACATGATGGTTAAACTTAATGTTTTTAATACAAGTCGACATCCCATAGATGAAGACGAATGTTGCCTCATAGATGTTTTAGATGAGGTTGTTGAGGAATCCATTCCTTCCATGATAATAAAAAAACCAACCGAGGACAATCTTTCATCTCTTCTATCCGAGGATCCTCTTGCATCTTGTCTCATTGAAATGTATGAGAATTGTAGGTTTGATAATGAAGGGTCAATGAGTGAAGTTAATGACTTAATGGAATCCGTTGCAAGCTTGGATTTTTCACCTTGGAAAGTTCTAAAAGAACCCATTCCTCCACTCTCTAGCACTCCACCGATCCCATCTTTAGTCTCTCCACCCACTCTTGAGGTTAAAACTCTTCCTCCCACTCTTTTGAATGTGTTTAGAGAAAACAAGGAAGCTATTGGATGGAGTGTGGCAGATCTAAAGGGAATTGACCCTTCTATTTGCATGCATCGCATTCTTATGGAAGAGGATGCAAAACCTGTTAGAGATGCTCAAAGGAGATTAAATCCAAACATGAAAGAAGTGGTTAAGAAAGAAGTTGTTAAGCTCTTAGATGCTAGAATCATTTATCCAATCTCTGACAGCAAATGGGTGAGTCCAACTCAAGTAGTTCCTAAGAAATCGGGGAATACGGTGGTTGAAAATTCGAAGGGTGAAGCAATTGCTAAGCGTACCGCCAATTCATGGCGTGTATGCATTGATTACCACAAATTAAATGCTGCCACTAGAAAATATCACTTCCCTTTGCTATTCATTGATCAAATTCTAGAGAGATTGGTCAGGTAACAATATTATTACTTTCTTGATGGCTATTTGGGTTATAATCAAGTAGCCCTAGACCCTTTAGACCAATAGAAAACCACCTTTACTTGTCCTTTTGGCACATTTGCTTATAGACGGATGCCTTTTGGATTGTGCAATGCTCCCGCCACATTCCAAAGGTGTATGATGTTAATTTTCTCGGATATGGTGGAAGAGTATCTAGAGGTCTTTATGGATGATTTTTCGGTCTTTAGGTCTTCATTTGATACATGCCTCAAAAATCTAAATTTGGTGCTTAAAAGATGTCATGAAATAAACCTTGTTCTTAGTTGGGAAAAGAGCCATTTCATAGTTCAAGAAGGTATTGTTTTGGGTCATGTCATCTTAAAAAGGGGAATTGAGGTTGATAAAGTGAAATTTGAGCTCATTTCTGAATTGCCTCCACCTTTTACGATGCGAGAGGTTCACTTCTTTTTAGGTTATGCTGGCTTCTATCGCCGTTTCATGAAAAACTTTAGCAAAATTGCTAGACCCTTGTGCAATCTTCTTGCCAAGGAAACACCATTCATCTTTTATTAAGCATGCCTTGATGCTTTTCATAAATTATGTGATTTATTGTCATCTGCCCCCTATTATACAACCACCCAAATGGTCATTACTGTTTGAAATCATGTGTGATGCCTCTGATTACGCCATGGGAGCAGTTTTGGGGCAAAGGGTAGGAAAACTTTCATGTGCCATCTACTATGCAAGCAAGACTTTCTCGGGAGCTCAATTGAATTACTCCACTACCGAGAAAGAATTACTTGCCGTAGTGTATGCTCTTGATAAATTTCGGTCTTATTTCTTGGGATCAAAAGTCATTGTCTATTCTGATCATACTGCTTTGAGGCATCTTTTAACAAAGAAAGAAATAAAGCCTCATTTGATAAAATGGATTTTGCTTCTTCAGGAATTTGATTTTGAAATCAAAGATAAGAAAGGCACCAAAAATGTGGTTGCCGATCATCTCTCAAGGTTGGTGGTAAAGTCTTCCCTGAGCCCACCAATTCATGATTCGTTTCCAAATGAACAACTGTTCCAAATCTCTAATGGGCAAATGCCCTGGTTTGCCGATATTGTGAACTTTCTTGCAACTGGCAAGCTTCCAACTAATTAGTCAAAGTAAGAAAAGAAGCGTTTCTTTGCCAACATCCGTAATTATTATTGGGAAGATCTTGTCTTGTTTCGATATTGTCCAGATCAAATTATGAGAAGATGCATTCCGGAGAGTGAAATTCCAAGTGTGCTTGTGTTTTGCCATACCCTTGCATGCGGCGGGCATTTTAGTGCAAAGAAGACCGCTTTGAAGGGCTTTAAAGTGGGCTATTTTGGCTCACCATCCATAGAGATGCTTACAATTTTTGCAAGGAGTGTGAGAGATGTCAAAAATTGGGATCAATGTCGAGAAGAGACATGATGCCCTTGACAAATATTCTTGTTATTGAAATCTTTGATATTTAGGGTATTGATTTTATGGGTCATTTTCCTATGTCTTATGGATTTCAATACATTTTTCTTGCCATTGACTATGTTTCTAAGTGGGTGGAGGCTTGTGCTACCAAAACCAATGACCACTCCGTGGTTGTTCAATTCATCAAATCCAACATTTTCACTCGTTTTGGTATGCCAAGAGCCATGATTAGTGATGGAGGAAAGGATTTTTATAATAAATTCTTTAAGAAATTATTTCTTAAGTACTCTGTTACTTATAAAGTCGCCACTCCTTACCATCCTCAAACAAGTGGGTAAGTAGAAGTTTCAAACCGGGAAATTAAACATATTCTTGAGAAAATGGTTAACACAACCCAAAAGGATTGGTCACGTAAGTTAAATGATGCTTTGTGGGCTTATCGAACGGCATATAAGACTCCCATTGGCATGTCTCCTTATAGACTTGTTTATGGAAAGCCTTGCCATCTTCTGGTTGAGCTAGAACACAAAGCTATATGGGCAATTAAAAAACTCAATCTTAACCTTAACAAAGCCAGAGAGAATCGGTTACTCCAATTGAGTGAGTTGGAAGAGTTGAGACACAATACTTATGATAATGCCAAACTCTATAAAGAGAAAACTAAAGCCTTTCATAACAAACACATTGTGAAGAAATCTTTTGAGCCTGGTAAAAAAGCTTGGCTTTTCAACTCTAGATTAAAACTCTTTCCCAGAAAGTTGCGAACCAAATGGGAAGGTCCGTATGAGATCATCTCTGTTGCACCTCATGAGGCGGTTGAAATTCAAAGTTTAAAAAATGGAACTACATTCAAATTGAGTAGGCAAAGGTTGAAACCCTACATTGAGGGACAAGTTTTTCAAAGACATGCGGAAGCTGCCCTCTTAGTAGATCCAATCTACGACGAGATTTAGTGTTTAACTAAATGTTCTTAAGAGAAGTTTAATTTCCTGCATATTTTGTGTCTATTCGATCGATCTTAAAAGGAGGTTCGATCGATCGAACATCATCTCTACATCAAATCATCTCTTTATTCCATCGTGCGAAATTTCCTTCATATTTCAGCTTTCTGTGTATCGTATGAACTATCTTTCTGATTGATCTAGAAAATTCCAAGATCGATCCAGTTTCCCTTGGATTGATCGGAGTTCTTTACTTAGAAAATTTTTAGATCTTTGCATATTTCATCTTTCTGTGTATCGTTCGAAGCTGTCTGTAGATTTTCAGGTTTTCGATCGATCGAAGTTAGATCGATCATTCTTTGATCGATCAGGATTTGTCCAAAAAAAAAAAGAAATTATAAATAAATCAATCAACACTTCTAAGCAGCATTCCGTCTTGCTAGAGACGTTAAACTTAGCATCTACATGACACATTGTGCCTTTTATCTTTTATATCATTCATGTTCATGTTCATTCTTATTTCTTTCATTCTATTTCATTGTTTTCACATTTCATTCTAAAAAATATATATATATATATTTCCAACATACAAATCTTTGTTTCACCATTGTGTCCCTTTTGTATAGTCATGCAAACTTTATGATTTATATTGGGTTAGATCTCATATCTCTCTTTCATCTTGTATTATATTGCCTTAGAATGCATGATTTGATTATTCTTATCCCATTTGATATTTGATGTAAGTTTGCTAGTATGGTTATTCAAATAGGTTGTTGATTCCAAGTTTGGGGGTGCACTCTTTCACAATGGATCACTACCGGGCTTCATGTCTTTGCCACCACGGTATATTTTTTCCATCTTTTTTATCGCTCTCATTGCACATTGAGGACAATGTGCGGTTTAAGTTTGGGGGTAAGGTAACTTTGTTGCATTCTACTTAAAGTTGAGTTTTAAATGCATGATTGAGATTGGAGATCCATGACTAGTTATGATTTTGATCTTTTGAGGACTATATTGCTTAAAATTTAAAAATTGCTTCACTTGAGAGTCCAATACTCCTTCTATGCCTTGTGGACACCATTTAGGAGTAATTTTTTTTGAAAGATTAATATCTTGCTTACATTTGTGGTCCACATCATCCTGATTTTGTGATTGTTTTGAGATTCACTCTAGGATTCTACACTAGCACAGGCGTATACTAGCATTCATTTGTGGGGTACATGCTTTGTTGATTATTAATTTGGTTATATCTCAATTAAGCTAGTAGTGATTTAAAGCTTTCATCTTGACAAAAGTGGATAACAATCCCTTTTCACTAAGTAGTTGGTATTCTAGCCTCATCAAGCACTGAATTTCTCGCGCCGAAAGTTGGAGGGCCCAAACTCTAGGTTAATAATTGGACTTGTTTCTACAAAAAAAAAAAAAAAAAAAAAAAAAAAAAAAAAAAAAAAAAAAAAATGTTGCGAAAGCAAATAAAAAAAGTGAGGACTTCTCCCAAAAGGTGAGAAGTGGGATATGATTAGATGGAGGTTGTTTTGATTTATAGCCTAGTTGATTTGAGATTGTAAGTCCTTAAGGGTGTTTTAACACCTAGTGCCCTAAAGCCATCTGGTTTAGGAGTCATTGACTTAACGCTCAACCTCATGGATCGCTAGAAAGCTTAATAGATCAACACATTGCACCATGCTTCCATCTTTGATCCTCTAGGATAAAATAAAATAAAATTGAGTGAAAAGAATAAGCGCACCTAGATCAATAAAGCTTTAATAAAAGGTCCACTCTTTGTCTTGATGATCAGTACTAGATTTGTGTGCTAGTTTGAGGGTAAGGATGTGATCATTTTTTTAGTTGGCTAAGATAGCAACATACTTGATGTCGGTCCACTCAAAAAGGATTCTAGAGTTGTTTTGATTTGCATGATCATTTTCTTGATGTGTGGAGGACCATACTTGCTTGCTTGATATTGAGATTTTGGGAGAATACTTGGAAATGGTTGAAAAATTATATACTTGAGGTAGTTTTCTCCCAATGCTTGTTTGCAATATTGGTGTCTCTTTAGTGAGAAACAGCTTAATGTTTGTGGGTATCATTTTTGGAAACCCTCACGAGACTTCACTCGTCTACTAGGGGTAACCTAGGGGTTTAAAAGGCTTGTTGCATGTGCTAAATGCAATCGTGTTCCCTACGAAAGTGGCGTTATCCATTTATTACTTTCTAGTCATAGTTGTATAGTTTTTCATTTCATTTCTTTACTTTGTAGTTCATTGCTAGGGACTAGCAATATTTAAGTTTGAGGGTGTGATGAGCGCTGAAAAGTGAGCATTTAAATCCCTTAAGCTCGAGTATTCTAGGACCCTTTTCTATCTTATTTTCCCGTTTTAGACTAATTTCATGTTATTGCCTTTTTCAGGCACTTATCCCCAAAATAAGTCAATTCAGCCAAATTAGAGCATAAAAGTTACAATCTCCAACTCAATAGAAGAAAAGAGTAAAGTGGAAGCAAAGAGGTGGAAAACAACAAGTTTCAATCGATCAGACCAAGCTCAAATCGATCTCATAATGATCATTCCAACCATTTCAAGATGAATCGAGCCTTTTGTCATTTTCCTCACTAAAATACCTTCTTCAATCGATTCAACAATTCTCTGATCGATCGAACTTCTTTGATCTTATCCCCACCTACCACTTTTGTCTTTTTTCCAAAATATCCTAAAAATATCTCAGATCTGTCAGTACTCCAAAAGGCGCCGCCATGGTTCGATCGATCGAACCCCCTCAAGTTCGAAAAAAAAAGAGTCCAGCTCATTAAAAGATGGCTCATGGTGCAATCATTGAAGTGGCCCCAGTAAACGAGGCCTGACCATTGGGTGTGACACTTGAGCTACCTATATAAGGATTTTGAGCCATTTTTAGAAGGGAGGGACATAATTTTGGAGAGAGAGGTGAGAGGAGTCTAGAGATTAGAAAGATACACACCATTTGGGAGTTTTTCCATTCATCTAGGATTTTTATCAAGAAGAAGATCATTCATACCATGGAGATGGCCTTTGAAGGTTGGATGGCTACATCAATGAGTGGCTAAACATCTTCTTAGGGCTAGAGTTAGCCCTAAGCATGCCTCCTAGATCTTGATGTTTTGTATTTTGAGGGGATTTGTGTTGTAATTTTTGTCTTGACATTTGATTTATATATGAATCTTGTTTATACAATGATTTGTGTTGTTTAATACTTCCAATTGATCATTTCATTCTACTCATATGTCTATGTATGCTAGAATAGATATTCATGTGTTTATCTCAAGGTTTTGTATTATTGATGCATGTCTATGTGTGTTGAAGTTATGAATTTAAAGATTGTCAAAGCCTGGTACTTTAATGAAATACTCTTGTGGTTTGTTTGATGGTTCATACTCATTTCTTGATGAATTGTGCCTCTACCTTAGTTTAATTAATTTAATTTTCATGTCTGTAGCTTAGTTGTAGTGTAGTTACCTTACTTTTTTAGATGGGAGGACAATCCATACTTGTTATTTGATATTCCATGCTTAGAATGCAAGTAGTATAATTCTCTAGCTTGTTAATATGTTTTGACTATGAGCTTAAAGGAAGGAATAATGGTTTAGTTTTATATATTGTGCTATTCATTGGGTTGTCTAGACAATGTATACTTAATTAGTCATCCATGCTTGTTGATTCAATTAATCACACACATTAGTATTGCAACATATATTTCCCCTTATTCATTACAAATTGAGTGTCTAGAAAGGTGATGTTTAGTAGTGACCTCTAAATCCCAAGATCCCTCTCTCTTATTCTATACCCTTTATTTATTTTAATTGCTTTGAATTGAATTTATTTAACATTATAGTTTAATTAACCAATCAAAACATCTTTGATCACTCAACTTACTAATCTGACATTAGTTTCCATCACAGATACGCTTCCAATCCTTTGGGACGATCCCTACTCACCCTAGCTATATTAGTAGTTAGAGGTAGTAGTGGCACTTTATAAATTCAACCTTGGCCACTCTTTAGTATGTTTTAGCTTGTTGGTTGCCGACGACACGCACCACTAGTCAACTTATGCAATAGCCATATAGTCAATATACATATAGATACACACTAAAGACTCTCATTGGACTATAAGGCATGCTCATCCTTATATCAATTATGAGTACCATCATTTACCAGGGCATACCACATCCTCTATAACCAGCTACGTATCCCAGTGGCAATATAACCGTCTTAACTATTGATCCTGATAATTTAAACTCATATCATGGTGCATATATATATATATATATATATATATATATATATATGTATCGATATCCTATAAATAGTAAAAATCCATATCCTCATCCATATCCTGACAATGGCCTGATAATGAATGAGTCTCAATTTATTAGCCAGCTCACCCTTAATATATTTCCGTATCTGTCATCCATATCTAGATAATGGCATGATAATGAATGAGTCTAAACTTATTAGCCAGCTCACCCTTGATATACAACCATATCTTGACAATGGTGTATAAATTTTGAAACCATGACAATAGGTTCCACACAATCTGTAATACCCTAATATTTTAAAGGATTTATTAATTGAAATTAATTACTTTTATTTTATTTTTAAATGATTTGTTTGATTTAATTGGAATTAATTACTTTTATTTTATTTTTAAATGATTTATTTTATTTAATTGAGTGCTTAGATTAATTGTCTTATTTTAATTAGATTATATTTCGTGATTATATTTATTGAATTGATATGGTGTTTTGTTTTGTGGAATGCTATGATTGAATTGTTTATTTGATTCGTGTGTATTTTTACTTGTGTGAATTTTTTGTTAATTATTTGTAATTATTAGATTTAATTTAATTATTTTATTTTAATTGGATTGGACTTAAGAGGAGTGAGACCAATTGATGTATTCTTGTGCTTGAAAGAAGCCTTGTTGGGTTAATTAATAATGGGCCCATGGTTATAAAGATCGATATTTAAATAATTATCTTTACATAATTATACATATAATTATATATATATATATATGTGTGTGTGTGTGTGTGTGTGTGTGTAATTAATTAATAATTATTATGGAAGGATATATCTGTATATATTTATTG